>NC_140989.1:361013807-361348322 GCF_052327205.1 Somniosus microcephalus
TCCTACCCTCTCCTCTCTCTCTCTCCTTTCACTCCCCTGCTTCCTCCCTCTCTCTCTCTCCTTTCACTCCCCTGCTTCCCTCCCTCTCCTCCTCCTCTCTCTCTCCTTTCCACCCCCTTGCTCTCTCTCTGCTCTCCTCTCTCTCTCTCTCTCCTTTCACTCCCCTGCTTCCTCCCCCTCTCTCTCTCTCTCCTTTCACTCCCCTGCTTCCTCCCTCCCTCTCTCTCTCTCTCCTTTCACTCCCCTGCTTCCTCCCTCCTCTCTCTCTCTCTCCTTTCACTCCCTGCTTCCCTCCCTCTCCTCTCTCTCTCTCTCCTTCCTCTCCTGCTTCCTCCCTCTCTCTTCTCTCTCTCTCTCCTTTCACTCCCCTGCTCCTCCTCTCTCTCTCACTCCCCTGCTTCCTCCCTCTCTCTCTCTCTCTCCTTTCACTCCCTGCTCCTCCTCTCTCTCTCTCTCCTCCCCGCTCCTCCCTCCTCTCTCTCTCTCTCCTTTCACCCCCCTGCTTCCTCTCTCTCTCTCTCTCTCTCTCTCTCTCTCTCTCTCCTTTCACTCCCCTGCTTCCTCCCCTCTCTCTCTCTCTCCTTTCACTCCCTGCTTCCTCCCTCTCTCTCTCTCTCTCTCCTTCACTCTCCTGCTTCTCCCTCCCTCTCTCTTTCTCTCTCTCTCTCCTTTCACTCCCTGCTTCCTCCCTCTCTCTCTCACTCCCCTGCTTCCTCCCCTCTCTCTCTCTCTCTCCTTTCACTCCCCTGCTTGCTCCCTCTCTCTCTCTTCCTTTCACTCCCCTGCTTCCTCCCTCCCTCTCTCTCTCTCTCTCCTTTCACTCCCCTGCTTCCTCCCTCTCTCTCTCTCCTTTCACTCCCCTGCTTCCTCCCTCTCTCTCTCTCTCCCTTTCACTCCCCTGCTTCCTCCCTCTCTCTCTCTCTCTCCTTTCACTCCCTGCTTCCTCCCTCTCTCTCTCTCTCTCCTTTCACTCCCCTGCTTCCTCCCTCTCTGTCTCTCTCTCTCTCACTCTCCTGCTTCCTCCCCCTCTCTCTCTCTCTCCTTTCACTCTCCTGCTTCCTCCCCCTCTCTCTCTCCTTTCACTCTCCTGCTTCCTCCCTCTCTCTCTCTCTCTCTCTCCTTTCACTCTCCTGCTTCCTCCCTCCCTCTCTCTTTCTCTCTCTCTCTCTCCTTTCACGTCCCCTGCTTCCTCCCTCTCTCTCTCACTCCCCTGCTTCCTCCCTCTCTCTCTCTCTCTCTCCTTTCACTCCCCTGCTTCCTCCCTCTCTCTCTCTCCTTTCACTCCCCTGCTTCCTCCCTCCCTCTCTCTCTCCTCCTTCACTCACCCCTGCTTCCTCCTCTCTCTCTCTCTCTCTCTCTCTCTCCTTTCACTCCCCTGCTTCCTCCCCCTCTCTCTCTCTCTCCTTTCACTCCCCTGCTTCCTCCCTCCTCTCTCTCTCTCCTTTCACTCCCCTGCTTCCTCCCTCCCTCTCTCTCTCTCTCCTTTCACTCCCCTGCTTCCTCCCTCTCTCTCTCTCTCTCTCCTGCTTCCTCCCCCTCTCTCTCTCTCTCCTTTCACTCTCCTGCTTCCTCCCTCCCTCTCTCTCTCCTTTCACTCTCCTGCTTCCTCCCTCCCTCTCTCTCTCTCCTTTCACTCTCCTGCTTCCTCCCTCCCTCTCTCTCTCTCTCTCTCCTTTCACCCCCCTGCTTCCTCTCTCTCTCTCTCTCCTTTCACCCCCTCTCTCTCTCTCTCCTTTCACTCTCCTGCTTCCTCCCTCCCTCTCTCTCTCTCCTTTCACTCTCCCTGCTTCCTCCCTCCCTCTCTCTCTCTCCTTTCACTCTCCTGCTTCCTCCCTCCCTCTCTCTCTCTCTCTCTCCTTTCACCCCCCTGCTTCCTCTCTCTCTCTCTCTCCTTTCACCCCCCTGCTTCCTCTCTCTCTCTCTCTCTCTCTCTCCTTTCACTCCCCTGCTTCCTCCCCCTCTCTCTCTCTCTCCTTTCACTCCCCTGCTTCCTCCCTCCCTCTCTCTCTCTCTCCTTTCACCCCCCTGCTTCCTCTCTCTCTCTCTCTCTCTCTCTCTCTCTCTCCTTTCACTCCCCTGCTTCCTCCCCCTCTCTCTCTCTCTCCTTTCACTCCCCTGCTTCCTCCCTCCCTCTCTCTCTCCTTTCACTCCCCTGCTTCCTCCCTCCCTCTCTCTCTCTCTCCTTTCACTCCCCTGCTTCCTCCCTCTCTCTCTCTCTCTCTCTCTCTCCTTTCACCCCCCTGCTTCCTCTCTCTCTCTCTCTCTCTCTCTCTCTCCTCTCTCTCTCTCTCTCCCTCTCTCTCCTTTCACTCCCCTGCTTCCTCCCTCTCTCTCTCTCTCTCTCCTTTCACTCCCCTGCTTCCTCCCTCTCTGTCTCTCTCTCTCTCACTCTCCTGCTTCCTCCCCCTCTCTCTCTCTCTCCTTTCACTCTCCTGCTTCCTCCCTCCCTCTCTCTCTCCTTTCACTCCCCTGCTTCCTCCCTCTCTCTCTCTCTCTCCTTTCACTCCCCTGCTTCCTCCCTCTCTCTCTCTCTCTCTCTCTCCTTTCACTCCCCTGCTTCCTCCCTCTCTGTCTCTCTCTCTCTCACTCTCCTGCTTCCTCCCCCTCTCTCTCTCTCTCCTTTCACTCTCCTGCTTCCTCCCTCCCTCTCTCTCTCCTTTCACTCTCCTGCTTCCTCCCTCCCTCTCTCTCTCTCTCTCCTTTCACTCTCCTGCTTCCTCCCTCCCTCTCTCTTTCTCTCTCTCTCTCCTTTCACTCCCCTGCTTCCTCCCTCTCTCTCTCACTCCCCTGCTTCCTCCCCCTCCCTCTCTCTCTCTCTCCTTTCACTCCCCTGCTTCCTCCCTCTCTCTCTCTCTCTCTCTCTCCTTTCACCCCCTGCTTCCTCCCTCCCTCTCCCTCTCCCTCTCCCTCTCTCTCTCTCCCTCTCTCTCTCTCCCTCTCTCTCTCTCTCTCCCTCTCTCTCCTTTCACTCCCCTGCTTCCTCCCTCTCTCTCTCTCTCTCCTTTCACTCCCCTGCTTCCTCCCCCTCTCTCTCTCCTTTCACTCCCCTGCTTCCTCCCTCTCTCTCTCTCTCTCCTTTCACTCCCCTGCTTCCTCCCTCTCTCTCTCTCCTTTCACTCCCCTGCTTCCTCCCTCTCTCTCTCTCTCCTTTCACTCCCCTGCTTCCTCCCTCTCTCTCTCATCTCTCCTTTCACTCCCCTGCTTCCTCCCTCTCTCTCTCTCTCTCCTTTCACTCCCCTGCTTCCTCCCTCTCTCTCTCCTTTCACTCCCCTGCTTCCTCCCTCTCTCTCTCTCCTTTCACTCCCCTGCTTCCTCCCTCTCTCTCTCTCTCTCCTTTCACTCCCCTGCTTCCTCCCTCTCTCTCTCTCTCTCCTTTCACTCCCCTGCTTCCTCCCTCTCTCTCTCTCTCTCTCCTGCTTCCTCCCCTCTCTCTCTCTCTCCTTTCACTCTCCTGCTTCTCCCTCCCTCTCTCTCTCCTTTCACTCTCCTGCTTCCTCCCTCCCTCTCTCTCTCTCCTTTCACTCTCCTGCTTCCTCCCTCCCTCTCTCTCTCTCTCCTTTCACCCCCCTGCTTCCTCTCTCTCTCTCTCTCCTTTCACCCCCCTGCTTCCTCTCTCTCTCTCTCTCTCTCTCTCCTTTCACTCCCCTGCTTCCTCCCCCTCTCTCTCTCTCTCCTTTCACTCCCCTGCTTCCTCCCTCCCTCTCTCTCTCTCTCCTTTCACCCCCCTGCTTCCTCTCTCTCTCTCCTCTCTCTCTCTCTCTCTCTCTCCTTTCACTCCCCTGCTTCCTCCCCCTCTCTCTCTCTCTCCTTTCACTCCCCTGCTTCCTCCCTCCCTCTCTCTCTCCTTTCACTCCCCTGCTTCCTCCCTCCCTCTCTCTCTCTCTCCTTTCACTCCCCTGCTTCCTCCCTCTCTCTCTCTCTCTCTCTCTCTCCTTTCACCCCCTGCTTCCTCTCTCTCTCTCTCTCTCTCTCTCTCCCTCTCTCTCTCTCTCTCCCTCTCTCTCCTTTCACTCCCCTGCTTCCTCCCTCTCTCTCTCTCTCTCTCCTTTCACTCCCCTGCTTCCTCCCTCTCTGTCTCTCTCTCTCTCACTCTCCTGCTTCCTCCCCTCTCTCTCTCTCTCCTTTCACTCTCCCTGCTTCCTCCCTCCCTCTCTCTCTCCTTTCACTCCCTGCTTCCTCCCTCTCTCTCTCTCTCCTTTCACTCCCCTGCTTCCTCCCTCTCTCTCTCTCTCTCTCTCTCCTTTCACTCCCCTGCTTCCTCCTCTCTGTCTCTCTCTCTCTCACTCTCCTGCTTCCTCCCCCTCCTCTCTCTCTCTCCTTTCACTCTCCTGCTTCCTCCCTCCCTCTCTCTCTCCTTTCACTCTCCTGCCTTCCTCCCTCCCTCTCTCTCTCTCTCTCCTTTCACTCTCCTGCTTCCTCCCTCCCTCTCTCTCTCTCTCTCTCTCTCCTTTCACTCCCCTGCTTCCTCCCTCTCTCTCTCACTCCCCTGCTTCCTCCCCCTCCCTCTCTCTCTCTCTCCTTTCACTCCCTGCTTCCTCCCTCTCTCTCTCTCTCTCTCTCCTTTCACCCCCTGCTTCTCCCTCCCTCTCCCTCTCCCTCTCCCTCTCTCTCTCTCCCTCTCTCTCTCCCCTCTCTCTCTCTCTCCCTCTCTCTCCTTTCACTCCCCTGCTTCCTCCCTCTCTCTCTCTCTCTCTCCTTTCACTCCCCTGCTTCCTCCCCCTCTCTCTCCTCTCCTTTCACTCCCCTGCTTCCTCCCTCTCTCTCTCTCTCTCCTTTCACTCCCCTGCTTCCTCCCTCTCTCTCTCTCTCCTTTCACTCCCTGCTTCCTCCCTCTCTCTCTCTCTCCTTTCACTCCCCTGCTTCCCTCCCTCTCTCTCTCTCTCCTTTCACTCCCCTGCTTCCTCCCTCTCTCTCTCTCTCTCCTTTCACTCCCCTGCTTCCTCCCTCTCTCTCTCTCTCTCCTTTCACTCCCCTGCTTCCTCCCTCTCTCTCTCTCCTTTCACTCCCTGCTTCCTCCCTCTCTCTCTCTCTCTCCTTTCACTCCCCTGCTTCCTCCCTCTCTCTCTCCTTTCACTCCCCTGCTTCCTCCTCCTCTCTCTCTCTCCTTTCACTCCCCTGCTTCCTCCCTCTCTCTCTCTCTCTCCTTTCACTCCCCTGCTTCCTCCCTCTCTCTCTCTCTCTCCTTTCACTCCCCTGCTTCCTCCCTCTCTCTCTCTCTCTCTCCTGCTTCCTCCCCCTCCTCTCTCTCTCTCCTTTCACTCTCCTGCTTCCTCCCTCCCTCTCTCTCTCCTTTCACTCTCCTGCTTCCTCCCTCCTCTCTCTCTCTCCTTTCACTCTCCTGCTTCCTCCCTCCCTCTCTCTCTCTCTCTCTCCTTTCACCCCCTGCTTCCTCTCTCTCTCTCTCTCCTTTCACCCCCCTGCTTCCTCTCTCTCTCTCTCTCTCTCTCTCCTTTCACTCCCCTGCTTCCTCCCCCTCTCTCTCTCTCTCCTTTCACTCCCCTGCTTCCTCCCTCCCTCTCTCTCTCTCTCCTTTCACCCCCTGCTTCCTCTCTCTCTCTCTCTCTCTCTCTCTCTCTCTCCTTTCACTCCCCTGCTTCCTCCCCCTCTCTCTCTCTCTCCTTTCACTCCCCTGCTTCCTCCCTCCCTCTCTCTCTCCTTTCACTCCCCTGCTTCCTCCCTCCCTCTCTCTCTCTCTCCTTTCACTCCCCTGCTTCCTCCCTCTCTCTCTCTCTCTCTCTCTCCCTTTCACCCCCCTGCTTCCTCTCTCTCTCTCTCTCTCTCTCTCTCCCTCTCTCTCTCTCTCCCTCTCTCTCCTTTCACTCCCCTGCTTCCTCCCTCTCTCTCTCTCTCTCTCCTTTCACTCCCTGCTTCCTCCCTCTCTGTCTCTCTCTCTCTCACTCTCCTGCTTCCTCCCCCCTCTCTCTCTCTCTCCTTTCACTCTCCTGCTTCCTCCCTCCCTCTCTCTCTCCTTTCACTCCCCTGCTTCCTCCCTCTCTCTCTCTCCTTTCACTCCCCTGCTTCCTCCCTCTCTCTCTCTCTCTCTCTCTCCTTTCACTCCCCTGCTTCCTCCCTCTCTGTCTCTCTCTCTCTCACTCTCCTGCTTCCTCCCCCTCTCTCTCTCTCTCCTTTCACTCTCCTGCTTCTCCCTCCCTCTCTCTCTCCTTTCACTCTCCTGCTTCCTCCCTCCCTCTCTCTCTCTCTCTCCTTTCACTCTCCTGCTTCCTCCCTCCTCTCTCTTTCTCTCTCTCTCTCCTTTCACTCCCCTGCTTCCTCCCTCTCTCTCTCACTCCCTGCTTCCTCCCCCTCTCTCTCTCTCCTTTCCCTCCCCTGCTTCCTCCTTCTCTCTCTCCCTCTCTCCTTTCACTCCCCTGCTTCCTCCCTCCCTCTCTCTCCCTCTCTCCTTTCACTCCCCTGCTTCCTCCCTCCCTCTCTCTCCCCTGCTTCCTCCCTCCCTCTCTCTCCCCTGCTTCCTCCTCCCTCTCTCTCTCTCTCCTTTCACTCCCCTGCTTCCTCCCTCTCTCTCTCTCTCTCTCTCCTTTCACCCCCTGCTTCCTCCCTCTCTCTCTCTCTCTCCTTTCACTCCCCTGCTTCCTCCCCCCCTCTCTCTCTCTCTCCTTTCACTCCCCTGCTTCCTCCCTCCCTCTCTCTCTCCTTTCACTCCCCTGCTTCCTCCCTCTCTCTCTCTCTCTCCTTTCACTCCCCTGCTTCCTCCCTCTCTCTCTCTCTCTCTCTCTCTCCTTTCACTCCCCTGCTTCCTCCCTCTCTCTCCTTTCACCCCCTGCTTCCTCCCTCTCTCTCTCTCTCTCCTTTCACTCCCCTGCTTCCTCCCTCTCCCTCTCTCTCCTTTCACTCCCCTGCTTCCTCTCTCTCTCCTTTCACTCCCCTGCTTCCTCCCCCTCTCTCTCTCCTTTCACTCCCCTGCTTCCTCCCTCTCTCTCTCTCTCTCCTTTCACTCCCCTGCTTCCTCCCTCTCTCTCTCTTTTCACTCCCCTGCTTCCTCCCTCTCTCTCTCTCCTTTCACTCCCCTGCTTCCTCCCTCTCTCTCTCTCTCTCCTTTCACTCCCCTGCTTCCTCCCTCTCTCTCTCTCTCTCCTTTCACTCCCCTGCTTCCTCCCTCTCTCTCTCTCTCTCTCCTGCTTCCTCCCCCTCTCTCTCTCTCTCCTTTCACTCTCCTGCTTCCTCCCTCCCTCTCTCTCTCCTTTCACTCTCCTGCTTCCTCCCTCCCTCTCTCTCTCTCCTTTCACTCTCCTGCTTCCTCCCTCCCTCTCTCTCTCTCTCTCTCCTTTCACCCCCCTGCTTCCTCTCTCTCTCTCTCTCCTTTCACCCCCCTGCTTCCTCTCTCTCTCTCTCTCTCTCTCTCCTTTCACTCCCCTGCTTCCTCCCCCTCTCTCTCTCTCTCCTTTCACTCCCCTGCTTCCTCCCTCCCTCTCTCTCTCTCTCCTTTCACCCCCCTGCTTCCTCTCTCTCTCTCTCTCTCTCTCTCTCTCTCTCCTTTCACTCCCCTGCTTCCTCCCCCTCTCTCTCTCTCTCCTTTCACTCCCCTGCTTCCTCCCTCCCTCTCTCTCTCCTTTCACTCCCCTGCTTCCTCCCTCCCTCTCTCTCTCTCTCCTTTCACTCCCCTGCTTCCTCCCTCTCTCTCTCTCTCTCTCCTTTCACCCCCCTGCTTCCTCTCTCTCTCTCTCTCTCTCTCTCTCCCTCTCTCTCTCTCTCTCCCTCTCTCTCCTTTCACTCCCCTGCTTCCTCCCTCTCTCTCTCTCTCTCTCCTTTCACTCCCCTGCTTCCTCCCTCTCTGTCTCTCTCTCTCTCACTCTCCTGCTTCCTCCCCCTCTCTCTCTCTCTCCTTTCACTCTCCTGCTTCCTCCCTCCCTCTCTCTCTCCTTTCACTCCCCTGCTTCCTCCCTCTCTCTCTCTCTCTCCTTTCACTCCCCTGCTTCCTCCCTCTCTCTCTCTCTCTCTCTCTCCTTTCACTCCCCTGCTTCCTCCCTCTCTGTCTCTCTCTCTCTCACTCTCCTGCTTCCTCCCCCTCTCTCTCTCTCTCCTTTCACTCTCCTGCTTCCTCCCTCCCTCTCTCTCTCCTTTCACTCTCCTGCTTCCTCCCTCCCTCTCTCTCTCTCTCTCCTTTCACTCTCCTGCTTCCTCCCTCCCTCTCTCTTTCTCTCTCTCTCTCCTTTCACTCCCCTGCTTCCTCCCTCTCTCTCTCACTCCCCTGCTTCCTCCCCCTCCCTCTCTCTCTCTCTCCTTTCACTCCCCTGCTTCCTCCCTCTCTCTCTCTCTCTCTCTCTCCTTTCACCCCCCTGCTTCCTCCCTCCCTCTCCCTCTCCCTCTCCCTCTCTCTCTCTCGCTCTCCCTCTCTCTCTCTCCCTCTCTCTCTCTCTCTCCCTCTCTCTCCTTTCACTCCCCTGCTTCCTCCCTCTCTCTCTCTCTCTCTCCTTTCACTCCCCTGCTTCCTCCCCCTCTCTCTCTCCTTTCACTCCCCTGCTTCCTCCCTCTCTCTCTCTCTCTCCTTTCACTCCCCTGCTTCCTCCCTCTCTCTCTCTCCTTTCACTCCCCTGCTTCCTCCCTCTCTCTCTCTCTCCTTTCACTCCCCTGCTTCCTCCCTCTCTCTCTCTCTCCTTTCACTCCCCTGCTTCCTCCCTCTCTCTCTCTCTCTCCTTTCACTCCCCTGCTTCCTCCCTCTCTCTCTCTCTCTCCTTTCACTCCCCTGCTTCCTCCCTCTCTCTCTCTCTCTCCTTTCACTCCCCTGCTTCCTCCCTCTCTGTCTCTCTCTCTCTCACTCTCCTGCTTCCTCCCCCTCTCTCTCTCTCTCCTTTCACTCTCCTGCTTCCTCCCTCCCTCTCTCTCTCCTTTCACTCTCCTGCTTCCTCCCTCTCTCTCTCTCTCTCTCTCCTTTCACTCTCCTGCTTCCTCCCTCCCTCTCTCTTTCTCTCTCTCTCTCCTTTCACTCCCCTGCTTCCTCCCTCTCTCTCTCACTCCCCTGCTTCCTCCCTCTCTCTCTCTCTCTCCTTTCACTCCCCTGCTTCCTCCCTCTCTCTCTCTCCTTTCACTCCCCTGCTTCCTCCCTCTCTCTCTCTCTCCTTTCACTCCCCTGCTTCCTCCCTCTCTCTCTCTCTCCTTTCACTCCCCTGCTTCCTCCCTCTCTCTCTCTCTCTCCTTTCACTCCCCTGCTTCCTCCCTCTCTCTCTCTCTCTCCTTTCACTCCCCTGCTTCCTCCCTCTCTGTCTCTCTCTCTCTCACTCTCCTGCTTCCTCCCCCTCTCTCTCTCTCTCCTTTCACTCTCCTGCTTCCTCCCTCCCTCTCTCTCCTTTCACTCCCCTGCTTCCTCCCTCTCTCTCTCTCTCTCCTTTCACTCCCCTGCTTCCTCCCTCTCTCTCTCTCTCTCCTTTCACTCCCCTGCTTCCTCCCTCTCTGTCTCTCTCTCTCTCACTCTCCTGCTTCCTCCCCCTCTCTCTCTCTCTCCTTTCACTCTCCTGCTTCCTCCCTCCCTCTCTCTCTCCTTTCACTCTCCTGCTTCCTTCCTCCCTCTCTCTCTCTCTCTCCTTTCACTCTCCTGCTTCCTCCCTCCCTCTCTCTCTCTCTCTCTCTCTCTCTCTCCTTTCACTCCCCTGCTTCCTCCCTCTCTCTCTCACTCCCCTGCTTCCTCCCTCTCCCTCTCTCCTCTGTCGAGCAGAGAAAGGTCACATAACCTGTCAGCGGCAAGAATGCCCGCGAGTCAGCTGCACCGCGCCGAGCCCCCGCAGAAGAGGCACAGAGTGGCTGCCGCTGGTCCGCTGTGACTGGAAGGAGTTCGCTCGGTGACCGGGACCGGCTTTGGGAAGGGGAGCTGGATCTCCGGGAGAGCTGTCGCGGTGTAGCCGTGCCTCGGCTACACAAGCCCGTGTTGTGTTGTGTTGTGAGCTGTCGGACTTGCGCGGCGCGGTTCTCGGTAAGAGGGGACCCGCTTGGACCGGGGACGGGAGGCAGACGCCGAATCTGACCAGTTGTCATTCCGCTGTCGCTTAAAGGACAAGTGACCTTTTACGTCGACTGTCTTGTCAAATACTGTTTTTTACATTTAAGTAAAGATGACCCATTGTGAAAGAAGTGCAGGCCAAAGAACAGCCGGTGAGGGGGAAAAAAACGGATCCACTTGAAAAGTTTGGGTCACTTTGAATGAGTTTGACATATTGTGAGCTTGAGAGGTCAGTCGATGCATAAATCGCCCGACGCATGGGAAAGCAGGTCACTTTTTTTTAAATTAAAGCAAGGAAGGTGAAATAGGTGAGCGTTTCAGATGATCAAGGAAGTTGACCTAATTACTAGATGTATGAGAGAGAGACAGCCACCCACACAAATGGAACTGAGCTTGTGGCTGTGATTGCTCCGAGAAGGCACATTACCGTGTCTGGCCAGCTGCACCAGCTAAAAGAGAATGGAGGGGCTGAAGACCAGGCCCCTTGTTCTAATGCAACATGCTGCTTGGAGGACCTCTGCTCAGTTTCAGTCGAGTATCCCCTGGGGACACAGTATCCTCTGTCCCCTAATCCGTACCCACCTCTCTTATCAGAAGCCCTTGTCATGAGAGAGGAAATGGTCCATCTTATGGTCACTGCTTGAAGGATTTCTGTGCAATCTGCCACCCCCCTGGGGACACGGTGTCCTCTGTTCCTGCTCCGTACTTACCTTTCTTGGGCAGAAGCCCTTGTAGTGAGAGAGAAGGTCTGTGGTTGATGGAACAGATGCCTCGCATTGATAAACAACTGGTGTCATTGAGCGGATTAGCGTTAATGTGATATTGTGCCGAATTTCGATCTGGGGGGGGCGGTGCTAGCGGTGAAATCATTCGCGTCTACGCCTGTAGGTTATTGTTGTTTATTGTGCAGCTGCATCTTGCTCTGCACAGCATAGTATTAAGTTAAATCTGTTGGGAACATACTTTTGTGATAGTTAATGGCTGGTTATATGCGCAGCACATGCCTCACACAGCTCCAGATTTCATTGTACCATTGATGTAACACTTCAGACTGAACCCAGCTGAGTGCATGGAATTTATTTTAGGACTGTTCCTCAACAGTCGGCCAAGCTGCACTGTTGGCAACGTTCCCCATGCCAATGTCTGGAAGCTTGGCCAACAACAACAATTTGCATTCCTACAGTGCCTCTAACGTAGTAAAACACCCCAGGGTGCTTCACAGGAGCGCCAGCGAACAAAATTTGACATCAAGCCACATAAGGAGTTTTTAGGACAGGTAGGTCACAGAGGAAGGTTTTCAGGAGCGTCCCAGAGGAAGAGAGAGCTGGAGAGGCGGAGAGGTTTAGGGAGGGAATTCAGAGAATCATACAGAGAAACATAGAAGATAGGAGCAGGAGTAGGCCATTCGGCCCCTCGAGCCTGCTCCACCATTCAATGCGATCATGGCTGATCATCCAGTCAATTCCAGAGTTTAGGGCCCAGGCAGCTGAAGGCACGGCCACCAATGGTGGAGTGATGAAAATCGGGGATGCGCACGAGGCCAGAATTGGAGGAGTGCAGAGATCTCGGAGGGTTGTAGAGCTGGAGGAGGTTTCAGAGATAGGGAGGGGCGAGGCCATGGAGGGATTTGAAAACCAGGATGAGAATTTTACAATCGAGGCGTTGCTGGATCGGGAGCCAATGTAGGTCAGTGAGCACAGGGGGTGATGGGTGAACGGGGCTCATTGGGAGTTAGAATAAAGGGAGCAGGGTTTTGGAGGAGCTCAAGTTTATGTAGGGGGGAAGATGGGAGGCCGGCCAGGAGAGCGTTGGAATAGTCAAGTCCAGAGGTAACAAAGGGATGGATGAGGGTTTCAGCAGCGGATGAGCTGAGGCGGGGCGGAGACGGGCGATGTTATGGAGGTGGCTGTAGATGGCACGGATATGTGGTCGGAAACCAAGGCGGCGAACCGGTCTGGTTCAGCCTCGGACAGTGGCCAGGGAGAGGGATGGAGTCGGTGGCGAGGGAACAGAATTTGTGACGGGGACCGAAGACAATGGCTTCGCTCTTCCCAATATTTAGTCGAAGGAAATTTCTGCTCATCCAGTACTGGACGTCGGAAAAACAGTGTGACAAATCAGAGACAGTGGAAGGGTCGAGAGAGGTGGTGGTGAGGTAGCGCTGAATCGTAGAATCATACAGCGCAGAAGGAGACCATTCGACCCATCGTACCTGTTTGGAAGAGCTATCCAATTAGACCCACTCCCCCTGCTTGGTCAAAGAGGTAGGTTTTAAGGAGCGTCTTAAAGACCAGGAACACGCCTTTATTTATAATTTAAGGCGAATAATTCTGCCCCCTTGAGCATTCCTGATCATAATCGCTCAACCATTGGCAGCCGTGCCTTCAGCTGCCGAGGCCCTAATCTCTGGAATTCCCTGCCTGAATCTCTCCGCCTCTCTACCTCTCCTCCTTTATGACGCTCCTTAAAACCTACCGCTTTGACCAAGCTTTTTGTCATCTGCCCTACTTTCTCCTTATGTGGCTCGGTGTCCAATTTTTTGTCTTCTAACACTCCTGTGAAGCACCTTGGAATGTTTTACTACATTAAAGGTGCTGTATAAATACTTGTCGAATAGATTTTAGGGGGACATGTTGTCTGTTCAAACACCCGGCAGAACAGAAGAGTGGGAGTTCAGGCTCTGGCAAGAAAACTTGTTGATGTTGCTAAAAACTTCTTTGCATCATAGAATCATAGCATGCTACAGGACATTCAGCCCAGCTCCACATGAGCCACATAGCCTAGTCCCACCTTCCTGCTTGCTCCCCATACCTCTATTCAAGCAACTATTCCTCAGTCTTGACAACCCCTCCGTGTAAAGAACATTTTTACTGACCTTCCTTTTTGTGATCATCTTAAACTTGTTCCCTCTCATTACAGACTCGTTAACCAGAGAAACCATCTTATCACAATTTACCTCATCATAACTCTGCATAATCCTGAAGGCCCCTGATCAGCTCATCTCTTAACCTTCGCGGGTCTAGTGGGGAGAAAAACAAGCCCCAACTTCTCAGGGTCCCTCCTTATGTCTATAACCTCTCTTCATTGACATCATCATTTGTGATGTCTGCAATGAAGCTCACTCTCTCTTCCCGGATCTTAATGAGTTTATATTCTAGTCAGTTATTCCTGCTTATTCTGTGGGGATTTGTATTTAAGGAATGAGTCCAAATCTGGGTTCTTCTGAGGTTGGAGGTTTAGACAAAGAAATAAAGAAAGACTTGCATTTATATAGCGCCTTTCATGACCTCAGGACCCCAACCCCCAGCACTTTACAACTAACAAAGTACTATTTGAAGTGTAGTCACTGTTGTAATGTAGGAAACGCGGCAGCTGCTTTGAACACAGCAAGCTCCCACAAACAGCAATGAGACAATGACCATAATGGTCTGGTGATGTTGGTTGAGTCCAGTTTGGCCAGAGTACTGGGGCAAAAATCCCTGCTCTTCATTACTTGCATTACTGAGGGAGTGCTGCACTGTCAGAGGTGCCGTCTTCCTGATGAGACGTTAAAACCGAGGCCCCGTCTGCTCTCTCAAGTGGATGTAAAAGATCCCATGGCACTATTTCGAAGAAGAGCAGGGGGAGTTATCCCCGGTCTCCTGGCCAATATTTATCCCTCAATCAACGTATCACAAACAGCTGATCTGGTCATTACCACATTGCTGTCTGTGGGATCTTGCTGTGCGCAACTTGACTGCCGCGTTTCCTACATTACGACTGTGACTACACCTTCAAAAAAAAAAGTACTTAATTGGCTGTAAAGCGCTTTGGGACAACCTGAGGTCGTGAAAGGCGCTATATAAATGCAAGTCTTTCTTTCATTTATGTAGCACCTTAGGACGTTTTACTACGTTAGCGGCGCTACATAAACGAAAGGAAGACAGGCTTGTATTTATATAGCACCGTTAACGTAGTAAAACGTCCGAAGGTGCTCGACAGGAAAGTAATCGGGACAAAAATTGAGACCGAGACAAAGAAGGAGACATTAGGACAGGTGACCGAAAGCATGGTCAAAGGGGTAGGTTGGAAGGAGCGTGTTAAAGGAGGAGAGGGGTGGGAGGCATCGGGAGGCAATTCCAGAGCTTGGGGCCTAGGCCTATACCTTTGTGATTCTGTATTTTTGCTGCTAAAATGGTTCTAAATTCAAGTAAAATCCAGTGGCAACATTTGTAGTGAGATTGCAAAGGTTGAAAGGCAGGATTCACTCTGAAAGCAGTTTCAGGTAGCCTATCTTCTTCCGCTTTGTTTACTTTGGCAGTTTCATTTCACTCACCACAGGAGTCTTCTGCGTAGTTTGGAGGCGCAGGAGCTGTGGAATTAATTATATTGTATGTTCAGATAGCAACAAATGGAATCTGCAGCTCTAAAGTAAAACCTCAAAATTGTACTTTTATGTCCACTTTCACAAGATTGTTAAAATGTGCGGCCCAGTAGAATGGAAAAGCAAAGTGTGTTGGCTTCAAAGCAAGGCAGGAAACAACATAATCAGCTCGCCTTAATGTCACACTTTCCATCCAGTACTCTGCTGCCTGTGTCCCAACTTGCACCAAGTCCCCGTTCACCCATCACCCCTCTGCTCGCTGACCTACATTGGCTCCCGGTCCAGCAGCGCCTCAATTTTAAAAGTCTCATCCTTGTTTTCAACTCCTTCCATGGCCTCGCCCCTCCCTATCTCTGTATCCTCCTCCAGCCCCACAGCCCCCCCGAGATATCTGCACTTCTCCAATTCTAGTCTCCTGCGCATCCCCGATTTTCATTGCTCCACCGTTGGCAGCTGCGCCTTCTGTTGCCTCAGCCCTAAACTCTGGAATTCCCTCCCTCCCTCAACCTCTCCGCCTCACTACCTCTCTCTCCTCCTTTAAGACGCTCCTTAAAACTTACCTCTTTGACCAAGCTTTTGGTCATATGTCCTAATATCTCCTCATGTGGTTTGGTGTCAAATTCTGTCTGGATTACGCACGCCCCTGTGAGGCACCGCGGGATGTTTTACTACGTTAAGGGCGCTATATAAATGCAAGGTGTTGTTATTTTAACCTAGTAAATAGGGTTGCCAGCCCTCCAGGATTGTCCTGATGTTTCCAGGATTTACAGACAATCTGGGAGTAAAATCTTCGGGGAACTTTTAAAAATTGTGAGTTTAAATTTTTTTTTCTTTGAACACTTTCATGATTAGGTATTAACTATTGGAGGTTTCGGTGGGGGGTGGGTGGAGAGTGGGGTGGCAAAAAAAGGACAGGGCAGGAGGCCATGTGATGAAATCTCCAGGAATACATCCAACCAGAGTTGGCAACCCGAGTAGCAGATGCCCCAAGGTGCTTACCAGAGGATCAAACGAGCGGGGTGGAGCAGAGTTTGGGCGGATAGCCGGAGAGCGCAGTGGAAAAGATTTGTGGGTAGAATTTCCGTGGATGTTCCACAGACTCCCGCCATAACTTCTGCGGAGGATCGGGGGAACGGCCATTGACGCCATTCTCTGGTGTTCCCGCCACAGTTACAGTGGGAGAACCGCCATGGGAGATCCAGTACAGGACTCGCTGAAAACTTTTTTCTAAGGCGTTGGGGGTGGTGGGGGGCTGGGGCAGAGAGAGAGAGCGAGCGAGAGGTTGTAGAAAGGTGGGGGCTTATGAAGGAACCTGCACAAAGTATAGCCAAGTTGGCTGAGGGCTCCGGTGAAGAGGAGGGAGTACCAGAAAGACAGAAGGCCATAGGGGCTGTGTGAAATTTATTTAAAGCAAATTTCGAACTGATATCGAGAACCTCTTCGCTCCAAGTGATGCCTTTTTGGACGGGTATTTAGGGGCGGTTTCATGATCCAGTGCTTCCAGTGTGGATCCCTGCTCATGGGAAGCACAGGTCAGAGAATCAAGGCTATATCTCGGTCCTGGACTCGTTGCACACGCGGAGAAAATAGAAGGCCCCGTGGTAACACTGGGAGCAGCATCCCCCCTGTACCTCATGACGTAATAAAACTCAGTACGCACTTGGTTCGAGTATAAAGCAAGGCTTTAATCAACTTGTTTCAAAACATGGAGGTCTAGTTATCTTTCACTAGTTCCTGTTTACAAAATGTCCTGGGCAAGCTGGGCCCACGCCCGAATATTTATACTCCTTGGACGGCGCCACCAGCTGGCCGTCCAGTGTTATTTCATGAGTCTTTCTTCATGGATCATAAGATTCATAACACCTCATGCAAGCGGATTTCCTTCATGTGTGAGCTAAACTGGTGAGTGTCGGCTGGCTATTCAACTGAGAAGGGTGGATTGATCATGGCCAAGCCTGAGACTGACCTCACTGGCTTACCTGCACATGGTGCTTTCCAGCAGGGAGGGGTGGGGGGTGGGGGGGGGTCAAGGACAAGAACCCTGGCTACTTTTTCCCTTCCCTCGCCCAAGATCCGCCAACTCAGCACAGACCAGGAATGGAAGCTGGGAGCTCTCAGTTGATCTGATCAGTCCCTTTAGTTGCTAGGCCTTCTGGGGGGAGCATAGCATTTGTCGGAGTCCATACCTTTAGGAGAGAAGCAGAGAACATTGGGGGGGGGAATATGTAGCAAGCTGATTGTGTATTAAAGAAAGAAAGACTTGCATTTATTCAGCGTCTTTCATGACCTCGGGATGTCCCAAAGCGCTTTACAGCCAATGAAGTACTTTTAGAAGTGTAGTTACTGTTGTGATGTGGGAAACGCAGCAGCCAATTTGTGCACAGCAAGCTCCCACAAACAACAATGTGATAATGACCAGATAACCTGATTTAGTGATGTTGATTGAGGGATAAATATTGGCCAGGACATCGGGGAGAACTCCCCTGCTCTTCTAAGAAATAATGCCGTGGGATCTTATACATTCACCTGAGAGAGCAGACAGGGCCTCGGTTTAACGTCTCATCCGAAAGGCGGCACCTCCGACAGTGCAGCACTTCCTCAGCACTGCACTGGGAGTGTCGGCCTAGATTTTTGTGCTCAAGTCTCACAGGTCAGTCTCTGCCAGGTGGCCACCATTTTGACGACGGCGATGATATATCTTCGACAGACCATAATCTTTCATGAGGCCTGGCTCCGTGAATGCTTTGGATTGTTCATAAGCTGCGTCACAAAGGGAAGACAGGCATCTCATAGTCGCTTCTCAGTGTTTACCTTGCCAAAGAATTTCCTTTAACTGGGGCACATTCTGACTGCATGACTCCCCTCATTGTGTAGCTTTCCAGCTCATACTTTCATGTTGTCTCCGCTGTTTGTTTTGACTTACTTATTTGCTGGGGTCAGTAAAGGTTGGGGGCGCAACAATAGAAGGAGCTTGGAAAGGAGAAGAGTTAGGGAAACAAGCGAGCCAGTCTAAACACACAGAGCGAGGGATCGGGTTGCAGCTAAAAACTTCCTAAGTAGTTGCACTCTGTGATATCTGATCAGCCTCCTGCCTGTAAAATGCTCCCATCAGCGAGAAAGGATTGTTGCCAGTCAGTCGAAGGTGGTCCACAGAAAGCCAGGTCATCGGGGACTGAAATACCAGCATTGATCCACCTTTAGATTGACGCGCGGCAACATGATCTGCACTGCCTGTTTGTTTATTTGTTTGCTAGACAGGTTGTCTTTGTAGCCTGTTCAGTCCCCAATTACATGGTCTGAAAGCTGCCTCTGTCGTCGGTCTCTCCCCATCTCTCAGTAGACGCAGGAGGCTGGAAAGCTCCATCAGAGGTCGGTATGTCCGCAGAGTTATTTTCACATGGACCTGCGTGGTTGATCAATCGGGAGGCTTTTTTTTTTTGGCCCCCCGCCCCCCCTTCCAAGTTTCTGTAAAAACTGCTTGATCAGGGACTGGTCGCTGGGGATGCTTGCTCTCTGGTACCTGCTCCACCACCTGTGGCCGTGCCTTCAGCCGCCGAGGCCCGAAACTCTGGAATTCCCTCCCTAAACCACTCCGATTCTCTACCCCTCTCCTCCGTTAAGGCGCTCCTCTTTTGGACACCTATTCTAATATCTCATTATGTGGCTCGATGTCAAATTTTGTCTGATAACGCTCCTGTGAAGCGTCTTGGGGCGTTTTACTATGCTAAAGGCGCTATATAAATGCAAGTTGTTGTTGTTGATCCAAGTGACCATGCTTCACACCGGCGGACGGAAAGTTGGTTCGGGAGGATTCTGCAGTTCTGGCTGCAGGGGTTGGGTTCACTTTAGGAGCATAGGAACTAGGCCATTCAGCCCCTCGAGCCTGTTCACCGTTGTTCCGGCTGACCTGCATCTGACCTCCATCTACCCTCCTCGGTTCCATTAATACCCTTAATACCCTTGCCAAACAAAAATCTTATCGATCTCCGTTTTAAAGTTTTCAATTGACCCCCAGCCTCAACAGCTTTCAGATTTGAAGAAGTGCTTCCTGACATCACCCCTGGATGGGATAGCGCTAATTTTAATATTGTGCCCCCTTCTGGATTTCCCCACCAGAGGAAATAGCTTCTCTCTATCCACCAACCTTTGGGTTCTCCGTGCTGCGGTGGGGGGCGGTTGCGGGGGCGGTTGCGGGGGCGGTGTAGTCAGATGACTGATCAGACTCCAGTTTTACACTCCCAACTTTAATGTCGCAGTGAAGCAGAGCATGCCATCGCGTGCTGTTGGACTATTCGAACATGTGAAGCATCGTAACTGAGCCTAACCTTGTCATCACTTACACCCACACTTTTTCTGGTAGAAGACGTCCGCGCTGATTTATCCGTCCCCCCAACTCCTGCTTAGCCGATGGGTACTGAGGCCAAATCTGGCATCCTTACACCCACCTTGGGCACTGGGGCTGGGGATTAACCCTGCAAGGTTTTGGTCTGTGTGGCTCAGTTGCAAGCCAGCTTTACCAACTGAGCTTTCAGAAGCGGTTAAAAGGCTTTCTTTTAGTGCATAGCTATCTGATCAAGATGGCTTCTTTCAACCACACAGGTCAAAAGAGTTGAGGTCAGTGTCTCGTTACGACAATAGATCATCCGCTAAGCACCTTTAACTGGACAAACGACGCTTTGCGATGCTAGTTGAATTTTAAATTTGACTGTGTACTTCTTTGACTGATGCCAAGTCGTAACGGATTGTATTGTTTCTTCATTTTAGACTTGAAGAGTAATGAAGCAAACCATTAGCATCTGTTTCATGGGACATCAGTAACCAGATGTGTTAAACAGTACCTGCCAAAAAAAAATTAAAGGGAAAGAAGATGTCATCATCTGTCTGGAAGCTTTGGGCCCTGTGGTGGTTTATCGTCCTTGGTGGGTGGTTACCGTTTACGAAAGGTAAGATCTAAATCTTGCTGTTCAGTGTTGACAACATTTTTGAGAGACAAATGTTGTTGTTGTTGTAAATGTGTTCATGGAATTAATTTCACTTTTTTTACTTTTTATTTGGGGGTTTATGTGCTGCTCGGACCCTAACTCGCACCAAGTCCCGTTCACCCATCACCCCCGTGCTCGCTCCAACAGTGCCTTGATTTTAAAATTCTCATCCTTGTTTTCAAATCCGCCCCCCCCCCCTCCAATGGCCTCGCCCCTCCCTATCTCTGGAACCTCCTCCAGCCCTACAACCCTCCGCGATCCTCCAATTCTGCCCTCTTGCACCTCCCTGATGTTCATCGCCGCACCACTGGCGGCCGTGCCCTCAGCTGCCTGGGCCCCAAGCTCTGGAATTTTTTCCTGAAACCCCTCCGCATCTTCACCCCCCCTCTCCTCCTTTAAATCGCTCCTTAAAACCTACCTCTTTGGCCACATTTTTGGTCACCTGCCCTAATATCTCCTTATGTGGCTCGGTGTCAAATCGCTCCTCCAAAGCGCCTTGGGATATTTTACTACATTAAAGGCGCTATATAGCTTGTTGTTGTTGTTTATTAACTGCAGCAGATATCCTTTACAAGCCTCCTTGAAACCTCACAACCTGGAATGTGCACTTGTTTGATGGGTTTCTTAGAACTGGGAATTCACTTTTGATGGATTTGTAGACTTGCGTAGAAATTAAAACATGGAAACAGGTCGTCTTGGTGTTTATCCTCCTCACGAGCAGTAATCCTAATCCAATGTGCCCCTTCCTCCGTTCCCATATCCCTTTATTCCCCTTTCCTTCAGTCACCTGTCCAACCTATTCTTACATGATGGCATGGTCTCTGCTTCAATCACCAACCATTCCACAGCCTCTCAACTCTCTCTGTAAAAAGGTTTCTCCTGCTCTCTCTTCTAATGTTTTTTTGCATTTAAGCTTGTGTCTCCTGGACCCTAAATTACTGGAAACAATCTGTATCCAGTGAGTCTGCCACATCCTTTCATAATGTTAAACCCTTTTATTAAATCACCCCTCTTTTAATGAAAACAGCCCCGATATTTCCATGTATTTGTAGATCCTTATGCAAGTCAGCATCCCAGTGCATCTGTGCTATTACCTCAACATCCCTCCTATAGTGTGAGACTTTATCTGCCACTTTGTACTTATTTATAGAGTTTTGTGGTCACTGGAGTGAGGGATATCAGTGATCGAGAAATGTGGTGAATCATTTTCTACTTTGGCTAGTCTTCAAGGAAACGAGCTTCAAGGACTCCTAGTTAACTACAGCATGACCAGACACCCTGCTATCATAGAATGATACAGCACAGAAGGAGGCCATTTGGCCCATTGGGCTTGTACTGGCTCTTTGAAAGCGCTATCCAATTAGTCCAACTCCCGGGCTCTTTCCCCATAGACATGAAAAATGTTCTCCGCTTTAAGTATTTATCCAATTCCCTTTTGAAAGTTCCTATTGAATCTGCTTCCACCGCCCTTTCAGGCAATGCATTCCAGATCATCATAACTCACTACGTAAAAATATTTTTCCCCATCGCCCCTTTGGTTCTTTTGCCAATTATGTTAAATCTGTGCCCTCTGGTTACCGACTCCCCTGCCCATGGAAACAGTTTCTCTCTATCTACGCTATCAATACCCCTCAGAATTTTGAACACCTCTATTAAGTCTCCCCTTAACCTTCTCTGCTCTAAGGACAACAATCCCGGCTTCTCTAGCCTCTCCACCTAACTGAAATCCCTCGTCCCTGCTACCATCCTGGTAAATCTCCTCTGCACCCTCCCCAAGGTCTTGACACCCTTCCTCGAGTGTGGTGCCCAGAATTGGACACAATACTCCAGCTGAGATCACGGTTAAGTTGCTGAGTCTCCGCATAAAGTGGCTTCTAAAAGGCTGGCCCTGTATTTTCGGTAACTTGAACATTAATTGCAATGTTTTAATTAAGCTGAAGTGCGTGAAACGAGCCTCAAGTGAATCCGTGTCCGAAAACATTTGCCTGAGAGGACCCGCGACTTCACTAGAGTTCAACATATGTGCTTTGTGAACTTTAATGGACGGTTCACAAGCCTCCCTGCCGCACATATTTGCGAGATTAACCTTTACTCTGGCGCTAACTAGCTATCCGAGCCAATTCCGTTCAGCGGCAACCCCAGTGTAAACTTTATAGATTTTGCTTAGAGTGGACGCTGGGATCTCCCATTTTTGCTACCGGATCTTTCCCATGGCTGGTCTTGGCGAAGCCAGCAAGTTCATCTTGACATGACCACCAGGTGCGGGAGGCCCAGGTGTCAGGAACCGGCCAGGCTAGCACGCCCGATGTAAAAGAACCCAGGAGCGAGAACTCCTTAGTCCAGGCACGCTGAAACCAAATTTAGTAACCCCCTCCCGTGCAATCCTGGAAGCTGCACTGCCCGTTGCGCGGCCCACCTCCCCCAATGTGCGGTCCATTCAATTTTTTGCGCATGCGCGGTACCCACTGAGCGGCCTGCCCAGGACCTTGCAGATGACTGTGCGGCGGCACAGCTTAGCGGGAACATTGCTCCCGTGCCCTGGCTGAGAACAGTAAACTCCACAGACAGAGGATCGCGCCTTCTCGGGTTTGTGCAGTTCAGCTGCTTGCTGCCCTAACCTTTTCAGCCACTAGGGGAACCACAGAGGTGTTGACATTGCCCGCAGTGGCCCTTTAAAGAAGGTGTGCGCTCTTGACAGAGGGGAAAAACAGGTTTTGCCAAACATTTCTGGGATTTTTTTGAGGCACCTTTCATTTTTCTTGTGAAGTTGTTGTTTGTAAGCAACGGGATGTTGTGCTCGGATTCGATTCACATCTGTGTGTTTGTGTGTCACCAGACACAAACAAAGTTTCCCGACAAAGCCTCATTGTTCCCGTCTGAAATGCAGACATTGACTTCAAGGATGTTTTACCGGGGGATAGTGGTATTCTAGCTCTTAATTAATGCTCACAAAGATGCGCAACTGTTTTCAGTTATTCCGTGTGACACAGCATCTAAAATTGTGGGTTTTTAAAAAAAAAGTTATTGTTCACCTGTTCATATATCAAAACAAAGCACCAAAATAAAGTACAGGCTTGTAGTGAAAGCAATGGATTCCTTCAAGATAACAGGCCTGATTCTGTGTGTGCTGGTAACTTGATGATGGCACAATTAGGAACACAGGAACAGGAGGAGGCCATTCAGCCCCTCGAGCCTGTTCCGCCATTAGATCATGGCTGATCTGCGACCTAACTCCACATACCCGCCTTTGGCCCGTATCCCTTAATACCTTTGGTTAACTAAAATCTATCAACCTCTGATTTTAAAATTAACAAATTGATCCAGCATCAATTGCCATTTGCGGAAGGCAGTTCCAAACTTCTGCCACCCTTTGCGTGTAGACGTGTTTCCTAACTTCACTCCTGAAAGGCCTGGCTCTCATTTTTAAGCTATTGCCCCCTAGTCCTCGACTCCCCGGCCAGCGAAATAGTTTCTCTCTATCTACCCTATCAGTTCCCCTTAATATCATAGAATCATAGAATAACACAGCTTAGAAGGAGGCCATTCAGCCCATCGAGTCTGCGCCGGCTCTTTCGAAGAGCAATCCAGTTAGTCCCCCACCCCGCTTTTCCCATATTCGTGCAATTTTTTCTCCTTTAAGTATTTATCCAATTCCCTTTTGAAGGCTACTATTGAATCTGTATCCACCACCCTATCAGGCAGTGCATCCCAAATCCAATTTCAATTTCAATTTTATTTGTCACATAACCAAATACAACAAGTGAAATCCAGTCAGTGAAATGCTTTTTTCTTAACGAGCCAAGCGCACCAAGCAGCAAAGGACACTTAGCTGCCTGGTACGCACGGAGCCCGCAAGGACGGCAGCCATCTTCATCGGCGCCATCACAATGGGGTCCGCTCTCGCCTCGCTCCGCCTTTCCCGCACTCCTGCCCGACAATCTTCAGCCGCCGTGGTACCGACGTCCCGGGGCCTGCTTCTCCCTGGCTCTCCTTCCACCCAGTCTGACCTCCGAGCCTCCCGCGGTGTCCGACCTTCCAGGGCCTGCTTTTCCTAACCACTCGTTGCGTAAAAAAGATTTTCCTCATGTCGCCTCTGGTTCTTTTGCCAATCACCTTAAATCTGTGCCCTCTGGCTATCGACCCTTCAGCCATTGGAAATAATTTCCCTCTATTTACTCTATCTCAACCTTTTATGATTTTCAAAACCTCCTTAGCTTTCTCTGGGGAGAAGGCAGGGACAGGGTACTGAGTTTGGATGATCAGCCATGATCTCATTGAATGGCGGAGCAGGCTCGAGGGGCCGAATGGCCTACTCCTGCTCCTATCTTCTATGTTTCTCTGCTCTAGGGAGAATGATCCCAGCTTCTCCAGTCTGTCCACATAACTCTAATCCCTCATCCCTGGACCATTCGAGTAAATCTCTTCTGTACTCTCTTCAAAGCCTTCACGACCTTTCTGGTGTGGTGCCCAGAATTGGACACACTGCTCCAGCTGGGGCCGAACTAGTGTTGAAAGATCTTGAAAACTTCGATCAAATCGCCCCATAACCTTCTAAATTATGGTGCCCAGAACTGTTCACAGTACTCTAGGTGTGGTCTAACCAGGGCTTTGTATAGCTGCAGCATAACTTCTACCCCCTTGTATTCTAGTCCTCTAGATATAAAGGCCATTAGCCTTTTTGATTACTTTCTGCACCTATTCATGATATTTTAATGATCTGTGTACATGGACCCCCAAGTCTCTTTGGACCGCCACTGTTTTTAGCCTTTCACCATTTAGAAGTTCCCTGTTCTATGCTTTTTAGGTCCAAAGTGGATAATCTCACACTTGCCTACACTGAAATCCATTTGTCACAGATTTGCACAGTCGCTTAATCTATTAATATCTCTTTGTAATTCCATTAGTGAATTATCCCAGTCAGTAGTTGAGCCACATACAAGGCCTCTGCTACAACTGGGCCTCAGCCCCCTCAGGTTAGGGAGAGGGAAAGTGCCCGGGAAAATCCTGCTGCTGACCACAATCTACTGACCCCTGCTGGAAGTGTGGGTGTGCGCAGGTGTTGGACGAGGACAGGATCTGACTCGCGATGCCACCCAGGGTCAAATAGCTAATCAACCTTCACTGACTGGGCTCGCATTGACGAATGGCCACTTGGGTGAGGTGGTGGGGTGGGCGGGGGGTGGACTGACGTCCTGTGGAGTCGTATCCCGACAAAGAGGCTTTCAGAAGGGGGAATTGGGGGAGACAGCGAGAAGCTGCAAGCAGCATGGGTAGAGCTGATATTCTATCGGTCACGGGCCCCACCAAACAGCCGTACAATGGGTTCTGCACACTTAGAGTGTACAGTGGAACCTCTGGGTCACTTGCAGTCATACTGATGGTGCTTCTGCTGGCGGGGAATAGCTGACCACAGTGCCGGCTAGTCCAGGGCCACTTCCCCCCGCCCCATCACGCTGCTCCATCTTTTAATGGATTATTATTGAGAAGAAACAGGCGGTCTAGGCCCTTAATGGGCTGACGCCCTTGGGGACCCCTTGTTTAAATTGGACTGAATACAGCCAGAGAGTCTAACTTATTTCTCCTGAGTGTAAAATACCAGGAAGACCACAAAACCACATTATAGGAGTAGCACAGCTGTGGCAGGCTTAATGTGGTGAAACTTTTTTTTATCCCTTCTGCCCTTTAATCAGCGCGCGATGTGCGCCAGGCTGCTGTTTTCTGCTGTGTTTCTGTGTGTCGATAGGAATAATGAAACCTCGGCATTAATTCCGGAGCGGTATCATTAATGTGCTTCATTAGAGAAGACCGCCTGCTTTTGTGTCTGCCGCTTCCTCCTGTATTTTCACCTGCCTTTGTGTGAAAAGCATGTCTTCAGAGGGTGGCACGAGGATGTTTATTAAGCATCGCTTTCACGTGTGTGGAAAGGCTCGTTCCCAGCTGGGAGCTCCTAACCCGTTGCGTCGCGGTATTGGGGGGGTGGGATCCGGGCTGATTTCTCAGCCGGTGAGCCACGTTATGTGTGGCGTGGATTTCTACAGTTGTAACATTGCTCTTGTAAATTTGTTTTTCGGCCTTTTAATCCCCCCTCCAGTTACCTCCCCTCTTCTCCTGAAGGCACTGACCCTTTTGTGGTGCTGATCCGTGGGGTTAGGCAGCACCTCCTGTACCTCAACCCAAGTGTGACCCTGCTCCTGGCCTTAAACTAGTGTGATCAACCACCACCTAGACCAAAGGGTGTGTTGATGCGAACGAGGGCGGGGTGGAGGACACAAGCACAGTCACAAGATTGGTAAATGAAAAATAGCAGTTAGCTGTGTTTTATTTTTGATAACGGGGAAAAAGGCTCACGTCTGGCAAAATCCAAAAACATAAGCCAGGGTTACTTTACCACTGGATCTTTTCTCAGCCGGTCCAGGGATCATATCAGGCTCTCAGAACCAAACAATACTCCACCCGGGTTCAATAGCAGACCTCTCCGTGGCAGCTGCAAGCTGTCTTTCAACAGCTGTCCTGGCCTTCTCTCCTCAGGCACTGGCCCTGAAGGGATGCACTAGTTTGCCTTTTGAACTGCTGAGCTAATGGGTAGATTTGCCTCAGGTGTGTTGGAGGTGGGTGTGGCCTCCACCTGAATTGGAGTGAGGGGGGCGACTTTGTCTCCATCTGGTGGCCACATACCGTCCATCCACCACAAACCGCCCCCATAGCTCACACTCGACATTGAGTACAAGCAATAAGGAAGGCAAATGGCATGTTGGCCTTTATTGCAAGGGGGTTGGAGTATAAGAGTAAGGAAGTCTTGTTACAATTGTACAGGGCCTTGGTGAGACCACACCTGGAGTACTGTGCACTGTTTTGGTCTCCTTACCCAAGGCAGGATATACTTGCCTTGGAGGCGGTGCAACGAAGGTTCACTAGATTGATTCCTGGGATGAGAGGGCTGTCCTATGATGAGAGAGTGTGTAGAATGGGCCGATACTCTCTGGAGTTTGGAAGAATGAGAGGTGATCTCATTGAAACATACAAGATTCTGAAGGGGATTGACAGGGTAGATGCTGAGAGGTTGTTTCCCCTGGCTGGAGTGTCTAGAACTAGGGGGCATAGTCATAGCATAAGGGGTTGGCCATTTAAGAGCGACATGAGGAAGAATTTCTTCATTCAGCGGGTTGTGAATCTTTGGAATTCTTTGCCCCAGAGTGCTGTGCATGCTGAGTCTTTGAGTATATTCAAGGCTGAGATTGATAGATTTTTGGACTCTAGGGGAATCAAAGGATATGGAGATCGGGCGGGAAAGTGGAGTTGAGGTCGATGATCAGCATGATCTTATTGAATGGCGGAGCAGGCTCGAGGGGCCGTAAGGCCTACTCCTGCTCCTAATTCTTATGTTCTTATGTTAGACCATGGGCCATGGCGGACACCGTAGTCGAGGGTGCCCTGCACTGTCTGAGGTGCCCTCTCTCATCCCAGTCCGAGGGAGGCTGAAGTGCATATTAGCAATCTCAGCTGAAAGCAGCACATTCAACAAAGACCTGGAAACAAAACATTGAGATACGAGTCTTCAGCACAGAAACCGGCCATGCAGCTCTACTGGTGCATGCTGGTGTTTTTATGCTTCACATGAGCCTCCTCCCACCCCTCTTCATCTCACCCTATCAGCATAATCTTGTATTCCTTTCTCCCTCATGTGTTTATCTGGCTGAGCCTTTAAATGCATCAATGCTATTCACCTCAACTACTCCCTGTGGTAGCGAGTTCCATATTCTAACCACTCTTTGGGTAAAGAAGCTTCTCCTGAATTCCCTACTGGATTTATTAGTGACTATCTTATATTTATGGCCTCTAGTTTTGGTCTCCCCCACCACAAGAGAAACATCTTCTCTACGTCTACCCTATCAAACCTCTTCATAATTTTTAAGACCTTGATTAGGTCACCCCTCAGCCTTCTCTTTTCTAGAGAAAAGTGCCCCAGCCTGTTCAATCTTTCCTGATGATTATAACCCCTCAGTTCTGGTATGTGGGACTATCCGGTCTTTATGGTGTAGTATGGCACTGGACATCAGATTCATTTCTACTGTGTCTTCCGCTATGTTTAGTTCAGTTTTGGATAGTCATGCTGGACTGGGAATACAGCTTGAATTGATTCCCACTGACACATTCTCAGAAGACTAGAGCTTTGGGCTCCGTTTGAGCCAGTGTTGGCTGTGGTTCAGTGTAACACTCCCACCTCTTGAGTTAGAAAGTTGAGGGTTCGAGCCCCACTCCAGAGACTTGAGCCAATAATACAATAGCGAAATACTGCAGATGCTGGAAATCTGAAATAACAGCAGAAAATGTTGGAAATACTCAGCAGGCCAGGCAGCATCCGTGGAGAGAGAAACAGAGTTAACCTGAAACGTTAACTGTTTTTCTCTCTCCACGGATGCTGCCTGGCCTGCTGAGTATTTCCAGCATTTTCTGTTGTTATTTGACTTGAGGCAATAATCTAGGCTGACACGCCAGTGCAGTAACGAGGGTGCCCTGCACTGTCTGAGGTGTCCTCTTTCAGGTGGGACGATAAACCAAATTCCTGTCTGCCCTCTCAGCTTGGATGCTAAAGATCCCGCGGCACTATTTTGAAGAAGAGCAGGGGAGTTCTCTCCAATGTCCTGGCCAATATTTATCACTAAACCATCATCACTAAAAAAAAAACAGATTACAGTATCTGGTCATTATCACATTGCTGTTTGTGGGAGCTTGCTGTGCGCAAATTGTGCTGCCGCGTTTCCCTACATTACAACAGTGACCACACTGTAAAAGTACTTCATTGGCTGCAGAGCACTTTGGGACATCCTGAGACTGTGAAAGTCGCTATATAAATAAAAGACTTTCTTTCTTTCAAATTGCTCCCCACCATTCCTACTCCCTGTGGTGACAGACCTGTGAACCACCCACAGACCAATCTCGAGGTGTGCTGCTGGGTACTTTTCACGGTTGAATTGGACGCAGTATGAAAATTTCAGGCGCCCACCGTTAGGTTTTGCTGAATTCCTACTGACAACACTTGAATGGGTTTGCAAATGGGCTCTTTCAGCCCTTTTTATATGCTGCAGTGTAGTTTTTTTGGGAGTGGGATGTCATTTATTATACAACAGACAGCAGCGCTTGCTTACCTGTCTCGGCTCGATGTGATCACGTTTCAGTGTGATCAGCGAAGCAGCCCAGTAGCCATTAGAATGATTAATACGGATACATTGCTGAAAAACCGTTGCAACAGGTAGCTAAGGGGGAATAGCTGACGCTTGCTCCCAGTCTAATTCGTAAGGTAATCCGTTGTAATTTATTTTCGCCTCCATCCCAGGACAGCGTTGCCCTCCTGGTTGCTTACGGCGACTGAATCGGTCAAATTTTGCACGGGTCTCTTTATGACTTTTTGCTGGCGTTTTGGAGGATTGCATCATGGTGGCATAGTGGTTAGCACTGTTGCCTCACAGCGCCAGGGTCCCGGGTTCGAATCTGGCCTCGGGCGACTGTCTGTGTGGAGTTTGCACATTCTCCCCGTGCTTGCGTGGGTTTACTCCGGGTGCTCCGGTTTCCTCCCACAGTCCAAAGATGTGCGGGTTAGGTTGATTGGCTATGATAAATTGACCCTTAGTGTTAGGGGGATTAAATACGTGGGGTTACGGGGATAGGGTGGGATATGTGTTGGTGTAGGGGTTACGGGGATCGGGTGGGATATGTGTCGGTGCAGGCTCGATGGGCCGAAATGGCCTCTATCTGCACTGTGTGGTTTCTGTGATTTCTGTGATCTGTGATTGCGACCATTTTTAATTGGGGCCATTGGTTTGTGGCGACTGAATGAATAAATCAAATTGCTTTTTAAAAAAATTATTAAATGGGATTCTGGAATTTGTGCTCCTGTTTTGGGGATCGCTTCCTGCAATTCCCTCCATTGCTTCCCCCCACCCACCCCCCCGCTTCCCCTCCCCCCTATGAAGGCCACAAACCAGAATCCCTGTGAACACGGCTTGTGGTGAACGACTGCTTCTGGTAGGGAGTCGGCCTGTTCGGAGTCGGGTATGAATTAATTTTTAATAACAACAGAAAATGCAGGAAAAACTCAGCAGGCCAGGCAACATCCGTGGAGAGAGAAATGGAGTCAACGTTTCAGGTCGAAACCCTTCGTCAGGACTGAAAAAAACACAGGAAATGAAACAGATTAAAAGGCCAGTTTGGGGGCTGGGGAATGGGGATGAAAGAACAAAAGAGAAGTGAAGAGACATTAAGAGGTATTCAAAACCAGACGAGATGGTGATCGGACTAGTGGAGACAAAAGACGGCTCTAGATTAGGTGTGAAATGCGCTGGCAGAATGGGAGACAGCTGCCATGTGGGAGAGAGAAAAAGGGGGAAGGGCACAAAACAAAGGTGTGGATAAAAAATATATATAAAAATGTAATGGGGGCCGAGGTTATGATCTGAAATTGTTGAATTCGATATTGGGCCCGGAAGGCTGTAAAGTGCCTAATCAGAAGATGAGGTGCTGTTCCTCGAGCTTACGCTGGGTTTCCGTGGAACAGCGCGAGTACGGTGACGTCTGAGTGGGAATGGGGCGGTGAATTAAAGTGACAGGCCACCGGAAGCTCGGGGTCGCCCTTACGGACTGAACGGAGTTGTTCCGCAAAGCGGTCACCCAATCTGCGTTTGGTCTCTCCAATGTAGAGACGACCACATCGTGAGCAGCAATTAATTTTTGTTCGGCGAGGGTATTAAGGGTCGCGGAGCCAAGGCGGGTGGAAGGGGGGGGTTACGCTTCGGGTCGGCCATGACCTAATTGAATGGCGGAACAGGGCTCGAGGGGCTGAATGGCCTCCTGTTCCTAATGGAAGAAAATTCCTTCAGTGGCAGAGTTGGGTTCTTGGGGCCTGCTGAGTGCAAGAGGCCTGATGTGTGAATGCAGACGCAGCATATGCCTGCGAGAAAGTAATAAATAATGGCATATTAGTTGGGACTGTTGGTGGTGGGGGGTGGGGGTTGCTTGAACTGTGAATACAGATTTGCTATCGAACTGCCTCAGCGCAAAATATTCTCTATCATTTATGCATGCCGCCTGAATAATTTATGGCTGCAGTTCTCCACAGTTTAAAACAAAAATAACTAATAAATCTAGCGCGTTGTTCTTTATTTTCAATGTTCTCCCCTCCTCTCCTGGAGCCATGGGGAGTGTCGTCGCACAGGTGGCGGTTAACCCTTCCAAGAGTATGAGTCTAGCCCGTCAGAAAGAAAGAACTTGCATTTATATAGCGCCTTTCACGACCTCAGGACGTCCCAAAGCACTTTACAGACATAGATAAATAGCAACATAGAAGATAGGAGCAGGAGTAGGCCATTCGGCCCCTCGAGCCTGCGATCATTCAATGAGATCATGGCTGATCATACAAATTCAGTACCCTGTCCCTGCTTTCTCCCCATACCCCTGGATCCCATTAGCCTTAAGAAATATATCTAACTCCTTCTTGAATATATTTATTGAATTGGCCTCAACTGTCTTCTGTGGTAGAGAATTCCACAGGTTCACCACTCTCTGGGTGAAGAAATTCCTCCTCATCTCAGTCCTAAATGGCTTACCCCTTATCCTTAGACTGTGAGCCCTGGTTCTGGACTCCCCCGCCATCGGGAACAGCCTTCCTGCATCTAGTCTGTCTAGTCCTGTTAGAATTTTACAAGTTTCAGTGAGATCCCCTTTCATTCTTCTAAACTCTAGTGAATATAAGCCTAATCGACCCAATGAAGTACTTTTTATTATTGAAGTCACTGATGTAACGTAGCAAAGGTGGCAGCCAATTTGCGCACAGCAAGCTCCCACAAACAGCGAGGTGAGAGTGACCAGATCATCGGTTTGTTTTAGTGATGTTGGTGGAGGGATAAACATTGACAGGTGAACTCCCAGACGACACAAAGCTGGGTGGGCATGTGTGCTGTGAGGAGGATGCCGAGAAACTCCAGGATGATTTGGACAGGTTGGGTGATTGGGCAGAAGCATGGCAGATGCAACATAACGTGGATAAATGTGAGGTTATCCACTTTGGTGTCAAAAACAGGAAGGCAGATTATTATCTGAATGGCAATAGATTGGGAGAAGGGGAAGTGCAACGAGACCTGGGTGTCCTTGTGCACCAGTCGCTGAAGGTAAGCATGCAGGTGCAGCAGGCGGTTAAGAAGGCAAATGGTATGTTGGCCTTCATAGCGAGAGGGTTTGAGTACAAGAACAAGGATGTCTTGCTGCAGTTGTACAGGGCCTTGGTGAGACCACATCTTGAGTATTGTGTGCAGTTTTGCTTGCCTTATCTGAGGAAGGATAAGGCGAAGGAGTTCAGCGAAGATTCATCAGGCTGATACCTGGGATGGCAGGAATGACGTATGAGGAGAGATTGGGTCAATTGGGCTTGTACTCGCTGGAGTTTAGAAGAATGAGAGGGGATCTCATTGAAACTTATAAAATTCTGGCAGGACTGGACAGACTAGATGCAGGGAGGATGTTCCCGATGGTCGGGGAATCCAGAACCAGGGGTCACAGTCTAAGGATAAGGGGTAGGCCTTTTAAGACAGAAATGAGGAGGAATTTCTTCACCCAGAGAGTGGTGAACCTGTGGAATTCTCTACCACTGAAGGTAGTAGAGGCCAATTCATTAAATATATTCAAGAAGGAGTTGGATATATTTCTTAAGGCTAAAGGGATCAAGGGATATGGGGAGAAAGCAGGGACAGGGTACTGAGTTTGGATGATCAGCCATGATCGCATTGAATGGCGGAGCAGGCTCGAGGGGCCGAATGGCCTACTCCTGCTCCTATCTTCTATGTTTCTCCCCCTGCTCCTTTTCGAAATGGTGCGGATCTTTTAACATCCGCCCGAGAGGGCAGACGGGGCCTCGGTGTAACGTCTCATTCGAAAGGCGGCCCCTCTGACAGTGCAGCACTCCCTCAGCACCGTACTGGGAGTGTCAGCCGAGATTATGTGCTTAACTGAGCCACGGATTTAGCGCTCGGGAATGCATGCCCCCAAAAGCCCCGCCGCACCCACCCTTCCCAGCCTCCACGTGCACCGAGGCCAGCTGACATCAGCCTACATGGTTACGGACTGGGGATCAAACCATGTGATGTGTATAAATCTCTCCCTGTACCGGATGGCTCTTTTAGTCACAGAGTTGCTGAGCACTGAGTAACGGTACTCTTAACTGGGACTGTGTCACGAGGAATCTTTTTTCTTGTGCGTGTGTGTGTTTATGCGTCAGGGTGAGACAGAGGATATGCAGAAGTGTGACATCGGGTGTTTGGCGGTTAAATTGTGACGCATACAAGAAGTGCAGGCTATATATGAGAATTTCAAAATGTCTTGTATATAATTGTGTGCATGTGTCCTATCTACATAAACTGCATGGAGCAGCTGCTCTGCTAGTTCACATTGCAAGTCCCTCTATCATGACTTAATAAAGTCTTAATGCAGTTTCATTATCTTGGCAATTTGTCAGCACCGCCTCAGCCTTTGGTGCCCTTGTTTCTCAATATAGAGGAAGCTTTCTGAAGATACTATTAGTCTTTCTCACAACAGGCAGATGTAACAATCAATACATGTTTTGTATTTGCCATTTTTCTCGATTTGACAAAAAGACATCTTGCGTTTGTTAGCGGGTTTTTGGAGTTGTCTCTCACTCCAGGTGCCTTGATGAGGAGACAGATGGTGAGGCTCGACGTAAAAAGACTTTTGCGGAATCCCCCGCCGACAGCTCAGTGAGTAGCTCAGCCCCCGACGCTCCCAGGTTTGATTCCCAGCCTATGCCCACCTCAGCAAGCATGCAACAATTTGCCTCGGCACCCCTAGGTTGGGGAGGGGAAAACTGGTCGGAATTCCCCCCCCCCCCTCCTGATCGCCTTCCAGATCCTTGCCAGGAATGCCTCTGTCCATCTGGACTTGCTTTGGTTACCGTCCAGACTCGACTGTTCCAACGCTCCATTCCCACTCGGACCTCACCGTCCTTGGCCTCTTGCATTGTTCCACGGAAGCTCAACGTAAACTCAAGGAACAGCATCTCATCTTCCGATTAGGCACTTTGCAGCCTTCCGGACTCAATATCGAGTTCAACAATTTCAGATCATAACCTCGGCCCCGATTACATTATATATTTTTTCCCCACACCTTTGTTTTGGGTTTTCCCTCCCCCCCCCCCTTTTTTTCTCTCTCCCACATGGCAGCTGTCTCCCATTCTGCCAGAACATTTCACACCTAATCTAGAGCCGTCTTTTGTCTCCACTGTCCTATTACCATCTCATCTGGTTTTGAATACCTCTTAATGTCTCTTCACTTCTTTTGTTCTATCGCAGCCCTGCCTTCGATCTATTTCATTTCCTTTCCAGTTTTGAAAAAGGGTTTCGACCTGAAACGTCGACCCTAATTTCTCTCCACGGATGTTGCCTGGCCTGCTGAGTTTTTCCAGCATTTTCTGTTGTTATTTCGACTATTCCAAAGCTTTCCTGGCCCGGCCTTCCCATCTTCCACCCTTCATAAAGTACAGCTCATCCAAAACTTCAAAAGAACTTAAAAGTAAAGCGTCCTGAGGTCGTGGAAAGCGTTGCGTAAATGCAAGTCTTTTTAGCATCGGATTGATTCCCAAGACCGTTAAGGACCAGATTTACCCCCCACCCTGTTGGATAAATTCACTGATCCCGCACTCCCTGAGGGGAGCGGTGCTCGGAGGGTGCGGGATGGGGATCAGGCACCACATGTTTTGGATCGACCCGGACTGCCTCCCATCGCACCTCCCCACTGGGAGCACGGGAGCAACGACTTTACCATTTTACTCTTCGCTGAATTGGGGAGTCGGTCCTGTTCCTTTTTTTTGTTGAAGGGTCCACGCTCACGGCACGGACTCTCAATGTAATGAAGTCACCTCTTCAACCTATGCCCCGTATCCTTCATGTATTGGAATTCTCTTCTCTAACTCTTGCGTCCTGCCTCTTATGCAGTCAGCGTCTCTCAATCCACCCCTTTGATTTCCTTCATGAACTTAAAACCAAAAAAAATGAAATGTACCGCGCCCCTTCTGAGAATCCTCCCACACGGGAATCCGAAGCTGAAATAATAATTTGATTTGTTTTCTTCTGCCAAATGGAAAAATCTCACCGCGGACATTTTGCTCTGCTCGCAAACTCCAAGAACGACTTGCGCGGGACCCCCTTATGACTTGTATTGGGCTTGGATTGTAGGGAGAGCAGTCAGCCTGTGTTAGGAAGGAAGCACCTGGACTAAGGGTTTCACACTGAGAACTTCCTATGAAGGCACCCTTGGGGCTGACGTGTTTCAGCAGTGAATCAGTTGGTGATTTTCGTTGAAGTCCTTCACAGCTCTGCTGCCTGTTCACCATAATAAACAATGAAGCACTTAAGAGTTTCCCCATACTATATTGCGAATACTCTTTTTTTTGTTATTGAGATAACCTGGGTGAGAACTCCTCTGGCAAGTGTAGTGACTTTGTGCATGCGTTTGGGAAGGTGTCCTCTCTCTCCTGTTTCAGTCAAAGTGATTAGCACTTTACAGTTTAATACAAAGAAAACGCAGGTTAGCAAGGCCATAAAAAAAGCAAACCAAGCACTAGGGTTTATTTCTAGAGGGATAGAATTGAAAAGTAGGGAAGTTATGCTAAACTTGTGTTGAGCCTTGGTTAGACCACACTTGGAGTACTGCGTACAGTTCTGGTCACCATATTATAAAAAAGATATAGAGGCACTGGAGAGGGTGCAGAGAAGATTTACAAGGATGATACCAGAAATGCGAGGGTATACCTATCAGGAAAGGATGAACAGGCTGGGTCTCTTTTCTCTTGAAAAAAGGCTGAAGGGTGACCTATTGAGGTCTTTAAAATGATGAAAGGTTTTGATAGAGTGGATACAGAGAGAATGTTTCCACTTGTGGGGAAGAGCAGAACTAGAGGCCATCAATATAAGATAGTCACCAAGAAATCCAATGGGGAATTCAGAAGAAACTTCTTTACCCAGAGAGTGGTGAGAATGTGGAACTCGCTACCACAGGGAGTGGTTGAAGCGAATAGTATAGATGCATTTAAGGGGAGGCTAGACAAGCATATGAGGGAGAAGGGAATAGAGGGTTACACTGATAGAGTTAGATGAGGAAAGACGGGAGGAGGCTCGTGTGGAGCATAAATGCTGGCATCAACTGGCTGGGCCGAATGGCCTGTTTCTGTGCCTGATAGCCTGTGTAATCCTGTGTAAAATCTTAACGTATGGTATCATTACGCACAAGAACCAGAGGACGCTCCTTTGCATGTTGCTCAGTGTTTTCCATGTTTTGCACAGTTGAATATCGGCCTGCTTTTGTTCTGATCCTTGTTTTCCAATCCCTCTATGGCCTCGCCCCCTCCCTATCATTGTACAGTAGCCTCCTCCAGCCCCACAACCCTCCGAGATCTCTGCGCTCCTCCATTTCTGGCCTCTTGCGCATTTTAATCACTCAGCCATTGGCGGCTGTGTGTTCTGCTGCCTAGGCCCTGTGCTCTGGAATGTCCTCGCTTATACCTCTCTGCCTCTCCTCCTCTCGCGCTCTCTCTCTCTCATCCTTTAAGACGCTCCTTAAAACCTATCAGTTTCACCAAGCTTTTGATCGCCTATCTCCTTGTGTGGCTCGGTGTGAAATTGTTTGATAATGGCCCTGTGAAGCGCCGTGGGACGTTTTTACTACGTTAAAGGTGCTATCTAGAAGCACGTTGCTGCTGTTCAACCATATTTCACTTTTCCCTCGGCTGTTTTGATGGGAAATGCAGCTCCCAGTGTCACACGGACCAAAAGCTCATGGGTTCAAATCTCGACTTGTGCTAATAATTGAAATTTGGCTCGGGCTGTGGGGGGAAGCTGAAGGAAAATAACGTCTCATCCAAACAGTGCTGCACTGGGACTGTCGGTCTAGGTTTTGTGCGTGGGGCTTGAACCCACAGTCTTCTGACTCGGGCGACAGTGCTGCCCACTGAGCCGCAGCTGACAACTGCGAGAATGCAGCGGAAGGAAATCTCGCTCGCCGACGACCGACTCCTTCTCGCTATGTGATGCTCTCATCGTGTTACGCCATGAATGATTTATAGAATGGGCTATAAGCTGAACATTTCACAGTAATCGGGTTATATTGAATGCATCAGGCCGTTTCTATTATCTTTAATACAGGCAAATGTCATTGCGGCACAGAAGTGCTGATAAACTCCACGCCAGTAGCTGCTTTTAATTGCAAAATGCTGTAGGTAATAAAACTTCATAAACAACTGCGACAAGAATATTCTGTTTGGCGAGAAAGGAAGCTGGATTTGTTTTAATCCTTTCTTTCAACTCCAGTCACTCCACTTAATCTGCTGACTGTAATATTCGGGCATTTTAGAGGACAGCCTCAGTGTTGCCATTGACGATGACTGTTCTGAAGGTGTCCTCCATTCACTGTTGCCAATCCAGAGATTATTAAATCGGGCTTGCTTTTTGCGGGTGCAGGGGGGTGAATTGGGGAGAAACTTATTTTAAAAATCCTTAGATTTCTTGCCTTATTCAGAGATACCCTTGATGTGGAGATCAGGTAAAGCATTTGACTGACAGTAAGCAATATTTTTTTGATATCTCAACTTCTTCCCACTGTGAATTAAAGTCGCCTTTTGCCTCTGTTTTGAAATGATGAGTATAGGCACAGAGGATTCAACACGGAACAGATCAAAAGGCAGTATGGGAATGCGTTCCACCTTGATGCTGTTTTATTACAATCTAGCTCTTGTTTCCGGCTGGACAATGTTTTACTTAACTGTCTTGGCTGTTTCCTTTCGATCTAAAATGTTCAAATTCTCTCCAAATCCAATAGTCCCGCACCCCCACCGTCTCTCCTCAATGCACTGATTGCATATGCTCTGATTCCATATGGTATGATATTTTGCCACCTCAAATATCAGCCCAGTCCCACATCAATGTGGTTGACTCTTAACTTCCACCTGAGCTGGCCTAGCAAGTTGTGTCAAACCGCTACTCACAAGAAGGCAGCCCACCACCACCTTCTGAGGGCAACTCGGGATGGGCAATAAATGCTGGCCTTGTCCGTGATGCTCACGTCCCGAGAACGATTATTTTTTGAAATGACGGTGAACGCCTACAGGCTTTTCCACCTGGGAAGGAGGTGAATCATGCCACAAGCCAATCCAGTCCTCAGCTGACAAAGCAGGCCGCTGGTTTCATAAACAATGGGGGCTGTTCTCGGTAACGCAGTACTTTCCACCAATCTATTGTGGTTTTGCCATCCACCGCTGATAGCGGGCTAACCGCGTTAACGGCAGCGCGCCCGCTATAAGCTGTGGGGACTGCGGCAAACCAACCCTCGAGATGGGCCTACGTTGAAAGCAGGCAGGAAGAGCAGAATGGCTCCTCTCTGTCCGTGTTTCTATGTCCACTTTCCAACAGGGGCCACTGGATATCTATTGGAACTGTGAGCACCGCCTGATATTTTTATATTTAATCCCCCTGGCGTAAGAAAACTACTAGGCACTTGGTCTAAGCGTTAAACAAAGCTTTAATCAACTGTTTTACAACATGGAGGTCTAGTTGTGTCCTTCACTAGTTCCTGTTAAGAATGCCCTGCGCAAGCTGGGCCCATGCCCGAGTATTTATACACTCCCTGGACAGCGCCACCTGCAGGCCGCTCAGTATTATTTCATAAGTCTTTCTTTCATGAATGACTGATTCATGTCATCCCCTCTGTACTTTGGGTGACCTTTTGTACTCCCCTCAGTGCCCAGGCTGAGATGAATGAATGCCCACACACATACTGGGGATTGAGCCTCAAACTTTCTGGTCACGATAGTTAGTTTAAGCACTGACTTAACGAATCAAGCCATCCGTGATCTTTTAAGATGATGGCCGTCAAAGAGACAGCAAAGATGTACTAGTGTTTGTTGGCTTGTAGCTGGGGGATCAGCGCAGTAATGTGTGTGTGCGCGCGCGCGCATGCCACACTTCAGATGTCATGTTTTGTCACAGATACAAAACAATCTGAAAAGCGTGTTAAGCGAAGAAGCAAGAAAGCCAGTCATTTCCTGCTGAGTTTTCTTACCTTGAGGCGGGGGCAGGGATTTACAAGCAGCTGCCAAGCTACAGAGGAACAATTGCGCGCTCATTGACCGGTCTAAGAACAGTTCCTTCTCACTTGTCTCAGGATATGCCTTTTACAGCATTTGGACATTGTGGGGCTTGAAGACGACAACGACAGCAACAACGTGCATTTATATAGCGCCTTTAGCGTTGTAAAACGTCCCAAGGCGCTTCACAGGAGTATTATAAGACAAAAAAAAATTGACACTGAGCCACATAAGGAGAAATTAGGGCAGGTGACCAAAAGCTCGGTCAAAAAGGTAGGTTTTAAGGAGCGTTTTAAAGGAGGAGAGAAGAGAGGCGGAGAGGTTTAGGGAGGGAATTCCAGAGCTTAGGGCCCAGGCAACGGAAGGCACAGCCGCCAATGGTTGAGCGATTATAATCAGGGATGCTCGAGGGCAGCATTAGAGGAGCGCAGATATCTCAGTTGGGTTGGGGGGGGGGCGGGTGGTCGTTGGGCTGAAGGACATTACAGAGATAGGGACAACCCGGAAAGAACACGCACGCACGCTCCAGCTCCAGCATATTGCATTGTGCTTTACAGGTCATGTCTCTGTTGTCCTTATTAAACAACTCGCCACCCAACATAGCAGGAGCAATGCCACGGGACACACGCCAGTGTGTTTAAAGAGCCATAATGCCATTTAACCTTGAGGCAATTGCTGTTAAATTAACAAGAGGCCAGTGAAAGAGATTTGCTGGTACCGTAGGTGGGGAAAAGCTGAAGTCAAAGCAATAAATCTCTTTACTTACTGTCGGTGAACAGTTTCTAGAAATCGGTTGCCTTTGGTAATTGCTTGACTCTGTAAAGAAAGGTGATCTGTAGTTCTTAAAAGCTTTCATCCAACTATTGTGTGCAGCACTCTGGTCAGCAATCGAACAGAAAATAACACAAGAAAGTCAGCGATGTTTTTAAATTGTTGTATTACCTCTTTATCACAAAGGATATTCTTGATGTTGATAAAGCCTTTGGGTGCCTTATCAGTCTGCTAACTGACCTGTTATGTTAGAATTGATCCATTTTTGCATTCACTGAACATTGGCCCATTGTCTTATCGCTTGACTGTGCAGCAATAGCCATCAGGGGGGAAAAAAAAACCATCTAATGCACAGATAAAAAGTTATTGAACCACGTGATGTGCTTTCAAATGATCTTTGAAACTTTTTTCTTTCTTTCTTGGGAATTTTGTGCTTGTTGGAAAGAGGGAAAGTCTGGGGCTGGGACTGGGGGTTGGGTGGCGGCGGGGTGCATTCTGGCATTCCCAGGTCAGGTGCAGCATGATTAAACTTAGAGCTGGGAGTCCTATACACATTTTCTCATGCCGAGGGTGGTAGGAGTGAGGAACCTTCTCCCACAATAAGCAATTATGAAAGCAAATGGTATGTTGGCCTTTATTACAAAGGGATTGGAGTATAAGAGTAAAGACGTCTTACTACAATTATATAGGGCCCTGGTGAGACCACACCTGGAGTATTGTGTACAGTTTTGGTCTCCTTACCTAAGGAAGGATATACTTGCCATAGAGGGAGTGCAATGAAGGTTCACCAGACTGGTTCCTGGGATGGGGGGATTGTCCTATGAGGAGAGATTGAGTAGACTAGGCCGATATTCTCTCGAGTTTAGAAGAATGAGAGGTGATCTCATTGAAACATACAAAATTCTTACAGGGCTTGACAGGGTAGATGCAGGGAGGATGTTTCCCCTGGCTGGGGGAGTCTAGAACCAGGGGTCACAGTCTCAGAATAAGGGGTCGGCCATTTAGAACTGAGATGAGGAGAAATTTCTTCACTCAGAGGGTTGTGAATCTTTGGAATTCTCTACCCCAGAGGGCTGTGGAGGCTCAGTCGTTGAGTATATTCAAGACAGAGATCGATAGATTTTTGAATATTAAGGGAATCAAGGGATATGGGGATAGTGCAGGAAAGTGGGGATGAGGTAGAAGATCAGCCATGATCTTACTGAATGGCGGAGCAGGCTCAAAGGGCTGTAAGGCTTACTCCTGCTCCTATTTCTTATATTCTTAATCTGAGATCGATAGATTTTTGCTGACCATGGGATGTTAAGGGATATGAAGCCACGGTGGGTGGATGGAGTTAGGATGCAGATCAGCCATGATCTCATTGAATGGCGAACAGGCTCGAGGGGCTAAATGGCCTCCTCCTGTTTATCTGTTCCTCTACTCCGGACCGCCCATGAGCTTCTGCTCCACCAACACGCTTCAGCCGTAAACCTCCATTGTGACATTTTGCGATCAAGAATTCTATGACCGAGGTTGTCAGTGAGTGCGGGAGCAGTGGAAGTTCTGTGCTGTGAGCCAGCAACTGGATTGAGAGTGCTCCCAATGCAATTCATATAGAACCATGGACAGCAAACAGACACCCTTTGCCTTCTGTCTTGGCTAACACAAGTCCCAGAGCTGGGAGGCCAACATCTGACCAAATGCATCCTGTTGTGCTTTAAAATTTATCTATGGAATCCATGAAACATATTACCATGAGTAAACCGTACAAACAGACCTCCAAAGACAGATTGTTCTTGCTTGTAAACATAATCTGCTTGATGATAGCTTCACATCATTGATTTTGTGGGATCATTAATTAAAAAACAACTTTTTATTTAATTGATATTTCTCACACTAAGGAGAGTAAAAGTCGGAGACCAGTGCATTGGGCCAATATGCTGCTACTCAAAAACCGCTGGGCCCATGGGCTCGAATCCAGCCAAGGCTAAAGGGGTGAATATCCGGACTCTCGGCTGTCTGCAAATGTCCTGCGTGAAATGGTGCAGTCACGGCCCAGATCCTGGTGGGTGTGTGGGCCCACAGCGCATGAGTGGCTGCAATTCATGACCAATTAAGAATCTCGCCTGGAGAAGTCCCAGGGATTGCTGACAGCCCACAGATGGAAACTTAATTACTTCTTGCATCTTGACCACTGGATAGGTTATTGCATTCCTCAGTGCGCGGGGCTGGGTGGGGGGGTGGGGTGGTGGAGAGGGCTAGTTAAACCCTTACTTGGATACATCTGACGCACTGTAGTTCTTCCTGAGGCCGCGCAGTCCTCCCCCTGTCTACTTATGACCGGAAGCCTGTTAATTCTGTTGTTTCAAAGCACAGTACAAATGGACCTTGGCCGCGATTTTGCAGGTGCTCAGAGTGCGGGTTCGGAGGCGGGTCCACTGTCAGAATCGAAATGATTGACAGCGGGTTAGAAACCCGCTCTGAACCTGCCTCCATGTAAGTTTCCAAAGTGTCAGGTCTGTGATTTCAGAACAGACCCGACACCAATCGGTGGGGGAGGCATTTAAGATAGTTAAATGCTTGTTAAACGCTTGTTAACTACTATTTTGCCAGACTATTTCTATTTTTCCACTTTTTTTATGGGGTTCACGTCGTTCAGAGATCACGTCAGGTAAGTAGGTCGGGTTCTCTGTGTCTCCCCATTGCTGTGAATAGGTGACAGCTACGAAAGTGGTATGAAAGCTTCCATTTCACAGCTGTTCACTTTCCAATGTCAGAAGCTTAAGCCTTCAGGACTTGGAAGACACTTTTGAGCTTTATGCAGTTGGGAAGTGTTTGGAGTAAACTCTCTATCCACTGTCACCTCCTTGGAGCAAGCTCTCTCACCATTGACGGATTGCTTCTGTCATCTCACCTTCAGCTGCCATCTATTCCAGCAACATCGGTGCCCTTGAAAAAATCTCACCTTGGTCCTCTGAACCCCTCCACGATCAGCCCCAACACCAACATCACCAGGCACACCAACAACACCAACCTTCTCGGCAATCACCTGATGCTGCACAGGACACAGGGCATCAGAACCCGACAACATTGCTGCCCGGGAGGCCAGGGATGGCACCACCGTGGCCAGATTTACTTCACTTGATGCTGTACATCCTGGCTGCCACATGATGTGCCAGGTTGACACCACCCCACACCAGCACCATAAAGCATCCCTACGATGTCCAAGCCATTCCTTTCACACTCACTCATCACAATTGGGGTGGGGGGGGGAATGTTATGTCTCGACATTCATTGGAACTTACTAAGACACTTCCAAAGGTGAGCACAGATCTGTCCAATAAGGTAAAGTGTTGAAAATATAGATTCTAATGTTTGACAAACAGAAACTTCACTGGAACATTGGCTAAACCACTCAAGTGCCTACCCTTGTGTGTTGTTAGTTGGTATGCTTGGGGTGAGTGTGAGGGGTGGCTAGTGAGATGGGGAAGTGATAATGTAGATAGAGAGGGATGGGTGGAGGTGCAAGGTAAGTTGGTGTGAATAAGGATGTGCAGGAGTAGGGTAGGGAAGGCAGAGTGATCGGGATGTGATGAGAGGCACAGCAGGATGAGGTTGAGTGTGGCTTGGCAGTAACGTTTCGTGATCTGCGCAGATCATTGAAAGGTTTGCACCATTGCAGCCTGGTCCTCCTGATGACATCCCTGCTTGTGCCCTCCTGTGCAATGTGCAACCAGGCTGCGTTGACCTCCTGGGGAGGTCTCTTCCACCCTGCTTGCTCTGACTCCCTCCATAAGCATATAGGGAGTCATGGGAGTGCCTGGGTGCAGCCATGCACCTCTGTGCAGTGCTTGTCAGTGTTTGCAGCACCTCAATGCTGTAGAACACTGACAGCACAACTGTCAAGATCAATTCGGACATGGCCCTTAAAGGAAACCGGCTGATGACGTGTCATCAAATGACGTCATCAGACCCGCTTCCTGTTAATTGGCCAGGAACCTCGCAGGGCGGGCTTAACAAACCCCATCAACGTAAAATCGCTTGGAGAGTGTGGGCTGCAGTCGGCAGCGGGCTGGGACCGTGACACCGACCCCGGCCGCCCCGGACCCGCTTCGGTCGGCGAAATCGCGACCCTTGTTTCAGTATCAATTATCTTGGCCTTTGCTGTGTGTTGTTTCAAATGCTACTCCAGGCGGGTTGTCAGGCTCCCCCCCGCTCCTCTCCACTCCCGTGGGGTCAGGCATGCAGTGCCCTCCCCCGTAACCATTCCCTCGTCAAGTGTCGTTAATCGGCAGAAGCGCAGCGGATCAGGTGACAGTGGCAGAAAGGCCTTCAGTGACAAAAGGCGCAGGATTCAGGCGCGACAGGCTTGTTTGAGCGAGGGCCTCTGATCCAATTACAGCCATTAATCTCCGTCCCTCATTCCCGAGTAAAGTCCTAGATGGGACAGCAGAATGGAGCAGAACTGCAAACAATAAAGGGGAAAAAAAAACAAGCTACTTGCTATCAGAATTGTTTAAACGGTAGAAACACTATAATCATCAGTTAAGTGCCAACCACCACACCTGCCCTTTAAGTCTGACCACTCCACTTGCAATCTTCCTGAGGCCTTGTTGAACCAATTTAAACAGCATGGATTTGCACTGTTACAGTTTGACTCCAGTTAATGTGTGTGAGCTGAGCCGGGAGCCTGTCTTTCATAATGAACGTTTTCTCAGCAACTGATTGATTTTTAACACGCACCTTCGCCTCAGAGTCACAAGGTCGTGGGTTCAAGTCCCGCTCCAGAGACTTGAGCACTAAAAGCTAGGCTGACACTCCCAGTGCAGTGCTGAGGGAGTGCTGCACTGTCAGAGGTGCCACATTTCGGATGAGACTGCTCTCTCAGGTGGACGTAAAAGATCCCATGGCATTATGTCGAAGGGCAGCAGGGGCGTTCTCCCCGGTGTCCTGGCCAATATTTATCCCTCAATCAACATCACTAAAAACAGATTATCTGGTCATTATCACATTGCTGTTTGTGGGAGCTTGCTGTGTGCAAATTGGCTGCCGCGTTTCCCACATTACAACAGTGACTTCCCGTCAAAAGTACTTCATTGGCTGTAAAGCGCTTTGGGACGTCCAGTGGTTGTGAAAGGCGCTATATAAATGCAAGTCTTTTCTTTTTATAGATAAAGTTTTACTGGAAAAAAATAACAGCGTGTGAACGCGCACGTCGTTATTAATCGACCAGCAACTTGTGTTGAGGAAGAGACAGTCGGTGAATTGCGAATCGCCACACGTTGTGGACAATTCACGCTGCTCCACCCTTAGCTTTGGGAAAATGGCGTCTCACCCTTAACCTCCCCGTGAGTTTCATGAAGTGGCTGCATTTGCACATTAATTGCCCATTAAACTCACCACAGAAAGTTAAGTCTAATAATTAACAGCATAAATACCCTTTAATGATGAGATAATTGCTAATCAACCTCTCTTGCCCAGAAAGTGAACAATTAAAAGTGTGGAACCTCATTCCTTCAGGCTGTGAATTGTTGTTGCAGATTTAAAAAATGTAAAATTTTTAATTTTTCTCTCTCTCTCAATCCAATCTTTCTTTCCCCCTCTCTTTCTCTTTCTGTAGCTGATTTGATATTCAATTCACCCACTCTCTAATCCACTCGCCTTCTCAGTCTTTCCTACATTTCCTGTATTACAACAGTGACTACATTTCAAAAAGTATTTCATTGGCTGTAAAGTGCTTTGGGACGTCCGGTGGTCGTGAAAGGTGCTATAGAAATGCAAGTCTTGCTTTCTTTTTCCTCTGTTTCTTTCTCAATCCTTAAATCCCATTGGTTAAGCAGATAGATTATTGGTCCCATCGTTCACCAAGGTCTCAGATGCCCTGTTGCCCTTGCACAAAAATGTTAAAACCTTTATGTGCAATTGTAAATGTAACAAACCTTTTCATTGGGCCAGAATTTGCTGGAGTGCGGCATCTTGCAGCGTTCCCTGTTAGACCTTTTCCTGCACCCTTCAGCTCAAAAATGCTTTATCCCTGTAAGTTGCTGGAAGTGCGAGCTGGCAACGGGGCATCTTCTTCTTCTTAGGCAGTCCCTCGGAGCCGAGGATGACTTGCTTCCACACTAAAAATGAGTTCTCAGGTGACTGATGAGTCCAATGCGGGACCTACAGTCTCTGTCACAGGTGGGGCAGACGGTGGTTGAAGGGGTGGGTGGGGTGCTTGGGTTGACGTGCGCTCTTTCCGCTGTTTGCGCTTGGCTTCCGCTTGCCTCCCGGCGAAGAGACTCAAGGTGTTTGGCGCCTTCCCGGATGCTTCTCCTCCACTTTGTGCAGTCTTGGGCCAGGGATTCCCAGGTGTCGGTGGGGATGTTGCACTTTTTCAAGGAGGCTTTGAGGGTGTCCTTGAAGCATTTCCTCTGCCCACCTGGGGCTCTCTTGCCATGTCGGAGCTCCGAGTAGAGCGCTTGTTTTGGGAGTCTCGTATCGGGCTTGTGGACAATGTGACCCATCCATTGGAGCTGATTGAGCGTGGTCAAAGCTTCGATGCTGGGGATGTTGGCCTGAGCAAGAACACTGACATTGGTGCGCCTATCCTGACAATGGATTTGCAGGATCTTGCGGAGGCAGCGTTGGTGGTACCTCTCCAGTGCTTTGAGGTGCCTGCTATACATGGTCCATGTCTCTGAGGCATACAGCAGGGCGGGTATCACTGCTGCTCTGTAGACCATGAGCTTAGTGCTGGGTTTGAGGTCCTGGTCTTCTAACACTCTCTTCCTCAGGCGACCGAAGGCTGCACTGGCACACTGAAGGCGGTGTTGGACTTCATCACCGACATCCGCCCTTGTTGACAGTAGGCTCCCAAGCTATGAAAAGTGGTCCACGTTGTCCAAGGCCTTGTCATAGATTTTGATAATCGGGTGGCAGTACTGTGTGGCGGGGGCAGGTTTGTAGAGGACCTTTGTCTTACGGATGTTTAGTGTAAGGCCCATGCTCTGCGCTTCGGTGAAGGTGTTTACGATGGTTTGGAGTTCGACCTCCGAGTGAGCGCAGATGCAAGTGTCGTCTGCATACTATAATTCGACGACAGGATGGGACGACTTTGGGTCTGGACTGGAGGCGACGGAGGTTGAACAGTTTCCCATTTGTTCTGTAAATTAGCTCCACTCCAGTGGGGCGCTTACTGAGGGTGAGATGGAGTATTGCAGCAAGGAAGATCAAGAAGAGCGTTGGAGCGATGACACAGCCTTGCTTGACCCTGGTTCGTATGTGAATTGAGTCCGTGGTGGAACCGTTGGTCAGGATCACGGCTTGCATGTCGTCGTGAAGCAGGCGGAGGATGGTGACCAAACTTTTGAGGGCAGCCGAATTTGAGGAGGACACTCCATAATTCCACACGGTTGACAGTGTCGAAGGCCTTTGTGAGATCAAAGAAGGCCATGTACAGCGGTTGGTGCTGTTCCCTGCATTTCTCTTGTAATTGACGTGCAGTGAAGATCATGTCCATTGTGCCCCTTAGTGGGCGGAATCCGCATTGCGACTCTGGGAGGAGCTCTTTGGCCACTGGGAGAAGGCGATTGAGGAGGATTCTTGCGATGACTTTCCCTGTGGCAGACAGCAGGGAAACTCCTCTGTAATTACCGCAATCGGACTTGTCACCTTTCTTGAAGATGGGTACAATGACGGCATCTCTGAGATCCCCTGGCATGCTCTCCTCCTTCCAGATAAGAGAAATGAGTTCTGGGACCCTGGTGAACGGCGGGACCCACAGGGTCACTCCTCAGCTGAGCGATCAGCTCAAACCAGCACTCCCCAGTGAGGCCCTGTGCTATGTGAGGCTTTTAACTAGTTGAGAAATTCTGTCAGCGCACCAAATGCAAACGCCTCACCTCAATAACACTTTGTCACTTCGCTTTTAAATATCATTTGGCACAGGGCTGACTCTTTACGCTGCTGTAAAAGTGCTTCAAGTGCGTAGAAAGTAAAATTTGATCGCGATTATAATATTTAAGTGCTCTATTTTATTTGTTTTGAGAAGCAATGGGGCTTGTGTATGGCCATAAAGAGGAACGTAATGGCACCATAAAAGTCCGTGGAAGTAGTGTTGCTTATTTCTGAACCTTGTCTGCTAATCTTCTAAAGAGCAGGGAGCCTTTAGTAATCCTATATGTAAAGCGTTTTAGTGACCAGCGGGACTCCTGTGAGCAAATCCTATAAAATAGGCCTCCAAGCAGACTATTAATGGAACACCACTTCTGGCTACGTTTTGTTTGCACTCTGGTTGCAAGTGCCTGTCACGCCCCCACAGCTGAAGGGTGGTGCCTTTTTGAGAAGGGCTCGGCTGGCGCCGGCCACAGCTCCAGCTGCACGCTCTCTCATAGCGGCAAACCGGGGCTGAACCAGGAGCGGGCGGGGCCAGTCTGATGGGTGAAGGCCGCGGAGAAAGTTTGCCCTGTCTCCCGGATCTGTGGAGCGACGGTTGGGTTGTTTGAATCACCCGGCAGGAGGCTGCCCATCGAGTGACTGCCTTTCAAAAGACTCGTCGCCCGTGCGACTGTAGGTGGAGCCTGCCCCCCCAGGTCCAAACCTGCGGGCCAGTCGGCTAATTGTGCTGCTGTTTCGTCGCCGGGCTTTCGTCGCTTTTATGTTTCCATGGTTTTCTGCTCTACTGTCCTGTGGAGTTGCTGCGCTAACCGCCCCACGGCCACTTTCCAGTCCCTTTCCACACGTTCTTCGTATTTGAGCCTAAAAAGTGAACACTAAAAGGGTTATTCAACCACGGGATACACACACCACAGCGAATCCCTCACCTGTCCCCTCACTTGTCATCTGCACAGGCCCCACTCTACGGCAGGGGTCTGTGGTGAACAATCAGAAACAGGAACGTTGGCTGATTTCCCCCTCCCCACCTGTGATCCCAGGTGCTGAGGCCAATTGTAAACACCGAGGCAGAGGTCAGCCAATTCAGCACAAGACAGAAAGGTGCTGGAGCCCGGGACTCTCTCGGTCCTCCTGGCTCAGGCTGGTGTTGCTTTAAGGGTTTTCTTAAAGGCCTACATTGAGGCCCCTCTCGCCTGTCATCTGCACAGGCCCATTCTACGGCCCTTCAATGCGTATCTGAGCCACCACACGGGGCCTCGTTTTAACATCCCATCCAAACAACAGCATCACCAACAATGCAGCAATCCCACACAGTGCTGTAGCGGAGCTTCAGGCCTAGGTGATGTGCTCAAGTCCGAGCCTGGGCCTTGAACTCACAACCTTCTGACTCGAGAGGTGAGAATTCAACCGACTGAGCCAAACATACAGTTAAAGGTGAGGTCATGCTTTGTTCATTTTGCATTCATGAGCTCAGCGGGTTAAAGGCAATGTGATGCGATGGTGTTTTCAAACACTCCGAGGCTGACGATGGTATATTACACCAATTTATGTAGCATTAAGGAACACGCTGTTTATCATTGCTATGCACTCATTATCCTGTTATGCCCATTTCCTTTAGATTATGAATGCAGGGAAAACCAATTCCACAAATCCTATTTTCTAGGCAAATTAAGCTTCATGATCAGTCTGATAATATGACCATGCAGACAAATAATTTAATCGTTGCTTAGTTTGGGCAAGATTAATTCAAAACCGTTAGTTATAATGTAATTATTGAAAGGAAGTACTTCTTCCAGTGAAAGATTGTTCAGGTTTCTTGTCAATACAGAAAGAAAAACTTGCCTTTATATAGCACCTTTCATGACCTCAGAACGTCCCAAAGCGCTTTACAGCCAATGAAGTACTTTTGAAGTGTAGTCACTGTTGTACTATAGGAAACACAGCAGCCAAATTGGTGTACAGCAAGGTCCCACAAACAGCAAAGAGATACTGTTTCTATTGATGTTGGTTGAGGGATAAATATTGGTCAGGACACAGGGGAGAACTCCCCTGCTCTTCTTTCAAATAGTACCACGGAATCTTATACCTCCACCTGAGAGGGCTGACGGGGCCTTGGTTTAACGTCTCATCCTTAAAGACGGCACCTCCGACAGTGCAGCACTCTCACTGGAGTGTCAGCCTACATTTTGAATTCAGGTCTCTGGAGTGGGACTTGAACCCACGACCTTCTGACTGAAAGGTGACGGTGCTACCCACTGAGCCACGGCCTAGTTATTGGGAAGTTTCAGCTGTTCTGATGTGCTGTTGGAAGTATGCAGGGTGGAGTTTCCAGTCAGTCATTCGGGCAATATATTGCCTTGAAGGCCAGCATTGGGCCCACCCCAAGCAACAAATTAAAAAGGCTCTGAGGCCAATTGGAGCATCCCAGCTGTGAGGAACTAACTCACCCGAGGCTAGGAATCTAGCTGCAGCTTCATTACCATGGCAACAGGTGTCCTGCTGGCCAATAGGCCGGCGGGGGGGTGGGGGGTGCGTGAAGCTAGAATTCTCTTCTGAATGACAAAAAACCTTTTGAAAAGCTTTGGGTAAAACACAGACTGTAATTAGAACTGTGCAAATGTTGGTCTTGTTACCAACTGCTCAGAAGCAAATGGTGGAATGCCGCATGAAAGTTCTGTGGCATTTTTTGCCCCGACCACTTTCTATGTGAGCGGTGATCCGGTTATTTACTGGCCAGCAGCAGAATTGGCTGCCAAAGACGCAAATTCTAATTAACTTATCTGAGGAAGGATGTTCTTGCCATGGAGGGAGTGCAGCGAAGATTCACCAGGCTGATACCTGGGATGGCAGGAATGACGTATGAGGAGAGATTGGGTCGATTGGGCTTGTACTCGCTGGAGTTCAGAAGAATGAGAGGGGATCTCATTGAATCTTATGAAATTCTAACAGGACTAGACAGACTAGATGCAGGAAGGATGTTCCCGATGGTGGGGGAGTCCAGAACCAGGGGTCACAGCCTAAGGATAAGGGGTAAGCCATTTAGGACAGAGATGAGGAGGAATGTCTTCACCCAGAGAGTGGTGAACCTGTGGAATTCTCTACCACAGAAGGCAGTAGAGGCCAATTCATTAAATATATTCAAGAAGGAGTTGGATATATTTCTTACGGCTAAAGGGATCAAGGGATATGGGGAGAAAGCAGGGACCGGGTACTGAATTTGGATGATCAGCCATGATCTCATTGAATGGCAGAGCAGGCTCGAGGGGCCGAATGGCCTACTCCTGCTCCTATCTTCTATGTTTCTATGTAACACATTGAGAGACTCGTCCTTTACCAAAAAAAAAAGAAATCCTTGCATTTCGACCGCGCCTTTCATGACCTCAGGATGTCCCAAAGCGCTTTACACCCATTGAAGTACTTTTGAAGTGTAGTCATTGCTGTAATTGTGGCACCTCAGTGTTACTGGGCAGTAAAACTGTGCTGCTGTCAAGGTGGCACGACATGCTGTGTCATTACCTAATGGCCTCTTCCTTGTGCCAATTTAGTCTTGGAACAAACATACTAGCTCGCTGCTTCGTAACAGTCGTAAACCGAGCAGACGGTTAAAACCATTTGGGGGGAAAATTGAGTCGCGCCCCCTTTGGGATGCTAACTTCGCCGGGAAAAATTAGCACCCCTATGGCTGAAATTCATCAGTGGCGCCCCAAGAGGGAAGTGGGGTGCTACTGGAAGCGCTCCCCCTCCCACTTGGGGGCGCTGCGAGTGAATATCGTGGCGCTACGTGCCGTGGTATTGCAGGCCTTCCTCCCCTTCTTAAAGCGCAACCTGGGGCCCAGCTGGGCCAGCAGGGATCGGAGTGCCGGCAAAAGAACCCGGCACTCAAGAGAAGTGCTGGGCTCGCGGAGCGCAGCCGGCACTCCGCGGGGCGGGTGCGGGGGGGTGGGGGGGGGGAGCTGCAGAAGAGGCCAGGGACGGTAGAGGGGGCAGGTGCTGGCAGGCGGCCAGCAACAAAAATGGCCGCTCGGCACCTTCCCTTTAATTAGCGCCGCCCCGGCCGCAGGTAGGCCCTGCTGACCCCATCGGACATGGCGTCTGGCGGTAAGTCGGGGCGCTACCGAAGATCGCGGCCGGGGTGCGAGCGGGGGGGGCTGTGCACGGCAATGACATCAGCGCCACGGGGCGCTAATGGTTACCACCACCGCTAACCTCCTGCTGACTTTCATGGGAGGCATTGGAGGTGCCACGCCCGGGCGCTAGTTGCTTTGCGCCCCGTTAGCGTTCTCTTAGGGCGCAAACGGGAGTCACAAAGCAACAGAATTTTTAGGCCATTATGTCTCAAAGCACTTCCCCTGCAATGAATTATTGAGTGCAGAAGCGTTATTCAGCAACCAGCGGAAATCTCTCTTTTTAATGCCCTTAGTTGTGGAGGGGATATTGGCCAGGACACAGAGAGAACTCCCTGCTCTTTGAATGTGCTACGGGATCTTTCACACCCAGTCTGAATAGGCGAATGGAACCTTGATATGTCAGCATTTCATCTGAAGGATGGCATCTCCAACAATGCAACACTCCTTCAGTACTGACGATCAAGCTAGATGCCACATCCAGTCCTGGAGTTGGGCTTGAGCCCGTAGCCTTGTCACTCCAAGGTGCAGGAGTCAAGCTGACACTTACATTGATTAAAAGAATAAATATCTCTCTCCGCCTCTCCTATGCACTGATCACGATATTCTGCCACTGAGCCTCACTCCCCAGCATTCCTTCTCCGAGAGAGTCATGATGAGAAGCAGAGAATGCTGGGAACTAATACTCAAAGGCAGAATTTAGACCTTAAGAGGCTTCTGTTTTGTCTCCGGCCTAATGAGGAATGCAATTACCTTATAGCAAAATACTGTGGATGTGTAGAGGGACTCGACACCCCCTCTACCTTATAGTAAATTTATTACAAAAAAAGTTTAGAACTTTAAATCATTCTTGGAAAAAAATATATAATGGGGTCCATTTTATAGATAAATATTCAAGACAGAGGCCATTGAAAGGTCATTTCTTTAAAAACATTTTGAAAGAGAAACTCAAGGCAAATTGACACATTTAAGGAGTTACTTAACATCAAGAAATATATAACTCAATTGTAATTGAGCCCAAAAGAAAAAATATCAATGCTCACAATTATATAGCATCTTGCTTATAATAAGCATCCTAAGGAGATTTACAAAGGACTACAAGACACTGAGCGGGAAGTGGGAGGAAAAGCTTCCCCCCACCCCCCCCCCCATTCTCGTCATGTGGGTGCACATGACCAAGGTGGCATTTATTGCCCATCTCTAGAGAAGGTGGTGGTGGGCCGCCTTCTTGAACCGCTGCAGTCCGTGTGGTGAAGGTGCTCCCACTGTGCTGTTAGGTCGGGAGTGCCAGGACTTTGACCCAGCGACGGTGAAGGTACGTGTTCACTTGGCTGTTGTATGTCGTCCCAAGTCATGATGGCGCGGGACTTTTGGGAGGTGACTAAAGCACAGGCAACGAGTAGATTTTGAGGAGTCTTTTTGAAGATGGGGAGAGAAGGAGCAATGCAGAGGGTCTTAGAGAGAGAGAGTCTCAGAATAGTGGGGCTTGACGGCTGATGGTCTTTGCCACCGATAGTGAGGTAGAATTGTCAAGAATTGACTCACAAGCGCTATGTCAGGTGTTCTGAATCACAAGGTGCGGTGTCGTAAAGAAATGTAGCTTGCGACACTGCATTTTGTCATCACTGGAGCAGTGCTGTTGCTTCTCCCTCCAGTGAATTCTGCGTAGGATGACCTCACTCTAGTCTGTTGCCGTGGTGGATCTTCGCAATCAATTTTGGCTCAGAACCAATATATGGGACCTTTTCTTTTCTTGTAGATGTTCTGTGGGAACGTTTGATGAACCAATTGCAAGGAATCAAGAGAAACATTTAGATTTCTTGAATATTTGATAGCCATCCTTGTAAACTAAAAATAAATCGTATGGAGCTTTGAGCCAATAAGCCGATGGATACGTCAAAAGATATTTTACAGCAGAGCACCCGGATGCAAAGTTTTATTTAAAGGGCCAGTAATGTCTGGTAAGAGTCTTAAAGGAAGGTTAATCCAATATCTGCCAAGTGTCACTCACTGGCAGATCACCCATTTTTAGTTTTTAAATGTCAGCTGTTGGCTTGGCCCATATTTTATCTCGAGACAAAGGTATGGGTAGAAACATAGAAACATAGAAGATAGGAGCAGGAGTAGGCCATTCGGCCCCTCGAGCCTGTTCCGCCATTTAATGAGATCTCAATCTCTCTCTCTCACACTCCCAATCTCTCTCTCTCACACATTCCCAATCTCTCTCTCTCTCACTCCCAGTCTCTCTCTCTCACACTCCCAATCTCTCTCTCTCACACTCCCAATCTCTCTCTCTCACACATTCCCAATCTCTCTCTCTCTCACTCCCAGTCTCTCTCTCTCACACTCCCAATCTCTCTCTCTCAGACTCCCAATCTCGCTCTCTCTCACACTCCCAATCTCTCTCTCTCTCACACTCCCAATCTCTCTCTCTCACACTCCCAATCTCTCTCTCTCTCACACTCCCAATCTCTCTCTCTCACTCCCAATCTCTCTCTCTCACACACTCCCAATCTCTCTTTCTCACACACACTCCCAATCTCTCTCTCTCACACACTCCCAATCTCTCTCTCTCTCACACTCCCAATCTCTCTCTCTCACACACTCCCAATCTCTCTCTCTCACACACTCCCAATCTCTCTCTCTCTCACACTCCCAATCTCTCTCTCACTCCCAGTCTCTCTCTCTCACACACTCCCAATCTCTCTCTCTCTCACACACCCAATCTCTCTCTCTCACACTCCCAATCTCTCTCTCTCACACACTCCCAATCTCTCTCTCTCTCACACACTCCCAATCTCTCTCTCTCTCTCTCTCACACTCCCAATCTCTCTCTCTCACACACTCCCAATCTCTCTCTCTCTCTCTCACTCCCAATCTCTCTCTCTCTCACACTCCCAGTCTCTCTCTCTCACACTCCCAATCTCTCTCTCACACTCCCAGTCTCTCTCTCTCACACTCCCAATCTCTCTCTCACACACCCAATCTCTCTCTCTCACACTCCCAATCTCCCTCTCTCACACACTCCCAATCTCTCTCTCTCTCACACTCCCAATCTCTCTCTCTCTCACACTCCCAATCTCTCTCTCACACTCCCAGTCTCTCTCTCTCACACTCCCAATCTCTCTCTCTCACACTCCCAATCTCTCTCTCTCTCACACACCCAATCTCTCTCTCTCACACTCCCAGTCTCTCTCTCTCTCTCACATTCCCAATCTCTCTCTCTCACACTCCCAATCTCTCTCTCTCTCTCACACTCCCAATCTCTCTCTCACTCCCAATCTCTCTCTCTCTCTCACTCCCAATCTCTCTCACACTCCCAATCTCTCTCTCTCTCACTCCCAATCTCTCTCTCTCTCACTCCCAATCTCTCTCTCTCTCACTCCCAATCTCTCTCTCTCACACTCCCAATCTCTCTCTCTCTCACACTCCCAATCTCTCTCTCCTTCCCTCTCTCTCTCTCCTTCCCTCTCTCTGTCTCTCTCTCCTTCCCTCTCTTTCTCCTTCCCTCTCTCTCCTTCCCTCTCTCTCTCTCTCTCTCCTTCCATCTCTCTCTCTCTTTCCTTCCATCTCTCTCTCTCTCCTTCCCCCTCTCTCTCTCTCTCTCCTTCCCCCCCTCCCTCTCTCTCCTTCCCTCTCTCTCTCTCCTTCCCTCTCTCTCTCCTTCCCTCTCTCTCTCCTTCCCTCTCTCTCATTCCCTCTCTCTCTCTCTCCTTCCCTCTCTCTCTTCCCCCCAGTCGCTCCCTCTCTCTCTTCCAACAACAACATGCCCTCGAGAAAGCCTCGGCACTGCCGGGCTCCCCCAGCTAGTATTTAATGTATTGGCCTCTACTGCCTTCTGTGGTAGAGAATTCCACAGGTTCACCACTCTCTGGGTGAAGAAATTCCTCCTCATTTCTGTCCTAAATGGCCTACCTCTTAACCCCAAAGGCCACTCTAGACCTTGCATATAGTCTAGGCTGAAAGTCCAGTAGAGCATGAGGGAGTGCTGCTTTGTCAGAGGTGCTGTGCACCAGCTGAGACATTGACATACGATCCTCCCTGGACGAAGGTTATAGGGTTCATATTCTGGAAGGGTGAGGTCAATTAGGAACATATTATGGCCCCGATTTTAACTCCAGGTGGATTCCCCGCTCAAGCCCGAGTTAAAATTACAGGCGGGTCTCAATGATGTCATCGGGCCGCGACATGCATATGTAAAGAAGGACCCTGTTGGCTCCGGGCGTGTGTCCTTGCTGCCCGCTCAGGTGAGCGGGTTAAAATTGCAGACGCTGCAATCCTGGGGGCTTTCAGACGGGTAAGAGCCGGGGCGATTTTAATTGCCCACCCGCCAGGTTTCTGCTGTGCGAGTAGGGTTAAAATCGCCCCCTCCAGGAACAGGAGCAGGCCATTCAGCCCCTCGAGCCTGTTCCGCTATTCAGTTAGATCACGGCTGATCTGTACCTTACCTCCACCCAGCCGCTTGAGCTCCAGATCCTTTTATACCCTTGTCTAGCAAAAGTCCATTGATCTCAGATTTAAAATTATAAATTGAGCTCGCATCTACCACTTTTAGTGGGAGAGAGTTCCACACCTCTACCAGTAGGTTGTGTCCCTTTGTCCTGGACTCCACCCACCGCCCCCCCCCACCGCCCCCCCCCCACCGCCCCCCACCCCCCCGCCGCCCCAGCAGAAAAAAAGTTCCTCTCTAGCTACCCTATCAATTTCTTTCAAAATCCTAAAAACCACAATCAAATCACTCTTGCCCTTCTATATTCCAGGGAATACACGTCTAGTTTATGGGTTGGAGAGCCGCCTTCTTTTGAACCTGCAGGGACAGAATTTGGGACTCATGCTCCTGTGTGCCATCCAATGACTTCCTGGAAAGGCTTTGGGCGTGAGAACCGCAACAGGCTTGACTGTGATGACCTCCATGATAGAATAGTCTGCTGGCTTGCGGCGTCTCCTCAGAGAGCAGAAGAGGGGACAAAAAGCCGCTCTGAGTTACTAATGAGAAACTTGTTTGTTAGTGGTGTCTGAGGCACAGTTTCAAGGGCGCTGGTAGCACTGTGGTACCTGTTTCAAGCGGCATTCTTCATGTCTTCAGCACAGGCAGTGAGTGTTGGTTGGCTGTTTGACTGGGGCTGGCATCACTTATGGATATTTCCAAAAAGGAAAGGTGAGAAAAGGTCATCAGGCCTTTAAATGCTCGTTCTCACCATTAGACATGGCACCTCCTTGGGGAGGTGGGGCGGGGGAGGAAGAAAGAAAGAGAAAAATCAAACAGCGGCTACTTTCAGGAACAACTCTGGAAAATTCCTCCCCAATTCCCTAATGCAACCAAGCGAGCTCCAGGAGACCGTGGTTACCCACGATGTGTTGTTAGACATGTTTAACCAAGAATCCTTTTCCCCCCCATCCCCAAATATGACCCAGTGTTCTCGAGATCATGGAGACTGCACAAGACCAGGCCCAAGCATTAGCCCTCATACCTTTCAATGGCCTATCTGTTCAAAATTCATGCTCCTGAAATGTCTCACCATCCCCTGCTGCGACTGCCTCACTTGTGTGTGCTGTTCCATGTATTCCGGTGCCGAAGCCTGTGCGAACATCCCAGCGGACGTCGCGGAACGACAACCAGGATTGGATTTTTTTTTTCCTCTTCCGCTCCACAAGGTACTGAGGCCAATTGCGGCGTCTCCGACTTGCGCACGGCCGAAAGCTGCTAACTCGGCACCGGCTGAGAATCTAATCCGGGGCCTCCCTGGCCCTGTGTGGCTCGTTCCCACACTAGCTGGAGCATAATCCCCCCACACTGAGGCGAGGGATGCTCACTTTCTTGGAATTTGGTTTGAAAGGTTCTGGGTTTTTGTTTTAAAAGCAGTGATGTGAAAGAGCCGGGGCTATAAACTCCACTGTTTAAATTGTAGCCACAAAGGTTGTATGTTTGTGGAGAGGGCAAGTCCTCCGAGGATGATCTCTGTAAACCAATCCCACCAATGACATCGTAAAAACAAAATTATTCCGTCTGAGCTTTGCTAAAATAACCATTATTATTTCATACCCGTAGCGAGTAAATGCCGCATCAGTAATCCTTTCAATGTGGCGGATGTCGTCCCACAGCCTCATGTGGCCCGAGGGTCAAACTGAAGACTGTGCCTGAGAGAACGGTTTTGACAGTGGGTGTGAAAGAAGCTCTCAGTCTTGCGTGTTCTCAGCAGTCGGAACTATTGCTCACCCCCCCCCCCCCGACACTCCCTCCCTCCCCACCGCGTCACGCCCTTCCCCCCCCCCCCCCCCCCACAAAGCCTCTGGCTCTTTCTGAAGGCCAGTTCCACTCAACCTGGTTTCCTTCATCAAGTGAGCCACCTTCTTCGGTGTTAATGGGCTCGTTAACCCTCACGGCCAAACCCATATCTGCCCTCTCCTGACATCTACACGCACGTACAGTAGGGTGGGTTGGGGGGTGGCTACAATACTCCAACTGCTGAACAATGTCTAGACTTGTATGTAGAATTTCCAAAATAACAACAGAAAATGCTGGAAAAACCCAGCAGGCCAGGCAACATCTGTGGAAAGAGAAATAGAGTCAACGTTTCAGGTCGCAGACCCATCGTCAGGACTGAGGGAAAAAAGCAGGAAATGAAACAGATTAAGAAGCAAGTTATGGGGGCTGGGAAATGGGGGAGGGGATGAAAGAACAAAAGGGAAGGTCTGGGAGGGGTGAGGAGACATTAAGAGATATTCAAGGCGAGACGAGATGGTAATAGGACAGGTAAAGAAACAAACAATGGCTCTAGATGAAGTGTGAAATGCGCTGGCAGAGTGAGAGACAGCTGCCGTGTGGGAGAGAGAAAAAGAGGAAAAGGCACAAACCAAAAGTGTGGATAAAAAATATAAAAATGTAATAGGGGCCGAGGTTATGATCTGAAATTGTTGAATTCTATGTTGAGTCCAGAGGGCTGTAAAGTGCCTAATCGGAAGATGAGGTGCTGTTCCTCGAGCTTACGCCGAGCTTCCGTGGAACAATGCAAGAGGTCAAGGACGGTGAGGTCTGAGTGGGAATGGGGCGGTGAATTAAAATGACAGGCGACCGGAAGCTCGGGGTCACCCTTACGGACTGAACGGAGGTGTTCCGCAAAGCGGTCACCCAATCTGCGTTTGGTCTCCCCAATGTAGAGGAGACCACATCGTGAGCAGCGAATACAGTATACTAGATTGCAAGAAGTACAAGTAAATCGCTCCACAGATGTTGCCTGGCCTGCTGAGTTTTCCCAGCGTTTTCTGTTGTTATTTCGGATTTCCAGCATCCGCAGTATTTTGCTATCGATGTAGAATTTCCACTCTGGTGAGGTGCCAGATTGCTTCGGGCCAATGGGACCACAGCCTGGCAAAAGCAGAAAGAATTTCTACAAGGCCTTTCACGACCTCGGGACGTCCCAAAGCGTTTCGCCGCCAATTAAGTCCTTTTTTGAAGTGCCGTCGATGGTGTAATGTAGGAAGCGCGGCAGCCAATTTGCGCACAGCAAGCTCCCACAAACAGCAACATGATAATGACCAGATAATGTGTTTTAGTCACGTTGGTTGCGGGATAAATATTGGCCAGGACACCAGAGGGAGAACTCGCCTGCTCGTCTTCGAAATAGTGTCATACGACCTTTTACGTCCACCTGAGAGGGCAGACGGTGGGGGGGGGGGGGGGTGGCCTCGGTTAAATGCCTCGTGCGAAAGATGGCACCTCCGACAGTGCAGCAGTGTTTGAGTGTTGGACTAGATTATGGGGCTCAAGTCTCTGGAGTGGGGCTTGAACCCAGAAACCTCTGAATCCGAGATCAGTGTGCCACCAACTGGGCCAGGGCTGAACCCAAGAAGAGAAAACTGGTCGGAACAAATATGTTCACTATGGTATACTCCCAACAGATCTGAGATTCAGTGTAGCCTATAAACGGAGAAATTCGGCCCTCCCAGCAGTACGTTAGACCAGCCGTTCAGGTTTACAACTTTGTAGCCCCGATTCTCCGACCTGCTGACCGTGCGAGTGCAGCCCCCCCCCCCTCCCCCCAACCAGGATTGGGCAATTACCCCTAAAGCCTTAATTCTGTGTTAATTCTCAAGGCCAGGGATTAACATATAATTACGTTGCGCATGTGATTTATTTGATTTTCCCATCCAGGAAACGTTTAAATTGTTCTGCTACAAGCGCTGCTGTAGGAATAGGCCGAGCTCCAATCTAAATATCCAGCCGCCTTTGTCTCGGGATTGACATCGAGACACACTGATGTGAAGGGGGGAGAAAAAGGTTCTGCCTTGTACAGTCCAATTATCCTGATGGTAGTAGAGCCTACTAAAGCCACTTAGCAGTTCTCAAGACGCATTCTTCCCGTTCCCCCCCCCCCCCCGTCTCCCTCCCCCCTCCTTCCCCCCCCCCACCCCCCCCCCCGATCTGACAGGCCTGTCGTTGCCTCATGTGATTGAATCCTACAGGCCGCCTTTTTGATGGGGTGGTTAGGTGGGAGGAGAGATGTAAAGAAAATAGACTCCCATTATTATTTTCCCCCCCTCCCTCGCTCTCTCTCTCTCTCTCTCTCTCTCTCCAGTGTTTAATCAATCAGGCCTCAATCTTCAACAAAGCATCTCTCTGAGGCAGTGGGTGGGGGTGCAGCGTGGGGAGCGGGGCGATGGGCAAGTGCTGGCAGAGAGAGGGAAAAGAAACCCGAGGTGAATAGAACAAAAAAAAAATGGCAAGGGCATTTTCAAAAAGGCCGAGAAAGGGAACCGAGAAGAATAATTTGCAAGCTGAGGACTTTTTAAAGAGAAGTACTGTATGTAGCAATTTGGCAGCAGACACAGTAAGACAAAGAGGAGCAAAGGCACGGGGCAAGATAAAATAAAATCAGCACGCGAAAGGATGCAAGGAAGATGAAGGAAAATCAGAATTAAAATGGTGTGAAGGACAGAAAGAGACGAGGATCTTAAACATCTTAATTAATGGTTTAATTATCCTAATGATCCCCACCCCTTATAGTTGAATAGACGACAAACACTCGCTGCCCTGACTCTCGTGAGATTTGAGACTTTTTGCTGTGCAGAATTTGTATTTCCCAGACATGGATTCTGTTAAGTCCAATTTCCACCGACCAACAACAGACTGAGTAAAGAAAGGTAGAAAGTCTTTTGCATTTATACAGCGCCTTTCATGATCTCAGGACATCCCAAAGTGCTTTACACCCAATGAAGTACTTTTTTTGAAGTGTAGTCACTGTTGCAATGTAGGAATCGCGGCAGCCAATTTGCACACAGCAAGCTCCCACAAACAACAATGTGATAATGACCAGATAATCTGTTGTAATGATGTTGATTGAGGGATAAATATTGGCCAGGACACCGGGGAGAACTCCCCCTGCTCTTCTTCAAAATAGTGCTGTGGGATCTTTTACGTCCACCTGAGAGGGCAGACGCATCTCATCCAAAAGACGGCACTTCTGACCAATGTTCCTGCTTTTTTTTGGGTGCTCGGCCCCTTAAAGGGGCTGCGCGGCCCAGTCACATTTTCGTGCAAAACCTAACATTGAAAAAGCCGGTCCCGGGCTGCGCGGGGCTGGCAGAGAGTCTGCGCGGGGCTGGCAGAGAGTCTGCGCGGGACTGGCAGGGAGCCGCGTGGGACTGGCAGAGAGTCTGCACGGGGATGGCAGGGAGCTGCGCGTCTGTGCAGCTTATAGGGAACGTTACCGCTGACAGTGCGGCACTCCCTCAGCACTGCACTGGGAGCATCAGCCTAGATTTTGTGCTCAAGTCTCTGGAGCGGGACTTGAACCCCCAACCTTCTGACTCCGAGGTGAGAGTGCTACCCACTGGGCCACTGACTGACACCTGCACATTACTGACTGGTAGATTTTCTTCTTTGGCGACTGGATGGTGAGTGGGTCGCCCACCTTTTAATCGATTTATTGATTTCAGTGGAGTGAATATTGGATGGGTTTTATAAAGGTCAGATGATCCGATCCACCTGGTTATCATCCAGGCAGTGACGGTGAAATCGTACCCTTGGAGTATTTATAAATCCTCCACTTCCCAGCCTCGTAGTCAGTTCTAACTGCACCATATTGTTGCTGATATGACAGCAGTCATTGAGAGTAGGTCATTGTTTTGTGAAGTGCTTTTAGATGTTTCTCAGGATCGAGATAATGTGCTCTATAGATGGAATCTTTTCATTCTTCATTTCTTCTTTCTTTTATTCATTTGTTTACTTTTTCTTTCCCAGCTTCATTCAGCCAAGCCCAGGGGCAAATGTGCCCCTCCTTCCCCTCCCCCATGATAGCATTACAAATGCATTTATACTTGCTTCTTTTTCTTTTGTTCTAGTCTGACAAGAGTAGCCGCCATAACCCACCGTCCCTGTTTAGATCTGTCAGGAACAATCTCCAGTCTCCGTACCCCACTGTCCCTGTTTAGATCTGTCAGGAGCAATCTCCAGTCTCCGTACCCCACTGTCCCTGTTTAGATCTGTCGGGAGCAATCTCCAGTCTCCGTACCCACCTGTCCCTGTTTAGATCTGTCAGGAGCAATCTCCAGTCTCCATACCCCACTGTCCCTGTTTAGATCTGTCAGGAGCAATCTCCAGTCTCCGTACCCCACTGTCCCTATTTAGATTTGGGTCAGGAGCAATCTCCAGTCTCCGTACCCCACTGTCCCTGTTTAGATCTGTCAGGAGCAATCTCCAGTCTCCGTACCCCACTGTCCCTGTTTAGATCTGTCGGGAGCAATCTCCAGTCTCCGTACCCCACTGTCCCTGTTTAGATCTGTTGGGAGCAATCTCCAGTCTCCACACCCCACTGTCCCTGTTTAGATCTGTCAGGAGCAATCTCCAGTCTCCATACCCCACTGTCCCTGTTTAGATCTGTCGGGAGCAATCTCCAGTCTCCATACCCCACTGTCCCTGTTTAGATTTGGGTCAGGAGCAATCTCCAGTCTCCGTACCCCACTGTCCCTGTTTAGATCTGTCGGGAGCAATCTCCAGTCTCCATACCCCACTGTCCCTGTTTAGATTTGGGTCAGGAGCAATCTCCAGTCTCCGTACCCCACTGTCCCTGTTTAGATCTGTCGGGAGCAATCTCCAGTCTCCGTACCCCACTGTCCCTGTTTAGATCTGTCGGGAGCAATCTCCAGTCTCCATACCCCACCGTCCCTGTTTAGATCTGTCAGGAGCAATCTCCAGTCTCCATACCCCACTGTCCCTGTTTAGATTTGGGTCAGGAGCAATCTCCAGTCTCCGTACCCCACTGTCCCTGTTTAGATCTGTCGGGAGCAATCTCCAGTCTCCGTACCCCACTGTCCCTGTTTAGATCTGTCGGGAGCAATCTCCAGTCTCCGTACCCCACTGTCCCTGTTTAGATCTGTCAGGAGCAATCTCCAGTCTCCGTACCCCACTGTCCCTGTTTAGATCTGTCAGGAGCAATCTCCAGTCTCCGTACCCCACTGTCCCTGTTTAGATCTGTCAGGAGCAATCTCCAGTCTCCGTACCCCACTGTCCCTGTTTAGATCTGTCGGGAGCAATCTCCAGTCTCCATACCCCACTGTCCCTGTTTAGATTTGGGTCAGGAGCAATCTCCAGTCTCCGTACCCCACTGTCCCTGTTTAGATCTGTCGGGAGCAATCTCCAGTCTCCGTACCCCACTGTCCCTATTTAGATTTGGGTCAGGAGCAATCTCCAGTCTCCATACCCCACTGTCCCTGTTTAGATCTGTCAGGAGCAATCTCCAGTCTCCGTACCCCACTGTCCCTGTTTAGATCTGTCAGGAGCAATCTCCAGTCTCCGTACCCCACTGTCCCTGTTTAGATCTGTCGGGAGCAATCCCCAGTCTCCGTACCCCACTGTCCCTGTTTAGATCTGTCAGGAGCAATCTCCAGTCTCCGTACCCCACTGTCCCTGTTTAGATCTGTCAGGAGCAATCTACAGTCTCCGTACCCCGCTGTCCCTGTTTAGATCTGTCAGGAGCAATCTACAGTCTCCGTACCCCACTGTCCCTGTTTAGATCTGTCAGGAGCAATCTACAGTCTCCGCACTCCACTGTCCCTGTTTAGATCTGTCGGGAGCAATCTCCAGTCTCCGTACCCCACTGTCCCTGTTTAGATTTGGGTCAGGAGCAATCTCCAGTCTCCGTACCCCACTGTCCCTGTTTAGATTTGGGTCAGGAGCAATCTCCAGTCTCCGTACCCCACTGTCCCTGTTTAGATCTGTCGGGAGCAATCTCCAGTCTCCATACCACACTGTCCCTGTTTAGATCTGTCAGGAGCAATCTCCAGTCTCCATACCCCACCGTCCCTGTTTAGATCTGTCGGGAGCAATTATCAGTCTCCATACCCCACTGTCCCTGTTTAGATCTGTCGGGAGCAATCTCCAGTCTCCGTACCCCACTGTCCCTATTTAGATTTGGGTTGGGAGCAATCTCCAGTCTCCGTACCCCACTGACCCTGTTTAGATCTGTCGGGAGCAATCTCCAGTCTCCGTACCCCACTGTCCCTGTTTAGATCTGTCAGGAGCAATCTCCAGTCTCCATACCCCACTGTCCCTGTTTAGATCTGTCGGGAGCAATCTCCAGTCTCCATACCCCACTGTCCCTGTTTAGATCTGTCGGGAGCAATCTCCACTCTCCATACCCCACTGTCCCTATTTAGATTTGGGTCAGGAGCAATCTCCAGTCTCCGTACCCCACTGTCCCTGTTTAGATCTGTCAGGAGCAATCTCCAGTCTCCATACCCCACTGTCCCTGTTTAGATTTGTGTCAGGAGCAATCTCCAGTCTCCATACCCCACTGTCCCTGTTTAGATCTGTCAGGAGCAATCTCCAGTCTCCGTACCCCACTGTCCCTATTTAGATCTGTCGGGAGCAATCTCCAGTCTCCATACCCCACTGTCCCTGTTTAGATCTGTCGGGAGCAATCTCCAGTCTCCGTACCCCACTGTCCCTATTTAGATTTGGGTTGGGGGCAATCTCCAGTCTCCATACCCCACTGTCCCTGTTTAGATTTGTGTCAGGAGCAATCTCCAGTCTCCATACCCCACTGTCCCTGTTTAGATCTGTCAGGAGCAATCTCCAGTCTCCGTACCCCACTGTCCCTGTTTAGATTTGGGTCAGGAGCAATCTCCAGTCTCCGTACCCCACTGTCCCTGTTTAGATTTTTAATTTGATAGCAGCCTCCATGAGCTCTACGGGAACAGTGCTTTAAACTTTTTATAGGGCCCCTCGTGACTCTATGGCACCCTTGCAATCCATGAAAGCAAGAGATTGGGCACCCCACTTTATGAAATCTCCTTATCCACCGTTATCATTAGAAGTGTTAGCCTGTTTGGGTTATTTATTAGCAATTTAATTCACTCTTTAACTTGGAACTTTTTAAAGCTCTCATCAATATTTTAATTTCCAGCTTCGTAAACTCTAAGTTCAGTTCAAAATTTTGTCCGCAAATGAATTTGTCGTGTTTGCACTAATTGGAGGTAATTACAATTGGAAACACACTCTCTCTCTCTGAACGCTGCAACTGAAGGTCTATGTGAGGCATGCAAAAGGTGCTTTATATTTCACCTTTATCATCACAGACAGCGATCTACATGTTCTCCTTTGAAATGTACTGCATATTAACGCTTACAAGTGTCGGGCAAAGAAAGCAGAATTATCCCGAGTCCCTCAGAGAATCGTGGGGCGAAAGGAAGGGGAGTTCAGATCCCTGACAGCTGCAAAACATTTAATTTGGGGATGGGTGTGAATTGCTTATAATGCCAGAATGTCGGGTTTGCATAATTGGCTGTGGAGCGAATTTCAGTCAGCCTCACTGGATCGAAGAATTGTCTGTCTGCGCTCACTGATTGTTCACTCATTGTGTGCCCTGCAGCAAAGGAAGAACTTGCATTTATATAGCGCCCTTCATCTCTTCAAGGTGTCCCACAGCGTTTTACAGCCAACAAATTACTTTCACAGCGCACGTCACTGTTGTTATGAAGACAAACACGACAGCCAATTTTGTGCACAGCAAGGTCCCACAAACAGCAAACAGGGATGAATGACCAGTTAATCTTACTCAGTGATGTTGGTTGAGGGATAAATGGTGGAAGACGAAGGGGGCAAACGGTATTTAAAAAACATAGAAACATAGAAGATAGGAGCAGGAGTAGGCCATTCGGCCCCTCGAGCCTGCTCCGCCATTCAATGCGATCATGGCTGATCATCCAAATTCAGTACCCTGTCCCTGCTTTCTCCCCATATCCCTTGATTCCTTTAGCTTTAAGAAATATATCCAACTCCTTCTTGAATATATTTAATGAATTGGCCTCTACTGCCTTCTGTGGTAGAGAATTCCACGGGCTCACCACTCTCTGGGTGAAGAAATTCCTCCTCATCTCTGTCCTAAATGGCTTACCCCTTATCCTTAGACTGTGACCCCTGGTTCTGGACTCCCCAACCATCGGGAACATCCTTCCTGCATCTAGTCTGTCCAGTCCTGTTAGAATTTTATAAGTTTCAATGAGATCCCCTCTCATCTAAACTCCAGCGAGTACAAGCCCAATCGACCCAATCTCTCCTCATACGTCATTCCTGCCATCCCAGGTATCAGGCTGGTGAATCTTCGCTGCACTCCTTCCATGGCAAGAACATCCTTCCTCAGATAAGGCGACCAAAAGTGCTACCCTCGTTCCTCAGTTGAAGTCTTATGGTATGGTAGTCCAGTGGTTATGGTGTTGGACTAGCAACCAGAGGTCGTCCGTTGTAAAACCAACCATAGCAAGCTGTGAAGACTAGTAATTGGACGTGAAAGCTGCTGCATTGCTACAAAAACCCAATTGGTTCATGGATGTCCACCTGATCGGGCTCGCCTGCACATGGCATTATTCACCAGAATGATACCGGGGCGAAAAGGACTAACTTATGAGGACAAGTTACATAGACTAGGCTTGTATTCCCTTGAGTGTAGAAGATTAAGGGATGCTCTAGTTGAGGTGTTTAAGATAATGAAAGGATTTGATAGGGTAGATACAGAGAGAAACTATTTCCTCTGGTGGGAGGAGCCCAGAACAAGGCGGGAGCATAACCTTAAAATTAGAGCTCGGCTGTTCAGTGGTGATGTCAGGAAGCACTTCTTCACACAAAGGGCAGTGGAAGTCTGGAACTCTCTTCCCCAAAAAGCTGTTGTGGCTAGGGGGGCCAATTGAAAATTTCAAAACTGAGATCAATAGGTATTTGTTAGGTAAGGTTATCAAGGGATATGGAACCAAGGCAGGTAACATAGAAGAAACATAGAAGATAGGAGCAGGAGTAGGCCATTCGGCCCCTCGAGCCTGCTCTGCCATTCAATGAGATCATGGCTGATCATCCAAATTCAGTACCCTGTCCCTGCCTTCTCCCCATATCCCTTGATCCCTTTAGCCTTAAGAAATATATCCAACTCCTTCTTGAATATATTTAATGAATTGGCCTCTACTGCCTTCTTTGGTAGAGAATTCTACAGGTTCACCACTCTCTGGGTGAAAAAATTCCTCCTCATCTCTGTCCTAAATGGCTTACCCCTTATCCTTAGACTGTGACCCCTGGTTCTGGACTCCCCGACCATCGGGAACATCCTTCCAGCATCTAGTCTGTCCAGTCCTGTTAGAATTTTATACGTTTCAATGGAGTTATGATAGAGATCAGCCATGATCTAATTGAATGGTGGAACAGGCTCGAGGGGCTGAATGGCCTCCTCCTGTTCCTATGTTCCTAGACCACACTGCATAGTTGACTTTCTCAAGTGGTTTTTGCAAGCCCCTCAGTTGGGCAGGCCAACATAGCCCACACCCAGGAGTAAATGGGGGAAAAAAAGGTACAGGCCCAAAAGTCCCAGGTTTGATGCCTGTGCTCAATTAGCTGAGATGGCTGGCTTTGAAGGGGCTAAGAATTGGCCTCTGCACCAGCGGCCTGGAGAGCCGGATGTCCTTGTCCACCAGTGGAAAGCACTCGGTGCCTCTGCTCACACGTAACGGGCGCTCTCTCTGGAGCGAGGTACCACAGGGCTGCCAGCAGCGGCCACAGGTCCAATGAGGGTCATCGCCCTCAGGACAGGAGAGGAGAAAATTGCGAAGAGAAGGGAGGGGGAAAGGAAAATAGTTCAGGCTGATTAATCATTGAGTTGCTGTATGTGTTTTATCTCCCCACAAATCATCAATGCTATAAAAAGGTGCCCCTTGGTTCTGCTTATCTGCTTGTCGATAGCGTCGTCAAACTGACCAAAACAAAAAGAGCATGGGCGTGTAGCATTTGCTCCCGAAAGTAATTGAGGAATATAAGGAAACATGTATATGATGTGGAACAATTATCTTCTGACACACAGCGAATTTGCCCATATGGTACACGTGCCCACGAGGAGGACTAGTGTGCGGAGAGAAGTGAGATTTCTAGGGCAGATTTTTGGGTCAGATCTTTTCTGTGGGATGATGGCTGTACATCTGTCTCTTTAAAAAAAAAAAAAAAATCCCCAGCTCTGATTTGATGTTTGATGCGGGTTGTACTGAGACAGGAGCATGGCAGTAGGCAGTGGCGACGTGGGAGAAAGGTAATGATGGTGATGCGGAGGCCCTTTGGAAGGGGGCTCAGAGAGGACAATTTTGGACTCGGGAAGGACACTTAGGAAGTGAACCGGGAATAGCCTCGGGAAGCGTAGTGGCACTCACTGATCTTTGGCTGGCCAAAGGGGAAGGTGGCCGCATCCCGAGACGCACGGATACGGGAAGTATGCCGCTTCTGAGGCCATAAACCTGCTGTCGGCCTACTTGAACAGGCTGACTGATGCAACAGAGAGCTTGGCCTTCCTCGTATTTGCCTGCCTTGTGTTTCTGCAGCAAGCGTTTGACCTTGTGCTTCTTTCTGTTGGGTGAGATTGTAGCCTAAAGAATAACGCAGTGAAATGAAGACAAGAAGTGAATGCGAGCAAGGTCTGTCAGAAAACAGGAGGCACTGTGGTGTATGTCTGGATAGAGCTTCGCTATTTTTGCGAGTACAGACTGTTATTCAAAGTAATTACGGTGGCTGAATGAGAAGTAATTGTTTACAGTGCTTGTAAATTGTCATCCTGGTGGTTAGGGTGTTATAAATGCTTTATTCGACTTCTGTGTATCTCTGCGATGAGCTGATTATATCCACAAAGAAGGCACAATGATGGCATTGCAGTGCTGAATAATTTCAAAGCAAAAAAAGCATTTTATTGCTTATCTTGGGTTTCGGCTGTCGCTCTTCTTTGCTTGTGCTTTGTCCGGTTCGGAGTCTGATTCGTAAAACCGCGGTCCGATCTCCTGCGACTGTGTAGAGGGGCGGCTGTCCGTTTTTATGAATCTGCCGGCTCCCAACGGGCCTAGAGCAGGCTTTTGGCCTCCTGGGCCACACAGTTGGAAAACACTGGGTACGGTAGTGCAATGGCTGCGTTTCTTGGTTAGTAACCCAGAGGCCATGGCTAATAAGTCAGAGAATGAGAGTCCAAATCCCACCATGGCCATTAGAGAATTTGAATTCAGTTTAAAAAGAAAAGCTGGGATCAGTAAAAGCGACCATGAAGCTGTTGGGATTGTCGTAAAAACCCAACTGACTCACTAACGAAAGAAAGCCTTACATTTGTGTAGCACCTTTCACAGCTTCAGAAGGTTCCAAAGCGCTTCACAGCCAATGAAGTGGCTGTTGTAATGTAGGAAAAGCAGCGGCTTATTTGTGCACAGCAAGGTCCCATAAACAGCAATATGATGATCTGTTTTTTTTTAGTGATGCTGGCAGAGAACTCGCCTGCTCTTATTCGAAAGAGTGCTGCGTGATATTTTACGTCCACCTGAGAGGGCAGATGGGGGGCCTGAGGTTTAACGTCTCATCCGAAAGACGGCACCTCCCGACAGTGCAGCACTCCCTCAGCACCACACTGGAGTGTCAAGACAACGTTCCCTTTTAGGTGCAGCTCGGGACCGGCTTTCTCGATGTAAAATTTTGTGCATGCGCGAAACTGTGGGGAAAAAATAAGAGTCATTGGCGTCGGCCTGGATTTTGTGCTCAAGTCTTTGGATAGGGACTTAAACCCACAACTCTCTGACTCAGAGGCAAGAGTGCTACCCACTGAGTCGCAGCTGACATGTTGATGAGAAGCAGATATAAAGATTAAATCCATTTTCCATTAATTTGCAGACAACTCCAGTTGCTGATACTGACAGCACATGGGTGTTCTGATTTAGGGTTGATCTGCCAGTGAAGCCTCTTCCAAACCTCCAGAAACCTGATCACAAGCCGGATTGTGTGGTCAGACTGGCAGGACGTGGTCCTCGGGCTGCAGGTTGGACGCTGGTGACTAAGAGGGGAGGGTTGCTGCTGGTCGACGTAGTCATCGTCTCGTTCAAAAGCAGCCCTTCAGCTGCGAGGAATTGGCCCGCGGGCTGGGAACATGGCGGCCTAGTGTGACAGGCAATGTGCAGCATGACTTGAGCGCGCTGACATGCCACCATTTGTACTGGCTTCAGACCGGGGAGAGACAGGGATAACTGGGTCACTGCCGTCAACGGCTGAACTCGTACCGGTAGATTTACCATGAATAGCAACCGTCAACCATACAGCACACACAGTGAAACATAGAAACATAGAAGTTTGGAGCAGGAGTAGGCCATTCGGCCCCTCGAGCCTGCTCCTCCATTCAATGAGATAATGGTTGATCATCCAAATTCAGTACCCTGTCCCTGCTTTCTCCCCATATCCCTTGATCCCTTTAGCCTTAAGAAATATATCTAACTCCTTCTCGAATATATTTAATGAATTGGCCTCAACAGCCTTGTGTGGTAGACAATTCCACAGGTTCACCACTCTCTGGGTGAAGAAATTCCTCCTCATCTCAGTCCTAAATGGCTTACCCCTTATCCTTAGACTGTGACCCCTGGTTCTGGACTCCCCCGCCATCGCGAACATCCTTCCTGCATCTAGTCTGTCTAGTCCTGTTAGAATTTTATAGGTTTCAATGAGATCCCCTCTCATTCTTCTAAACTCTAGCGAATATAAGCCTAATCGACCCAATCTCTCCTCATACATCATTCCTGCCATCCCAGGTATCAGTCTGGTGAATCTTCACTGCACTCTCTCCATGGCAAGAACATCCTTCCTCAGATAAGGCGACCAAAACTGCACACAATACTCAAGGTGTGGTCTCACCAAGGCCCTGTACAACTGCAGCAAGACACCCTTGTTCCTGTACTCGAATCCTCTCGCCATGAAGGCCAACATACCATTTGCCTTCTTAACCGCCTGCTGCACCTGCATGCTTACCTTCAGCGACTGGTGCACACGGACACCCAGGTCTCATTGCACTTCCCCTTTTCCCAATCTATTGCCATTCAGATAATAATCTGTCTTCCTGTTTTTGCCACCGAAGTGTATAACCTTGCATTTATCCACATTATACTGTATCTGCCATGCATCTGCCCAATCACCCAACCTGTCCAAATCATACTGGAGTTTCTCTGCATCCTCCTCACAGCACACACGCCCACCCAGCTTTGTGTCATCTGCAAACCTGGAGACATTACATCTAGTTCCCTCGTCTAGATCATTAATATATATTGTGAATAGCTGGGGTCCTAGCACCGATCCCTGCGGTACCTCACTAGTCACTGCCTGCCACGCGGAAAAAGACCCATTTATCCCAACTCTTTGCTTTCTGCCTACCAACCAGTTCTCTATCCAAGACAGTACCTTACCCCCAATCCCATGTGCTTTAACTTTGCACACTAATCTCTTATGCGGGACCTTATCGAAAGACTTCAGTGCCAGGAGTCAATGGCATTACGATAATATTAAGAATCCAAAGAGCACCTAGATTGATTCCTGGAATGGGGGGATTGCCCTATGAGGAGGGATTGAGTAGACTAGGCCTATACTCTCTGGAGTTTAGAAGAATGAGAGGTGATCTCATTGAAACGTATAAAGTTCTTAGAGGGCTTTGTTACGTCCGTGTAATAATAAGAAAAGGACTGCAGAGAACGGTACAACAGGTGGTTCAAACTGCAACTGAAACAACAGATTACTACTCAGCGTTATATACAGGTGTGGTCACTGCCGGTACTACAGTATACATGAGCTGTAGAAAATAGTTCCCCCCTTAAAGGTACATACATTACAATTCCTCCCCTTTTAGATTAACAGTACCCATACACTCATTTAACAATTAAATATCAAACTAATTACAATTAACACTTTTAACATGCAACATCAGCTGAAAATAGTCTATTTATAAATTTAATCTTTGGGGAGGCTTCCTGATCCTTTCTGGATAGCGCCTTTCCCGAGTGTCTTGCTCTTGGTGCGGAGGCGATTCTGGCCCCCTGTCGTCGGTTGGTTCATCAGCTTCCGATGCTACTGTTTCTGGGGTAGATGCTACCTGTACGTCGGGTTCATCACCAGGTATGTATGGGCGAGACATGGGGTTGACTCGTTCCTGTGACTCTAGGATCTGGTCAGCATGGCGTCTCACGATGCTCTCCCCAACGTCCACTGTGTACATTGGTGGCCCCTGCCGTGTGCATATCATTCCTGGTTGCCATTTCTCTGTTCGGTAGTCGCGGGCCAAGACTGGTTGCCCTACATTGAAGCTCCTTGTCGGCTTCTCATTGATGTGCTGGAATTGCTTATTCTCAACATCTCTTCGTACATTTGGTCTGAGCAAATCCAGACGAGATCTCAACCTTCGGTTAAAGAACATCATGGCCGGGGCCTGGTTGGTGACTGCATGTGTCGCATTTCTGTAGGCTAACAGGAAATTGTCCACCTTATGCTGCAGTGGAATGTCATTATCACACATGGCCTTTACTGCTTTTTTAAAGGTTTGTACGAACCTCTCAGCCAATCCATTTGTGGCTGGATGATACGGGGCGGATGTGTAATGCCTTACCCCATTCCTTTTCATAAATCTTCGAAACTCTTCGGATGCAAACTGTGGTCCGTTATCAGAGCAAATCTGCTCTGGCAAGCCGTTCCTGGCAAAAATGGTCCGTAGGACTGCAATAGTTTTCTCTGTGGTGGTGGAGGACATTTTGATCACCTCAGGCCATTTCGAGTGCGCATCCACGGCTATTAAAAACATTGAGTCCATGAATGGACCAGCAAAATCAATATGCACCCGTTGCCATGGAGATGAGGGCCACTCCCATGGGTGTAGAGGGGCATGTGGTGGTGCATTTTGGTCCTTCTAGCATCCTGAGCAGCTCTTTGTCAGGTCCTTGATTTGCTGATAGATCCCCGGCCACCACACATAAGCCCTGGCTAGGCTTTTCATCTACACCCCTCCCAGATGGCCTTCGTGAAGCTCATTGAGCACTCTCTCCCTTAACTTGGGTGGAATTACCACTCGGGATCCACACATCAAGGTCCCCTGGCATACTGACAGCTGTTCTCTTCTGGATGAGAATGCTGGCAACAGTGAGTCGCCATGTGCTGGCCATCCCTTCACCGTCAAATCATATACCTGAGACAGTGTCGGGTCATTTCGGGTCTCCTTCTCTATACCAGCGTTAGTTACTGGCAAGCATTCAATTATAGTCGAGTGAAATATTTCGACAGGATCCACTGCTGGTGCTTCCTCCACAGTAGGCAGTGGCAGGCGTGATAGCCCATCAGCGTTTCCATGCTGTTTCGTGCCCTTATACTCGATTTCATATTGGTGCGCCCCTAGAAAAAGGGACCATCTTTGTAGCCGTTGCGCAGTCATCACCGGAACGCCCTTCTTTGGATTAAAGATGGAGACAAGTGGTTGGTGGTCAGTCAGCAAGGTGAACTTCTGCCCGTGCAGATAGTGATTGAACTTTTTCACTCCCCACACTAGGCTGAGGGCCTCCCTGTCAATCTGGGCGTAGTTACGCTCGGCTGAGGTTAGTGACCGAGATGCAAAGGCTACTGGCCTCTCCGAGCCATCTGGGAATTTGTGTGACAGCACCGCTCGAATGCCATAGGGTGATGCATCACACGCCAACCAAATTGGTAGTGCTGGGTTGAAATGAGCCAACACCTCTTTTGATGTGATCAATGCTTTGCTCTTCTGGAAAGCTCGTTTACATTTGTCACTCCACTTCCATGGTACCCCCGTTTGCAGTAGGGTGTTCAGTGGGTGTAGTACGGTCGACAAATTCGGCAAGAACTTATGGTAGAACGACCTCAGTTGTGACACATTTTCCGGTGCTGGAGCCTTGACTACTGCCTCAATCTTTTCAGGGGACTTATGTAACCCCTCTTTATCAATAACGTGGCCACAATACGAGATCTGCTTCTGGAAAAACTCGCATTTGTGCCGATTAGCTCGGAGCCCATATTCCTTCAATCTAGTGAGCACCTGCTCCAGGTTGGCGAGGTGATCACTGTCATTTTCGCCCGTGACCAGGATGTCGTCCAAATAACACTGGGTCCCTGGAATCCCTTGCAGGACATGTTCCATTGCCCTTTGCCAAATAGCCGGAGCTGATGCTACCCCGAACACCAGCCGGTTGTATTGGTAGAGACCTTTATGAGTGTTGATCGTGAGGTACTGTTTCGAGGCTTCTTCTACCTCCATTTGCAAGTACGCCTGGGCCAGATCAATCTTAGTGAAGCGTTTCCCTCCAGATAGCGAGGCGAAAATATCTTCAATCCACAGAAGCGGATATTGTACAGTGTGAAGGACTGGGTTCATTGTCACCTTAAAGTCCCCACAGATGCGAACCTTCTTTGGTTCCCCAGGCGTATTACTCAACGACCTCTTCATTACAGGAACGATGGGTGTAGCCCACTCACTCCAGTCCACTTTGGACAGTACTCCTGAACGTTCCAAACCTTCCAGCTCTGCTTCGACGGCTGGGCAGATCGCATAAGGTACCAGTCTGGCCTTAAAAAACTTTGGGCTTGCATTTTCCTCTATTTTGATCGTCGCTGTTATGCCTTTTAGTGTTCCGAGTCCCTCCTGGAACACTTCTTGTGCGTCAGTTAGCATTTTTGACAGTCGTCCAGGTGTGACGTCGTCACCCTTTTTGGCATCTACAGTCAGTGCTTGTACGGAATGCCAATCTAGCTGTATCTTTCGGATCCATTCACGTCCTAGTAGTGGTGGTCCTCCATCTGGCAATACATATAGGTCCATTTTTGGTGTTTCCTTGCCGTTATATATAACGTTCACCCTTATTTTTCCTTTGGGGTAGACTTTTTGCCCCGTGTACGTCTTCAAGACAATCTTTGTATCTCTCAAGGGTATATGTGAGTATAGCCGCTTGTAGTCCCTTCGGTTTATGACTGTTAGGGCTGATCCTGTGTCCAATTCCATTTTCACTTGGACTCCTGCTATCTTGAGCGTGACCCAGATAGTTTGGTGATCCTCCGTTTTGATCACATTATGTAGTTTCAGACAACCCAGCTCCTTGCTTCCGGAGTCTGTATCACTCTTCTGTTCGTCTGAACTACTCTCCGTCACCTTATGTACCACCTTGTACTTCTCCTGTGGCGATTTCTTGCTGCTGGTTTTCTTTCCCGACCTGCAGACTCTTGCTATGTGTCCTACTTTTCCACACTGTCTGCACACTTTGTCCTTGAACCAGCAATCATTATGGTCATGTGTTGTTCTGCCGCAGCGATAGCACTTCACTGTTCCGTATGACATTTCATTTGTGCCATATTCTTGCAGTCTCCGTTGTATCTCTGCAGCGCCCTATGCTGCTGCTTCGTGTGATACTGCAATGCTTTGTCCAGCGTAAGATCCTTTTCTGATAGAAGCCGTTTCTGGGTTCCTTTACTTTGAAGCCCACACACAAACTTGTCCCTTAAAGTATCTGCTAGTCCCGTTCCAAACTGGCAGTGTTTCGATAGCTTGCGCAGTTCCGTTAAATACTCAGCATTACTTTCATCTTTATGCTGGTTCCTTTTGTGAAACTTAAATCTTTCTGCTATCAGCAGCGGTGTGGGGTTTAAGTGGTCCTGTAGGATTGACACTATGCTTTCAAAATCCTTTTCTACTGGCTTCTCTGGGGTTACTAGGTTTCGTAGTAAGACATATGTTTTTGCACCCATTGAATTCAACAATACCAGCGCTTTCTTGTCATCTGGCACTTCATTCGCCTTGCAGTGTACTTCTATGCATTCGACATATGTCGTCCAATCTTCGACTTCATTGTCGAACGCTGTGATACTGCCACTCTTCGGCATTTTTGGGTGTGGTTAGACTGGCTTAAAATGGCATCTCCCACTCTTTCCTTTCTTCCCCGCTGCAGCTTAAAATGGCGTCTCCCGCGCTGCTGCCAACGCCGCTCTCGGCGGTCCTCGTGGCAAATGACGACGCCCTGTGGGTTTCGTGCGCTGCTCCTGCGCTGCTGCCAACGCCGCTCTCTGCGGTCCTCGTGGCAATGGCAGCGCCTCGCGTTTTCCTGCGCGCCTCTCTCCCCCGTTGACGCTGTTCTGCCCTTGACCACCGGCTGCGCTCTGCTCTCTCTCGCCTCTCTCCCCCGTTGATGCCGTTCGGTCCTGAACACCGGCTGCGCCCTGTGCGCTCTGCCCTCTCTCTCTCCCCCGTCGACGCTGCTCGGCCTTTTTCTGTGCCGCTCGGTCGCGCTCTAGCCCATCGCTGTCCGGGAAGGGTCTGCGCAGTACCCGTTGCCAGCCCGTTTCGCTGGACCACCGTGACTGGAAAGCCAAGCCTGGCTCTCGACAGCCTCTCCTGCGATGCTCAAATCTCCGCTGGATGACTGGGCGGTTGCCTGTGGTCGACACCCGTGCTTCTGGACTTGACCTTCTTCCACTGTTCTCCAGGAGCGAATCCCTGGGAGGTGATGCAGATTTGCAGGTAGGTTCGAACTTGCTCGTCGCCACTGTTATGTCCGTGTAATAATAAGAAAAGGACTGCAGAGAACGGTACAACAGGTGTTTACTCAACGTGGTTCAAACTGCAACTGAAACAACAGATTGCTACTCAGCATTATATACAGGTGTGGTCACTGCCGGTACTACAGTATACATGAGCTGTAGAAAATAGTTCCCCCCTTAAAGGTACATACATTACAGGCTTGACAGGGTAGATGCTGAGAGGTTGTTTCCCCTGGCTGGCGAGTCGAGAACGAGAGGGGCCATAGTCTCAGGATAAGGGGTCGGCTTATTTTCTTAGTCCTCCGGATTAGGACTGAGATGCGGAGAAATTTCTTCACTCAGAGGGCTGTGGATGGTGAATCGTTGAGTTTATTCGGGACTGCAATTGATAGATTTGTGGACACTTCGGGAATCGAGGGATATTGAGGGGAAGGCGGGAAAGTGGAGTTGAGGTAGCCATGATCTTTATTGAATGACAGAGCAGGCTCCAGGGGCCGTATGGCCGATTCTCGCGTCTATTTTTAAAAATGTTCTTATGCTCTTATGACCAGCATAACGCAAAAGGAATCATCTAGAAGCTTGCTGCGAGCCCAAGCAGTGCACCCTGTTGCTATGTTACGGAGGGTGCCTTCTTGCCCTTTAAATTCATTTTCTATTCATCGCCATGCGTGAGCCTGCGAGCTGCCAAGCTGTGGTAAAGGTGAAGATTCTGTTGACCTGTTTCCCTACATTCCTGTAGATGTATATTACTTTATATCTTTCAGCCAAAAGACCCTGACAGCTTTGTTTTAATTTTTTGAAATACAACATGTTACAGTCAGCAAAAAAAAAAATCTTATCAAATTTCCATCAAGACGGGTTTCTTCAAAAGGGCAAGTTTCTTAAAGGACAGTATGGTAGGATAAGGAATACGCAAGAGGCTGACACACTTTGAAGAGTTAACCAATGGACTGTGTCTTTAAGGTTCTGTGGGGGGGGGGGGGCGGGGGGAAAGTCAACAGTGTTTTGCCATAAAGCAGTGGTAAATCCAAGCAGGGTACTGTACAGTGTAGTTTATAGCTGCATTCTCTGTACCATTACATAAATAAAGCATTCAGTGTGTGCATCAGTGCCATCAAGCATGACTACCCTGGTGGACGGGGGAATTAAATGGTAACTTAAGGGTCAGCAGCAACAAAGACTGAATAATGTTGAGAAAATGTATGCGTATTAGGCAAGGAACACTGCTCCCGGTGCAGAAGAAATTGAATAAGCTTCTTGCGAGCCTGCATGTGGCATAAAGACTTGCTTGTGTTTGGATGAACTGCCGTCATCGACCCGTGTGCGATATTCCATTATTGCATGAACTGGACCGTGGTTTATTAAGGGGGGAAGGGGGGGAAAGTCTTTTGTTGTCCGAGGCGTATGGCACTATTTTACCTCGGTGCTCTTTCTTTTCTTCATTGACGGTATGGATTTCAGCGAGAGAGAGAGAGAGGGTCATAAACCAGAGGGTCAGCATTTGAGTCAATTGGGAGACAATCTGAAGGATTTTTCAACAGACGCAGGTTCTTGCTGTGGAAGGCTTTGCATCCTTTGGCTAATTCCCCACCCTCCATTCCCCCTGAAAGCATTATCTTGTTATAGTTGCCTTGGCAGCCTCTGATCATATTCTTTATGTGTGAGCCGCAACAGCTAATGGACTGTTCAACCATGGGGGAGTGAGGTGAGTTTTACAGTCGCGTCCAATTCTGACCATGACCACACAGGGGGTCACCGGACGGTGACCAGGAGTAAAAGTCCTGGCTAACTTTCCCCTCCTAAGGCCCTGCCAATAAAAGAAAGACTTGCATTTCTATAGCGCCTTTCACAACCTCAGGATGTCACAACTTCGCTTTGCAGCCAATGAAGTAATGTCGGAAACGCGGCAGCCAATTTGTACACACAAAGATCCCACAAACAGCAATGTGATCATGAGCAGACAATCTGTTTTAGGTGTTGGTTGAGGGATAGATATTGGCCATGTTACCAGGGAGAACTCTCCTGCTCTTCCTCGAAATAGTGCTGTGGGATCTTTTACATCCACCCTGAGAGAGAGAGCAGACGGGGGCCTCGGCTTAACGTCTCATCCGAAAGACGGCACCTACGGCAGTGCAGCACTCCCTCAGCACTGCACTGGGAGTGTCAGCCTGGATGTTGTGCTCAAGTCTCCGGAGTGGGACTTGAACCCACGACCTTCTGATTCGAAGGTGAGAGTGCTGCCTGCTGAGCCGCGCTTGACTGGATGCTTAGCTGCGATCACCGATGAAACCTGGGACTCTCTCTGATTGGTTTTGCTCAGCCACTCGCTCACTGACGCACTGGGGGAGGAAAGCTTGTGAGCATTTTCAGTAATGGGCTGATTGATGGAGGTCAGTCATTATAAAGGCTGTGGCTGAAGTTCTCCTATCTATTTGTTGGTATGGTTTTTTTGTGTTGTCATGTGACTTCAGGAATTGCTAGTTATCCTGTAATTCCAACTTCATTATCTGCAGAAGGTGCCGACCCACCTTGTGTTCACATCTTCATGATTAATTGGTCTATTAACTGGATGCTATCAACTGCGTTCCAGAGGGTGAGCCAGTACTGATGATCTGGGATGTGCGTGATGTCATGCTGGGGCGAGTTGGGGTACTCCAAGGACCCAACCTGCAGCAAGCCTGCGAACTGTGCCTTTTTTCTCTCGGTGACTAATGAAGGTTTGATCTGTTGTGCAAGGCACTTCGAATCCCAGAAATAGCAGATCCTGTGGGAGCCAGGAGATGCTGAATAACAATTCATTAACAAAGCACAATTCAAAGTAATTTTATAGTTTACAGGCTTAAAAACTTTAGCAGCACCAAGCTCCCACCCCCACAGTTAGATCCATGGCCAGCATATGCCAGTGGTATGAGCGTCAGCTTGGCCCAGTTAGTATTGTGCTTGCCCTCTCAGTTAGAAGGTTGTGGGGGTACGGTTCAAACACCACTCCTCTTGCATTTTAGCACATAAACGAGGCTGCCGTTTTGGGCGCAGCCCTGAGGAAATGCAGCGTTGTCGCGTCAGGTGAGATGTGGAAACCAAGGCTCTTGTCTGGTGGTTCAGGAAGCTTGTAAAGACCCCCACAGCTCTAATTGAGGAAGAGTTGGGCGGGGTCCTGGACAACATTCCTCTCGAAACCAAAAGTAGATCAGCTGGTCACTCACCTGGTGCCATTTTGCCGTGAGTGCCTCCATCGCAGTCAACATTAAGTAATTGTCTGCAAATTGTAAAGCACTGAAGGAGCACATTCAGCCCATCGTGCCTGTGGCAGCTCTTTGAAAGAGCTGTCCAATTAATTAAGTGCTTTAAGATGTATCTGAGATGGGGCAAGTGTCCCAGATCATCAGTACTGGCTCACCCTCTGGAACGCAGTTGATAGCATCTACAAGATGCACTGCAGCAACTCGCCAAGGCTTCTTCGGCAGCACCTCCCAAACCTGCGACCTCTTCCACCTAGAAGGACAAGGGCAGCAGGCGCATGGGAACACCCCCACCTCCAAGTTCCCCTCCAAGTCACACACCATCCTGATTTGGAAATATATCGGGGTTCCTTCATCGTCGCTGAAATCCTGGAATTCCTACCTAACAGCACTGTGGGAGCACCTTCACCACACGGACTGCAGCGGTTCAAGCAGGCGGCTCACCACCGCCTTCTCGAGGGCAATTAGGGATGGGCAATAAATCCTGGCCTTGCCAGTGATGCCCACATCCCGTGAATGAATTACAAAAAAATCTGAGGGACCAATGCCACACTGGGAAATGTGAGAAGGGGTCAGCAGCAGTCAAAGGTTGTTCGGTCCCACTGGATGGAGCATCCCTCTCTCAGCATCGTAGGATCTTACAGCGCAGAAGGAGGCCACTCGGCGGCCCATCGTGCCTGTGCCGGCTCTTTGAAAAAGCTTTCCACTTATCCTGCTCTTTCCCCACAGCCGTGAAAATATTTTCTTTTCAAGTATTCATCTAATTCCCTTTTTGAAAGTTATTATTGAATCTGCTTCCACTGTCCTCTCAGGCAGCGCATTCCAGATCACAATAGCTCGCTGCGTATAAATATTTCTCCTCATCTCCCCTTTGGTTCTTTTGCCAATTACCTTAAATCTGTGATATCTGGTTAATGATCCTCCTGCCAGTGGAAGGAGTTTCCCCCTATCTGCTCTATCAAAACCCTTCTTAATTTTGAACATCTCTATCAAATCTCCCCTTAACCTTCTCTGCTCTAAGGACAACAATCTCAGCTCTTCAAGCCTCTCCACATAACTGAAGTCCCTCATCCCTGGTACCAATCTCCTCCGCACCCTCTCCAAGGCCTTGACGTCCTTCCTCGAGTGTGGTGCCCAGAATTGGACACAATACTCCAGCTTGAGGCCTAACCAGTGTTTTATAAAGGTTTAGCATAAAGGTTCCTTGCTTTTTTACTCTGCCTTTTTTTATAAAACCAAAGATTCCATATGTTTCTTTAACAGCTTTATCAACTTGTCCTTCCCCCCGTCAAAGATTTGTCTTTGTGAACACCCAGGTCTCTCTGTTCCTGCACCTTCTGTGTAGGTTTGAGCTGGTGACTGCCTGTATGCCAAGGTCCCATTCAGCCTGTTTGAATGAGCATTGGTAGTTTAGATCTGTGCGGTGCTTCACACAAAGCAGCTCGCTCACCGCAAAAAATCGAGGTGCAAAGGTGTAAATGTTTCTAATGCGTGCTCCTGCTGTGGAGTTTTACCTGTCAAGAGAGCACCTTGGGAATCCGGAGTGGGGGGTGGGGGGGGGTGGTGGTGGGGGGCGGAGGTCAACTGGCTCCCGGCAAATCTTCCCTCCATTTCCCTCCGACTCCCGACCTCCGCACCTGAATTCACTCACGGGTGAAGCTCTGCTGCGAGTGTGTAAGTTCATAATGTTTGCCCTGTAATTCCTTCCTCTTATTATGTACCTACATACGAATTAGGAGCAGGAGTCGGTCACTCGGCCCCTCGAGCCTGCTCCGCCATTCAATAAGATCATGGCTGATCTGATTACTCCACATTCCCGCCCAGCCCTGATAACCTTTCACCCCCCTTGCTTATCAAGAACCTATCTACCTCTGCCGTAAAAATATTCAGACTCTGCTTCCACCGCCCTCTGAGGAAGAGAGTTCCAAAGACTCACGAGCCTCTGAGAAAAAAATATAAGCCCAAAGTTCCAAGAGCACCGCACACTGTCTGCTGAAAAAAAGAGCAACAACAACAACTTGTATTTATATAGCGCTTTTAATGTAGTAAAACATCCCAAGGCGCTTCACAGGAGCGATTATCAAACAAAATTATTAGGACAGGTGACCAAAAGCTTGGTCAAAGAGGTAGGTTTAAAGGAGGAAAGAGGTAAGGTAGCGAAGCAGAGAGGTTTAGGCAGGGAATTCCAGAGCTTCGGGCCTAGGCAACAGAAGGCACGGCCACCAATGGTGGAGCGATTATAATCAGGGATGCTCAAGAGGTCAGAATTAGAGGAGCGCAGATATCGTTGGGGGGGGGGGGGGGGGGGGGGCGTTGTGGGGCTGAAGGAGATTACAGAGATAGGGAGGGGCGAGGCCATGGAGGGATTTGAAAACAAGGATGAGAATTTTGAAATCTAGGCATTGCTTAACCACAACAACAACAACTTGTATTTCTCTAGCTCTTTTAATGCGGTAAAATGTCCCAAGGTGCTTCACAGGAGCGTTACTAAACAAAATTTGACACCGAGCCACATAAGGTGGTATTAGGGCTGGTGACCAAAAGCTTGACCAAAGAGATAGGCTTTAAGGAGGAGAGAGAGGCAGAAAGGCTTTGGGAGGGAATTCCAGATATTGGGGCCACAGCTAACGGGGGGCGCCAAGCAACTAGCGCCCAGGCGCGGCGCCGCTAACGCCCCGTGCGAATGCAAATGTGAATTTTTCCCCCGTATGTATCCGCAGCGGGAAGCAATTTGGATAAAGCTGTTGAGAACATTTAAAGTGTCTAGGTTTAGAATATGGGCAACTGAATGAACTCCATTCAAATCAGATGATATGCAAAAATGCTCACACCTACTTCACGTTATAAGCCCCATTGAAAATGCCAACATTTTGATTTTGCAGTATTCAGCGCTTGCTGTGAATCAGGATGTCCTTGACAGCACATCCCAAGGAGTGTTTGTTCATGCTTTTATCAGATGCAAGTGTCTGATTGACAACATCCATCGGCTTTTGTTGTCTCCTGCTCTTTAGACCAGCTCTCGAACGCCAAATCGAACAATGGAAAACAGCTAGCCTTGGCTGCAGTGAAACGCTTTTAATTAAAGACAGCCCCAAACTTTGCACTTCTTGCCGCTGTGCGCGACAGAGCGCATGTGTGTTGGATGCTCCGCACGTACGCGTACGTAATGGGAGCCTTTTCTGACCTTCCTACTGTATCGAAGATTGTATTGATGGGGGCCTGGCGCTATCTCCTCGGACACACAGGGAGATAAATGCAAATGAGTTTGAAGGCACAGTCCCGTTCCGAATACAAATGTGTGCAGCCTTGTCCTCGCGCTGACAGGGATTGCGACAAAGGCAGCGCAAGTGCAAATGAGTGATGGCTGCCACTTAGGATAACTTGACGCTGTGACGGGATCAACAGGACTTGCATTAAGATCGCTCGGCATGTCTGCAGGCTAATGACTTTCGATTAATTGCAAGCCGTTGGAAGCAGAAGCGTGTCATTTTAAAGGGGCTGCGTCGTTCGTGGTCAAAGCGTGTGGCAAACGTTTATTGCTCGAGGGAAGAGAGAGAGAAAAGAACTTGCATTCGTGCAGCGCCGTTTTCCGACCTCAAGACATCCCAAAGCGCTTTGCAGCCAGCGAAGTACTTTTTTGAAGTGTCGTCACTGTTATAAAGTAGGGACACATCAGCAGCCGATTTGTGCACAGCAAGATCCCACACGCAGCTATGCGACAATGAGCAGATCATCTGTTTTATTCCCTTTTATTATGCCACCAAGCTTAAGTGATGCGATGAAGCAGTTGGACCTGATTTACATCGGGATGGGGTGGGGGTGGGGGGGGGGAGTGGGGCGTGGTCGGGGGGGGGGGAGTGGGGCGTGGTCAGAACAAATACATTTCCGAACAACTTTCCATGAATACCCTGTCCCTTTAAAACATATTTCCCAACATTAGTGGAGGCGAAACCTCAGGGGTGGAGCCGAAAGAAAGAAGGGATTAATTGCTTTCAACACCGGGCGTGGATTCCTGGGTAAAGCCCGTGGCTAAGTTGGGCACACTCTCGCCTCCAAGTTGAAAGGCTGTGGGAGCTCTCCCCGGAGTCCGGGCCCAAATTTATCCCTTAACCAATATCACTTTAAAAAAAAAAAGAAGCAGACTATCTTGTCATTATCACGTTGCTTGTTTGTGGGATCTTGCTGTGTAGGTCGCATTTCCTACATTAAAACAGTGACTGCACTTCAAAAGTACTTCATGGGCTGTAAACGCTTTGGGACATCCTGAGGCCGTGAAAGGCGCGATAGAAATGAAAGTCTTTCTATTTCTGGGTAGCACAGTGGAGGCAATAAACCCCGGGATCATTGAAGGAATGGGTTGGATGTTGTGAAGTGGGGACGGAATGGGGGGGGCAGGGGGGAGCGGTGGTGCTGTTTTCTTTCTCGTAGGGCTGATGGCGTCCCACAGGCTGTATCTGTGAGATCAGCAAAAATTTAATGAACTCAATCAAAATGGCTGGTTGTGCACGCCATTCTGTGGAAGCTAAATTTGCGAGTGTACTAACCAATCAGAATGGGTCTCCCGTAATGCACTTTTCACACACGTCAGGCGGTTAAGTAACAGGTCGAGCAGCTGCATTCTGTACTTTAGCTATGGAGTGCAAAGGTTGGTGTGTAATGGCTCCACGCAGATACAGATTGACATGAATCTTGCCATTCATGTAGAAATGACTCATGAAATAATACTGGGCGGCCTGCTGGTGGCGCTGTCCAGGGAGAGTATAAATACTCGGGCACGGGCCCAGCTTGCTCAGGACATTGTGTAAACAGGAACTAGTGAAGGACAACTAGACTTCCATGTTGTGAAACAGTCGATTAAAGCCTAGTTTAATACTCTGACCAAGTGCCTAGTAGTTTTCTTACGTCACAGATAATTGTGCAAAGCAAGTCCCAGGCCTAACATGGGCCTTGCCCTCTCAGCTTAAAGGGAAGCTGTTCCGCAGGCAGCAAGATGTACTTCACTCGTTGCTTTTTTGCAGCAACAATCACATGGACGCCACCCTGCATGTGCTGTTCGGATTGCTGCAGTTAATGTCAAAGTGAGGAGTCCATGCTTTTATGTTACGATATGGGCCATTCTCAAAAGAACATACTGTTGCAAGTCTCTATCAAGGCTTTCTCCGTGGAAAGCTCCAGATGGAACCTCGCACGGTTCGGGGGTCCAGGGGTGTTAGAGTAGGAGAACGTGCGACGAGCCTGGCCTTCAACACAGTGCGGATGGAGGGAGGAGAACGCGCACGTACGACAGCTAACGTGCAGCTGAAGAGAAAGAGGTGGCAGCTCAGAGGAGCACTGACTGTGGTCGAATCAATTGGAGTGACAAGAAAGTTGCAACAGAGAGAGAGAGAGAGAGGTTGAAGGCCAGAGGTTGAGAGTGGGATCTCCTGTCAGACAAGTTGTTTTTTCTGTAACCTGCACCTGGCTCCTCTTGGTTGTATCAGATGTCTTTAGAAGATAAATTAGATGTATTCTTCCAGAAAGAGCTAGGCTGACACTCCAGTTAGGGTTGCCCACTCTGGTTGGGTGTATTCCTGGAGGGTTCCTCACATGCCTGAGGCTGAGGGGAGAATCATGAGGGGGGCTAGATAGAGTGGATAGGAAGGACCTATTTCCCCTAGCAGAGAGGTCAATATCCAGAGGGCACAGATTTAAAGTAATTGGTAGAAGGATTAGAGGGGAGTTGAGGAGAACTTTCTTCACCCAGAGGGTGGTGGGGGTCTGGAACTCACTGCCTGAAAGGGTGGTAGAGGCAGAGACCCTCATCACATTTAAAAAGTACTTGGATATGTACTTGGTCCGTAGCCCTGTAGGTTACGGCACTTCAAGAGCTGGAAAGTGGGATTAGGGTGGAGAGCTCTTTTGTGGCCGGTACAGACACGATGGGCTGAATGGCCTCCTGCGCTGTAAGATTCTCTGATTGTATGCCACCAGCCCCCCGCCCCAGTCAAACAGCCTTTTTGAATTAATAAACATAAGTTTTCAAGGAAAGTGGGGAAAAAACCGCAGGCTTTGTTTTTAATGCCCCCCTATTATTTTCCTCGTGGGTTTGCCTCCAGCAGTGTCCAGGAGATTAATCTTTCATTCCTGGAGACTCCAGGTCAGTCCTGGAGGCTTGGCAACCTCGTCTCCAGTGCAGTACTGAGGGAGAGCTACACTGTCAGAGAACACGTCCTTGAACATTTTGTAAAAAAGGACTTGTAATTATTTAGCCTTTTCAAAACTGTGTTTCTGGCCTCTTGATCATCGCTCCCCCCCCCGCCCCCCCCCCCTCGCTGGCCGTGCCTTCAGCTGCCTCGGCCCCAAGCTCTGAAATTCCCTCCCTAAACCTCTCCGCCTCTCTACCTTTCCTCCTTCAGGATGCTCCTTAAAACTGACCTCTTTGGCCAAGCTTTTGGTCGCCTGTCCACATGTCTCCTTCTTTGGCTCGGTATCAATTTGTGTTGCTAGCGCTCCTGTGGAGTGCCTTGGGACGTTTTACGATGTCAAGAGTGCTGTATAAATGCAAATTGTTCTTTAAATTTTACCTCAAGAAAGCTCTTATCCAACATCACCACATGAGCTGTTGTGGTCGAGGCCAATTTGGCGTTTCAGAAGTTTGAAGGATCGGGAGGGACTGCTTTAAACGGCCTTTATTTTTAACTGATTGTCTACGGTCCATTGTGGGAACCCTGCGTTTGGAATTTTTAAAAATGTGAATACAAACAAAGTTGCTTGGCGGTTTAAACTCTTAAAACCTATAGACTGCGCTCTTGCCTCCCTGAAATTCCCCACAGCTAATGACCTTGACAGACAAAAAGTGTGGAATAATGGGAGGTTGCTGAGGGACAGGAGAGCTCATTTAACGAGCAGCTGTTTGGCACTGTCAGAACAAAGGCAAGTCAGAATAGGGCTAACGGATGGTGACAGCCCTCCTGAATGACTACAGAGCCAATCCCCTGACATTACTCTGGTCCCTGATGTTTGACATTAACGCATCTTTTACTGAACACGGGTCCGACCCCCCCACCCCACCCTTTCCCCAGCTAACTCATGAGCGGTTACGCCCCCACGATGTTCCATGTGTTATCCATTTTCTCTTTACGATTTTCAAACGAGATGATTCAGCAATGATGAAGGCCAAATACGTACTTGGGCCTGCTGTCGGAATTTTTGATCTTTTAGCGTTTTGGTGCAATAAATCGGTTGGTGTGCGCGTTTTTTTTTTTTAAGCCTTGCGTATTCGCATTGCTAACCTAGAAATGTAACCTGAGAATGTAGGAGGCCAGAGCCCAGAGGCCACCTTTACTGTCCATCCGTCTGTTCCCAAAGTTGAAAACCAAATCCCATGCAATGAAGAAAGAACTTGCATTGCGATAGCATCCCGAACATCCCAAAGCTCTTGAGAGCAAACAAATGACCTTTGGGGTGCGGTTACTGTTGTTGTGTAGGCAAACGCAGCAGTCGGTGTGCGCACAGCAAGATCCCACAAGCAGCAGTGAGAGAAATGACCAGTTTATCTGTTTTGGTGGAGGAGTAAATGCTGCTCAGGGTCAACTCCCCTGCTCCTCTTCGAAGAGTGCCATGGGATCATTTACGCCCAACTAACCAGACAGGTTAATGTTGTACCCGAAAGTCGTCACCTTCAACAATGCAGCACTTCCTCGGCACTGCACTGACCGGTTGTTTTCTAATTGTGCGCTCCAGTCCTACAGAGAGGTATGCACTCCTGGCCTTGTGACTCTATGAGGCAGAAGTTCTTCCAGCTGCCGCTCTTACTCTTCCATCCCTCCGTTGCTTCTGTCTCCAGTAATACGAGCCAACTCCCTTTTGAGTTTGCCCATGCCGTCCACCTTCCCTCACTGCTTGGGCAGTCTGTTCCCCGCCCTCGTTGGCCTCTGTGCGAAGCGATGGAAGTCTGAACTGTCTGCTCACCCTTCTCCCTACTGAGCTCGAGTGTGCGTTGCTCCTTCCACCGGTTGCAGAGCTTGTGGTTCTGTCGAACCTTTGCTGAGGGTCCAGTCTATCGAGCTGGGTTTACTGTCGCTAGCCGCAAGAGAAATTCAAAATGGAAAAGGGGCTGTGTAAACATCTTTGGCGAAAGACAAACAGCCATGATTTTTTTCACGGGGCAAATTTGGGCCAGAACGTGGCTTTGAAATTCTTCAGGTATGACAGTTGTCTGATCCCTGGTCAAACTGGATGCCGCCACATTGGCAGCTGGAGCTCTCCGCTATGGCTGGACTACTCCTGTGTTGCATCTCCGAGGCCAACTCCCAACGTGCAGGCCTCAGGTATCTGGGTTTTTCTGGCGATTGGCTTTAGCGAATCCGGCAACTTTACTTGGATATTGAGGCAGGTTCATAGAAACATAGATGATAGGAGCAGGAGTAGGCCATTCGGCCCCTTGAGCCTGCTCCGCCATTCAATGAGATCATGGCTGATCATCCAAATTCAGTACCCTGTCCCTGCTTTCTCCCCATATCCCTTGATCCCTTTAGCCTTAAGAAATATATCTAACTCCTTCTTGAATATATTTAATGAATTGGCCTCCACTGCCATCTGTGGTAGAGAATTCCACAGGTTCACCACTCTCTGGGTGAAGAAATTCCTCCTCATCTCTGTCCTAAATGGCTTACCCCTTATCCTTAGACTGTGACCCCTGGTTCTGGACTCCCCGCCATCGGGAACATCCTTCCTGCACCTAGTCTGTCTAGTCCTGTTAGAATTTTATAAGTTTCAATGAGATCCCCTCTCATTCATTCTTCTAAACTCCAGCGAGTATAAGCCCAATGGACCCAATCTCTCTTCATACGTCATTCCTGCCATCCCAGGTATCAGTCTGGTGAATCTTTGCTGCACTCCCTCCATGGCAAGAACATCCTTCCTCAGATAAGGCGACCAAAACTGCACACAATACTCAAGGTGTGGCCTCACCAAGGCCCTGTACAACTGCAGCAAGACATCCTTGTTCGTGAGACCTTTACCCCCCGCCCCGCCCTGCCCCGCCCCGCCCGAGAGAAACTATTCCTCTGGGGGGGTGCGGGGGGGGGGGGGGGGCAGTCCAGAACAAGGGGCCATAATCTTAAAATTAGAGCTAGGCTGTTCAGGGGTGATGTCAGGAAGCACTTTTTTTTACACAAAGAGTAGTGGAAGTCTGGTACTCTCACCCCTAAAAAAGCTGCTGATGCCGGGGGTCAATTGAAAATTTCAAAACTGAGATTGATAGATTTGTGTTAGGTAAGGGTATTAAGAAAGTGAAGGCACTTGAGAGGGTGCGGAGGAGATTTACCAGAATGGTTCCGGGGATGGGGGATCTTAGCTACAAGGACAGGTTGGCGAAGCTGGATTTGTTTTCATTAGAGCAAAGGAGGTTGAGGGGTGATTTGATAGAGGTGTACAAGATTATGACTCGACGGGGAAAGGCTGTTCCCACCAGTTGATGGCACAAGGACTAGGGGACACAGATTTAAGATTTTGGGCAAGAGATACAGGGGGGATGTGAGGAAAAACTTTTTTACGCAGCGAGTGGTGAGGATCTGGAACTCGCTGCCGACGGAAGTGGTGGAAGCGGAGGCACTCAATGTTTTCAAGGGGAGACTGGATAGGCACTTGAGGGAAATAAACTTGCAGGGCTACGGGGATAAAGCGGGGGAATGGGACTGACTGGATTGCTCTACAGAGAGCCGGCACGGACTTGATTGGCTGAATGGCCTCCTTCTGTGCCGTTATGATTCTGTGACTCTAAGGGATTTGGAGCCAAGGCGAGCGGATGGAGTTAAGATACAGATCAACTGTGATCTAATAGAATGGCAGAACAGGGTCAGTGGGCTGACCGGCCTCCTCCTGTTCCTGCGTTCATTTTTTCACCCTCCCATTTCCTCTTCTGAAGGCACTGTCTCTTTGACAGCAGCAGAGAGGTGGGGCTGGTCACCTTCCTCAGTCAGGTGGTCCTATGCAAATCTCGGCAATGAAATGCTGTCACTGGTAGCAGGCTATTCAGCTGTGGCGGTTGTCACAGCCAAGCTCCACTGGGACGTAGTGTCTCGGCACTTCCAGTAGGGAGCTCTGCTTGCCTCTCCAGACTGGAACTGCCGGCGGGTAATTCAGCACAGAGTGGGAGTCCAAGCTGGGGCCTTCCCCATCCGCAAGGCTCAGGGCCACTGGGACAACTGCAAGATCCATTTTGCAAGATGATACAGCACCTTTAAGACATCTCCTTCACCTGTCAGACACGGGCTGTAAATTAATACACAGATCACTGTTGTTCTAATATGATTTTTGACTTCAAAGTCATTGGCAGGCAACAGGAAATGTCATCTTTATTTTACTGTACTGATTCATCACGTCTTGTATAATTGTGCGTATTCTCTGGAGAGTTAACCTAACCCTTTTCACGAGCCGTTATTTTAACAGCCATTAGTGACGGGCTCCAGATTCCTTTCCAGTGCATTTGGGATGGCTTCTGTTTCTTAAAGGGGCAACGCCCTTATATAATTGAGAAACGTTTGGCAAGTAGTTTTTCCTAGGCAAAAATAAAGAAGTGGTCTTTCGACGCTACAGTTCCCGGAATCCAAATGTGACCCATGGTCTACACGTGGCCCCTGTGTCCCGGGCAGTTCAGGACTCAAGTGTTAGCCGTGGCTCAATGGCTAGCACCCTCACCTCGGAGTCAGAAGGTTGTGGGTTCAAGCCCCTCTCTAGAGACTTGAGCACAAAAATCTAGGCTGACACTCCAGTGCAGTACTGGGAGAGTGCTGCACCGTCAGAGGTGCCGTCTTTCGGATGAGACGCTAAACTGAGGTCCCGTCTGCACACTCAGGTGGATGTAAAAGACCCCATGGCACTATTTCAAAGAAGAGCAGGGCAGTTATCCCCGGTATGCTGACAAATATTCGTCCCTCAATCAACATCACTTAAAAAAAAAAAAATACAGGTTATCTGGTCATTATCACATTGCTGCTTGTGGGAGTTTGCTGTGAGCAAATTGGCTGCTGCGTTTCATTGGTTGTGAAGCGCTTTGGGATGTCCTGAGGTTGTGAGAGGTGCTATATAAATGTGAGTTTCTTTTTTTCACGCCTAGACTGGTTTGTCCTGTTTGAGTTTCACTGGCCTGGAGGTTTGCAAAGGGCTGTTGCCGCACTGTGGAATGTCGTGCGACCACATTAGAAAGAAAGACTTACATTTCTACAGCGCTTTCCACAACAACCGGACAGCCCAAAGCGCTTTACAGCCAATGAAGTACGTTTGAAGTGGAGTCACTGTTCTAATGTAGGAAACGCGGCAGCCAATTTGCACACAACAAGCTCCCACAAACAGCAATGTGATAATGACTAGATAATCTGTTTCAATGATGTTGATTGAGGGTTAAATATTGGCCCAGGATGCCGGGGAGAACGCCCCTGCTCTTCTTTGAAATCGTGCCACGGAATCTTTTGCGTCCACCTGAGAGAGCAGGCGGGGCCTCGGTTTAACGTCTCACCCGAAAGACGGCACCTCTGACAGTTCAGCACTCCCTCAGCACTGTACTGGAGTGTCAGCCTAGCTTTATGTGCTCAAGTCTCTGGAGTGGGTCTGTGAACCCACAACCTTCTGACTCAGGCGAAAGTGCTACCCACAGAGCCACAGCTAATCCATTAAGACGGTTTGTACTAATATTGCACGTCTCCGACGGTTTTTTTCTCTCTCTTTCCCCTCTCTGCTCCAATGAATGGTCCTGTTTCCGCAGATATTTTTTGCTGCCAATTAGCAGAAGACTACTTTGCGCTTCCATTTGTTTGCTGCTGTAATTAGCCCTATGGTTACGGGAACGAGATTGCCCATGTTGATCATAACTTTACCTGAACAGCACACGCACTGTAGCAGATGGTCACTTTCCAAATGGATTGCCGCAGAGAAGAATCCGAACATTATAGAGAGAAGTGTCTTCATTTGTCAGTCTAAATTGCCAGGTCATTTTCCTGTACTCCCTGCTCATAGAACGCCTACAATGTTACGCGAAAAGGGTAAGAATTAGTTTGGGAGCACTATCTGGGGATATGGGGAGTAAATAGAACATCCCAGGTTACAAAGTCCGTACTTCAGCGACAGATTGTTTCTGTTTCCATCACCTTTTAAGGCATGGTTCTTGCAGGCCTCATCATATCTATATATCTATATTAATCGACCGAGCCAGTCAGCTAATGTTATCTGTAGACACTGTGTGGTTAGGGACTGGCCTTTCACCTCTGGGTCCTGGCTTCAAATCTAGCCCAGACTGACGGGCTCCTATATCTGCTGGCTGGAAGGGTCCTGTGTGAAATGAATTACCACGAGACCCCGTTGCGAGCGCTGCCGCAAAAATCCAATGTTTAAAAACTGCCAGGAGTTGCTGCCCCAGAAAAACCCCGAATATTAACGTGTCTTCCTGACAAACTGGTCCCTGGCGAGTCCCAGTAGTTTTAAACCTGACTCTCAACCGGCTGCTTAGACGTGTGGTTGAGGAACCCAGCAAGACTAACACGGGCCTTCCGCAACACGCAAGCTCCTCGATCCAGCTCCCGGTGGGCATGAGGCAACGCAGATGGAGCTTCCCCCCCCCCCCCATCTAAACCCTGCTGTACCGAACCCGCAGGGTCGACACTGATGCTGAATGCCCAAAGTGTTCCATTCCCCATTACAGGACCTAATATCCATCATTCTACTGAGCACAAACACAAAGAAAGATATAAAGAACGAAAGACTTGTATTGATACAGCGCCTTTGGCAACCTCAGGAAGTCCCAAAGCGTTTTACATAGTACTTTTGAAGCGTGGCCATTATTGTAAGTTAAGAAACGCGGCAACCAATTTGCGCACAGCAAGCTCCCACAAACTACAATGTGATAATGACCAGATCATCTGCTTTAGTGATATTGGTTGAGGGACAAATATTGGCCAGGACATAAATGGCTGTCACCTCCTGTTTTAAACAAGATGATGTTCTTTATGACGTATGCGGCCTTGGAACACCTTAACATGAATAAAAAAATGATCTTCTGTCTGGAAGACTAAATGTGCCAGGTAAAAGCGGACGGTGTCAAATATTGATGGCAGATGTCAAAAAGTAATCAAAAGGGCCCAGTATACTTCTGGGAAAATTGAATGATTTCGGAGCGAAGTAAGGGAATTCCGAGGACCAAGGACGAGGAGACTTGAGAAAAGCAGGGCAAATAAGGCAGTAAATAATGCATGCAAGAGACTTAGCATCGTCCAGATTCAGAATGTCCAGGTTCAAATCGCATTGTGAGATATTTACATTCTACAGGAAACTTTCCATTTACCGGCACCTAAATAATCGGAAATATCTGTTAACCGGCAAAATTCAGGAGTAGGTTCAGGTAAGTTTTACTTCATATTAGTGCCCGTTCCTGGATCTATGGCTGTGTAACTGGGGCTCCTACGCTTGTTGCTAAGCAACAGGGATGCCTGGTCTGTGGCTGGAGTACCTACACATGTTGCTAAGCAACAGGGAAGCCTGGATTCATTGCTGTGTATGGAGCTCTCGTACCTTTTAACTATACCTCTCTGTAATCCGGACTTTTTGATAAACCGGCACCACGTCGGTGCCGGATACCAAAGAGTTTCCTGTACAAAATTACTTTGACTTGCTAATTTAACAAACCCATTGAGTTTAAACGGGTAAAATAGCAGACAGAGTCAGAATGTTGTGGGCCCGAGCCCCACTATGTATGGGTTTGAGCGCATAACCTCCGCGGACACTTTGCTATAGATGCTGAGGTAGCTCCGTCCGCCCTCAGTGCATCACTGTAGTGTTAGCCTAGACGATGACCCCAACAACCTTCTGACACAGAGGCAAGTTGCAGAGCATACGGGGCATCAGGGCTGAAGGTGCGGCTACCAATGGTGAATTGGAGGGAAGGTTGGCAAGCCGACGGGTGTATGAACAGCGCCGGGCGCAAGCTGGAGCCTTGGGCTGGAAGAGATCGCACAAATAAAAGACCATGCATTGGTTTGTATACACGGACCAGGATTTCGAACTGTATGTCCCATCAGCGCAAACGGCTGTCGCATTCTATCTTAAAACGTGTTCGGCCTTGGAACATCTTAACAGGGATTGAAAAAACCAGCATTCATCTACCTGGGAGACTAAATCTGTCAGGTGAAAACAGATGATGGCAGATGTCAAAGAGTAATCAAAAGGTCCCAATATACTACTAGGAAGATTGAAAGCTTTTTGGAAACTAATTGGGAGCGAATGGTTGAGAAGCGGGGGGGATTCCCAGGACGCGGGGCGAAGGGGACTTGAGAGAGAAGGGAGAATTGAAAGGGAGCGGAACAGCATGTTTCCTACAATGAATCAGTTGAGCATATCTGTAAACACAGCTGGCGAGAGCTTTGGAAGCATCTTGAGTAGTTTTACCCCATCTCAAATCAGCAGATTGCTAGATATATAGACTGTATTATTTACCAGGCCCTTACTGCTTAATTAAGAGTCAGCAGACGGGGAAAGAGAGAGCCTTGAACACCAGTACTTGTGTGCTACTGTTCCTTTTCCTTGCTACACGATTGCAAGAGAAGAATAGAGAAGCTGCCATCTCGGTGACTGACCAGAATGCATGATGAGTGGTGATGGCAGGCTGGGGATCATGGCAATTATGGCAGTGGCCTACTGGTTGCTGTGGCAACGTGATTGCAGATTCTTTCTAATTGATTATTTAATGCTTCAATCTCCCTTATTCCGTCATTTAATTAGCACGATGTGTTTCTTCAGAGATGGTCACTTTTTTATATACACACACACACACACACACATACACACGTGCACAACTGTGTGACTTCAGCTTTTTGTGATATATATCAATGATCTAGACTTGAATATAGGGGTATGATTAAGAAGTTTGCAGATGATACTAAAATCGGCTGTGTGGTTGATACTGAAAAAGGAAGCTGTAGACTGCAGGAAGATATCAATAAATTGGTCAGGTGGGCAGAACAGTAGCAAATGGAATTCAATCCGGAGAAGTGTGAGGTAATGCATTTGGGGGAGACTAACAAGGAGAGGGAATACACATTAACTGGTAGGACACTGAGTAGTGTAGAGGAACAAAGGGACCTTGGAGTGCATGTCCACAGATCCCTGAAGGTAGTAGGCCAGGTAGATAAGGTGGTTAAGAAGGCATACGGAATGCTTGCCTTTATTAGCCGTGGCATAGAATACAAGAGCAGGGGAGTTATGTTTCAACTGTATAAAACACTAGTTAGGCCTCAGCTAGAGTACTGCATGCAGTTCTGGTCACCACATTACAGGAAAGATGTGATTGCATTAGAGAGGGTACAGAGGAGATTTACAAGGATGTTGCCAGGAGTAGAGAATCTTAGCTATGAGGAAAGACTGGATAGGCTGGGTTTGTTTTCCTTGGAACAGAGGAGGCTGAGGGGAGACCTTATTGAGGTGTATAAAATTATGAGGGGCCTAGATAAAGTGGATAGAAAGGACCTATTTCCCTTAGCAGAGGGGTCAAAAACCAGGGGGCACAGATTTAAAGTAATTGGTGGAAGGTTTAGAGGGGATTTGAGGGAAACTTTCTTCACCCAGAGGGTTGTGGGGGTCTGGAACTCACTGCCTGAAAGGGTGGTAGAGGCAGGAACCCTTAGCACATTTAAAAAGTACTTGGATGTGCACTTGGGATGCTGTAACCTGCAGGGCTACGGACCAAGAGCTGGGAAATGGGATTAGGCTGGATAGCTTGTTGTTAGCCGGCGCGGACACGGGCCGAAATGACCTCCTTCCGTGCTGTAACTTTCTATGATTCTAGCTGCCTGACCACATTTATCAGGAGCTTTTACATTGCGTTAATGCCGCCAGCTGCGGACGCCTGGCTCCCGCGAGGCTTGCCGGAGAACACCTGGTTTTTGTAAGTTAAAACCGACTTCACTTGTACGCACAAACACTGCAAAGGTCCACGCTTGCATTGCCCTTCCGTATCAACCATGGCTCAGTGGGGGGAGCACTTTCTCCTCTGAGTCACGAGGTTGTGGGTTCCAGTCCCACTCCAGGGACCTGAGCACAAAATCCAGGCTGACACTCCACTGCAGCACTGAGGGAGTGCTGCACCGTCGGAGGTGCCGTCTTTCAGATGAGACGTTAAACCGAGGCCCCATCTGCACTCTCAGGCTCGACTATTTCAAAGACGAGCAGGGGAGTTCGTCCCGGTGTTCTGGTCAATATTTATCCTTTGACTAAACTAAAACCGCTGATCTGGTCATTATCACATTGCTGTATGTGGGAGCTTGCTGTGCGCAAATTAGTTGCCGTGTTTCTTATATTACAACAGTGACTCCACTTCACAACGTACTTCATTGACCGTAAAGCGCTGTGGGACATCCAGAGGCATGATATAAATGCAAGTCATTCTTTCCCGTGACACGGTCTAGAACGCACCGGCGTCTGTAGCGTGATGTCTATCCCAACACCTCCTGTTGGCGACGACCTGGTTCTATGCTGGGAAGGATTAAAATGCAGAAGTGGAATCACTGAGCTAGCTGCTCACAGCGCAAAAGCTATATTTATTGGCATGTGTCTAATGACTGAATCTTCCACACTGATGGCTGCTGCTTCTTATGATCTAAAACCATCCAAGGCGCCAGTTTCACTGTGTGAACCACATCCCTTCTTTACCATTAAAGCTACGTGACCCACAATGATTATAGATTGAATCTTCAACATGATCCTGACAGCAAAATTGGTTAAAAAAAAATAGTTTTTTGTTAAATGCCTCATTGAACAAGATAAATTTTGTTTTATTTTCAGCGCACTTGTTCTTGAATGTGACGTGCTCAATGATGCAGGCGGATATTGATAGTCATGCAGGCTAAGAAACCACGTCTGAGCGATGCAACTTTAAGTTACCCATAGAGCGCCTTTAGTGTAGTGAAATGGCACTGGGGTGATTCACAGGGCTGCATAACTGATGCCCAATAGGGATTTGGCAGAAGATTGAGAAAGGTGATCTAAGGCTTGTTCGAATAAATATGTTTTTGGGGGTGGCGGGGGGGGGGGGGGGAGGTTAAAAGTGGGAAGAGATCTAGTAAAGCGAAGGAGTTTGGGAAGTGAATTTAATGTAGGGCTCAGATGGTTAGTGGAGCAGAGGGAGGCACCGTAGACCAATGCTGCCGGGTGGGAACTTCCTGATTTATAGGTATGCGCTTTATATATGACATAAAGGTTAAGGCCTTATCGAGGGTGCAGCTGAGAGTTTCTAGAATGGGACCAGGGACGAGGAACTTCAGTTACGTGGAGAGATTAGAGAAGCTGGGATTGTTCTCCTTTGAGCAGAGAAGGTTAAGAGGAGATTTAATAGAGGTGCTCAAAATTGTGAGGGGTTTTCACAGAGTAAATAAGGAGAAACTGTTTCCACTGGCTGGGGGGGGGGGGGGGTCGGTAACCAGAGAACACAGATTTAGGATAATTGACAAAAGAACCAGAGGGGAGATGAGGAGAATTTTTGTTTTACGCAGCGAGTTGTTGTGATCTGGAATGCGCTGCCTGAAAGGGCGGTGGAAGAAAATTCAATAGTAACTTTCAAAAGGGAATTGGATAAATACTTGGAAAGGAAAAATTTGCAGGGCTATGGGGAAAGAGCGAGGGGTGTGTGACTAATTGGCTAGCTCTTTCAAAGAGCCGGCACAGGCACAATGGGCCGAATGGCCTCCTTCGGTGCTGTAAGATTCTATGACAACCCATTTGGCCCAACCGTACCAATCCATCCAGACTCCAAGGCTAACATGGGTTTCCCTCATCATCTGCTGAAACCCTTCCTTTAAGCGACTTTTAATGTCCTGCCTGACCTCCTCTGTCAGTTATAAACCCAGCTCCTTTTAAAGGTGTCAGTTGACCCCAAATCTATTCCCTTGTCTCATAACACAAGGCAAAACCCTCAGAGGATGCTGCAAATACTCAGCCGGCCACAGGTAGCAACTGTGGAGGAACAGAAGTCCATCACCGTATCGGGTCAAGACCTTCTAAAGACCCCAACTCAGAGCTGGGAGATGTTCCAGATGAACAACGTTTAAAAAGGAACACAAAATGGGGGAAAAGAGGAAGAAAAAGAAGACACAGGAAAATAAATGGAATAGTGCTCGGGTGGAGAACAGGAGATAGAAACATAGACGATAGGAGCAGGAGTAGGCCACTCGAGCCTGCTCCGCCAGTCAGTGAGATCATGGCTGATCATCCAAACTCAGTACTCTGTCCCTGCCTTCTCCCCATATCCCTTGATCCCTTTAGCATTAAGAAATATATCTAACTCATTCTTGAATATATTTAATGAATTGGCCTCAACTGCCTTCTGTGGTAGAGAATTCCACAGGTTCACCACTCTCTGGGTGAAGAAATTCCTCCTCATCTCAGTCCTAAATGGCTTACCCCTTATCCTTAGACTGTGACCCCTGGTTCTGGACTCCCCTGCCATCGGGAACATCCTTCCTGCATCTAGTCTGTCTAGTTCTGTTAGAATTTTATAAGTTTCAATGAGATCCCCTCTCATTCTTCTAAACTCCAGCGAGTACAAGCCCAATCGACCCAATCTCTCCTCATACGTCATTCCTGCCATCCCAGGTATCAGAGATGATTAGGTGACAGACGTGCTATTAGCAGGAGATGAAAGGAGGGATAGAGGAATCAAAGAAATGAAAACCATATGCAAGACACTGAGAGTGAGTGAATAGCTAAAGGAGGGATAGGAGGAAAGGGAAGCATGGTAAACCAGCAAGCTCCAGTGGCCCGGGAATCTGGTGGAAACAGGTCAACATCAAGGGTGCAGATCACACCGCCGGTAGTGTTCCAACAGTTTGGGGGTGGGGTCCACTACCCAAGTACCAACCTGCTCCCTGGCCCCCATCCCCAGCATATGCCGGCACACACATCCCACATTGCCAGCATCGACCGCCAGAGAGAAAATGGGAGTTTTAACTCGTGCGTGAGGTTGTTGAAGTCATTGTTAAGCCCGGAGGACTGCAAAGTGCCTACAACAACAACTTGTATTTATATAGCGCCTCTAACATAGCAAAGCATCCCAAAGTGCTTCGCAGCAGCTTTATCAAACAATATTTGACACCGAGTCACATGAGATATTAGGACAGGTGACCAAAAGCTTGGTCGAAGTGGTAGGTTTTAAGGAGCGTTTTAAAGGTTGAAAGTGAGGCAGAGAGGTTTAGGGCCTTGGCAGCTGAAAGCACGGCCGCCAATGGTGGAGCAATTAAAATCGGGGATGCTCAAGAGGCCAGAATTGGAGGAGCGCAGAGATCTGAGGGTTGTAGGGCTGGAGGAGATTCCGGAGATATGGCTGTATGCAGTAGAAAAATGAGGTGCTGTTGCTCGAGCTTACGCTGAGCTTCGTTGGAACAGTGCAGGAGGCCAAGGACAGAGAGGTCAGAGTGGGAGCGAGGCGGAGAATTGAAATGACAAACGACAGGGAGCTTGGGGAGGCACTGGGTTCCGCAAAGCCACCACCTAATCTGCCTTTGGCCCCCCTGCTGTAGGCAGGTCGAACCGTGGGCAGCGGATACAGTAGACCTGGTTGGAGGAACTGCACGTAAACTGCTCTCTCTCTCACGCGCGCACACACACAAGTGTTTGAGGGCCCTGACCTGAGCATTTCCAGCTTTATTTTCAGATTTCCAGCATCTGCCGTATTCTGTTGCTTTTGTTCCCTTATCTCCGAGCCTGTACCACTTCCACAATCCTGTAGGGAGAAGCTTTTACTAATCTCCAGCCCTGCTTTGTCTTGTTATTTGTTCTCAGAATGCAAACCCACAAAGTGCCAGATTTTGTTGAATTCACAGCTTGCTCCTAGTGGGATTTGATCTCATGATCTCCTAACAACTGTGCTGCCATACATTGGAGCCTGGGATTCTGTTACTTGCGTCCTTTAGTCCTGCTCTCATTGTCAAGTTAAAGAGGCTCACTTAAATTCAAACTTATCTGTACGTTTAAAGACCTGGATCAAGTCTCATCTTGGCCTTCCTTTATCCAGATAAAAAGTAACTGTAGTTGCTGAGCCTCTTTCCCTAACAGTTCCCCAAGGCCTGGTATCATTCTCGTACCTCCCCCTCCCCCCCCCTTCTCTAACATAACGGCCCAGAACTTGGTGTCGGGGGCTTGCCGCGCGTGCAAGCCCCCGATCTGCACTCACCCTGCGCGCTGACATCTGAAGCCCGGGCCTGCTTGCATTTCCTGTCACAGGCCCGGTTCAGATGTCAGCGCGCAGTGCTTACCTGATCCAGCGGCGTAGTTAGTGCGATGTGCCGGCTGGGATCAGGTGAGCACTGTACAACCAATCAGGGGAGGGGAAGGTTCATTCATGAGTTTGAGAGTAAGAACTGTCAAACTCATGAAAACTACGGGGGCCCAAAACACTATTTAAACTTTAAATAAAAATTTAAAAAACATCCCAATCATTAAATTAAGTATAAATAAGTAAAAAAAAATAATTTAAACAATAATTTTTTTTTTGAAAAAAATAAATTTTTAATAAAAAGGGTCTAAAACTAAACTTACCTTATTGTAGATTCTTTAAAATAATAAACCTGTGGGAAATTTTTTTCTAAATTACACTAAAACACCACTTACCTGTAAAAATAAATATTTACGTGTGCTTTTTACAAGTGTAAAGACCGGAGGCCTTTACACATGCGCAAATCCCCCAAAACAGAGGAAATCCAAGACGCACGCGCTGGCCCCTACAGCGCACGCACTAGCCTCTACACCTCTTGGGTTGTAGGAGAGGAAATGCCGGCTTTCAGCGCATGCGCTGTGCATGCTGAAAACCGGCATTTCCTCCGGCCAGACGCGTGAGTACCCCTTCCGTACTCACGCGTTTGGGGAGGAATTACTGCCCCATTATAGAGGTTGCGATAGCAAATTACTGCAGATGCTGGAAATCCAAAATAACAACAGAAAATGCTGGAAAAACTCAGCAGGCCAGGCAACATCCGTGGAGAGAGAAATAGAGTCAACGTTTCGGGTCGAAACCCTTCTACAGAACTGAGAGAAAAGGCAGGAAATGAAAAGATTAAAAGGCAGTTTGGGGGGCTGGGAAATGGGGGAGGGGATGAAAGGAGAGACATTGAGAGATATTCAAGGTGAGACGAGATGGTAATCGGACAGGTAAAGAGACAAACAATGGCTCTAGATGAAGTGTGAAATGCGCTGGCAGAGTGAGAGACAGCTGCCATGTGGGAGAGAGAAAAAAACAAGGAAAAGTCACAAACTAAAAGTGTGGATAAAAAATATTAAAATATAATAGGGGCCAAGGTTATGATCTGAAGTTGTTGAACTCGATATTGAGTCCGGAAGGCTGTAAAGTGCCTAATCGGAAGATGAGGTGCTGTTCCTCGAGTTTACACTGAGCTTCCGTGGAACAATGCAAGAGGCCAAGGACGGTGAGGTCTGAGTGGGAATGGAACGGTAAATTGAAATGACAGGCGACCGGAAGCTCGGGGTCACCCTTACGGACTGAACGGAGGTGTTCCGCAAAGCGGTCACCCAATCTGCGTTTGGTCTCCCCAATGTAGAGGAGACCGCATCGTGAGCAGCGAATACAGTATACTAGATTGCAAGAAGTACAAGTAAATCGCTGTTTCACCTTGAAGGGGTGTTTGGGGCCCTGGTATGTTATTCAGTAAGGCACAGCACATGCTATAATTGGAACTAAGATGCAGTTTTAGCCTTTCTTATTTTATTCATTCTTGTGATGTGGGCGTCGTTGGAAAAGGCCGGCATTTATTGCCCATCCCTCGTTGATCTGGGAAGGTGGTGGTGGCCGGGCTGCCTCCTGTTTGATACAATTGTGAATGGCTTGCTAGGCTGCTTCAGAGGGCAGTTAAGAGTCAACCACACCGGCGTGAGGCTGGAGTCACATATAGGTCAGACCGGGCAAGGACAGCAGGTTTCCTTCCCTAAAGGACATCGATGAACCAGTTTGTTTTTTTGTAGGACCATCCGACAGCCTCACGATCACTTTTACCGATCCCGGCATTTTATTTCCAGATTGCTTGTAAAACCTGAATTAAAATTCTCAAACTGCCAAGGCGGGATTTGAACTTGCGTTCTCAGCTTGCACACGCGGCAAAATCTAACAAACTGGCATGTTACAATGACCCATTAATCTGTTTTTTGGTTGAAGGAGGAATGCTGGCCACAAGATTCGTCTTTGAATAGTGCCAGGGGGTCTTTTACATATAGCTAAAAACAATTCAGGCATCTGAAAAGGCAGCCCCTCCTTCAGTACTGTATTGAACTGTCAACCTAGATTATGTACTTAAATCTACTGAACCTACACCTTCTGGTTTGAGACAAAAATGCTTACCAGCTGAGCTGAACTGGAACATAACAATATGGTTAGCGCGTTCATTATCCTTTAATACCCTTTTAGCTGTTTTTTTGGAGGCTGTTTTGCTATACAACCCAGGTTGCCAGCTGCTGAATTGACCCCTTTGTGGATACTGTGGGGTGGGTTCAGTAACTAAGCTTAACTGCGCACCTGGGAGACCAATTCAAGCGTATTTACTGTGAAAGTCGCAAGCGCTTCTCGCATGCTTACAGCAGGCATAAATGCAGCACTGCCATTCTGGCCCGAGCCTGTCATGGTGTTACATAGAAACATAGAAGATAGGAGCAGGAGTAGGCCATTCGGCCCCTCGAGCCTGCTCCGCCATTCAATGCGATCATGGCTGATCATCCAAATTCAGTACCCTGTCCCTGCTTTCTCCCCATATCCCTTGATCCCTTTAGCCTTAAGAAATATATCTAACTCCTCCTTGAATATATTTAATGAATTGGCCTCCACTGCCTTCTGTGGTAGAGAATTCCACAGGTTCACCACTCTCTGGGTGAAGAAATTCCTCCTCATCTCTGTCCTAAATGGCTTACCCCTTATCCTTAGACTGTGACCCCTGGTTCTGGACTCCCCGACCATCGGGAACATCCTTCCTGCAACTAGTCTAGTGTTGGGGAGCTGGGGGCAAGTGAGAATACATTGAAGGTCTGTATGGATGGCTTGAGGCCTCAAGTTGTTTGTACGCTTCACATAAGTGACTTATCAGGTACCTTCTGCTCTTGTGCATCCCCGATTTTAATCGCCCCACTATTTGGCGGCCGTGCCTTCAGCTGCCGATGCCCCAAGCTCTGGTATTCCCTCCCTAAGCCTCTCCGCCTCTCTACCTCTCCTCCTTTTAAGCCGTTCCTTAAAGCCAACCTCTTTGACCAAACCCTGTCCTATTATCTCCTTATGTGGCTCGGTGTCAATTTTTTTTTGATAATCACTCCTGTGAAGCACCTTGGGTTGTTTTACTGCATTAAAGGCGCTATATAAATGCAAGTTGTTGTTGCTGTGAGAGCTTTTGAGCACCTAGGGTGTGTACTTCGGAACAGGGAGTAGGCTGTTCAGTAGCTCGAGCTTATTCAACCATTCAATCAGATCATGGCTGATCTGTACCCCTCAACTCCATTTACCCACCTTTGCTCCATATCCTTTGATACCCTTATCTGACAAAATTCTAGCGATCTCAGCCTTGAATATTTCAACTGACCCAGTATCCACAGCCTTTTGGCAGAGAGAATTGTAGATTTCTGCTACCCTTTATGTGAAAAGGTGCTTTTTTTTTTGCATTCACGGAACATGGCCGTCGCTGGCAAGGCCAGCATTTATTGCCCATCCCTAGTTGCCCCTTGAGAAGGTGGTGGCTTGCTAGGCCATTTCTGAGGGCAGTTAAGAGTCAACCACATTGCTGTGGGTCTGGAGTCACATATCGGCCAGACCGGGTAAGGACGGCAGATTTCCTTCCCTGAAGGACATTAGTGAACCAGATGGGCTTTTACGACAATCCGATAGTTTCATGGTCACCATTACTGATACTAGCTTTTTAATCCAGATTTATTTAATTAGTTGAGTTTAAATTCCCCAGCTGCCGTGGTGGGATTTGAACTCGCGTCTCTGGATCATTGGTCCGGAGACTAATTTCACTCCTAAATGGCCTGGCTCTAATTTAAAGATTATGCTCTCTTGTTACCAGAGGTAGCATTTTTATCTCTTTAAGTCTCTTGTTGTTGTTGTATGTCAGAGAAGGACTGAAATATTTTCTCACCCTATCGAATTCCATTATCATTTTAAACACCTCGATTGGGCCATTCAAATCAAATTCAAATTCAAATTCAAATGCTTTATTGGCATGAAAGTTTACAGAGAACCATATTGCCAAAGCTTACATAGCAAAAAGGTACATTTTCAACATTTTGTAGGTGTCAATCGATTTGACATTTGTTGGGTACATACAATATTACTTTTAAACAATATTAATTTTAAACAGTCTTTGTACTTCATTTGGTACATTCAATATTAATTTTAAACAGTCTTAATTTTAAACAGTCCTCAGGTTGTGACATGTTGTTACATATTTGGCCCCAAGGTATGGTCTGTCTCCTTCTCCCAGGACTAATCTCAATTTTGACATTAACTTTCTAAACTCAAGGGAACACGAGCCAATTTTATCCAACCTGTCCTCATAATTTTAGTCCTTTAAGCCCTGGTATCATTCTGGTGAATCTGCACTGTACTCCTTCCAAGGCCAGTATACCTTTACTGAGGTTCGATGCCCAAAACTGAAGGCAGTACTCCAGACAGAGACTCACCAAGGCTCTGAACAACTGAAGCATAACTTCCTCACTTTTGAATTCCAAACCCCTTGAGATAACGGCTAACATTCCATTAGCCTTTTTGATTACTTTTTGTGCCTGTGCACTAGCTTTTAGTCTCCCCATTAAGAAAATATTCCGATTTGTCTTTGTTGGATTTAAAGTGGATGACCTCACACTTCCCCACATTGAACTCCATCTGGCCTAGTTTGGCTGCTTACTTCGTCTCTCTTTGTCCCTTTTTGTAAATTTCTGCTCCCTTCTACAACCTCCTAACTTAGTGTCAGCTGCAAACTTTGATATGCAACTCCCTCTTCCTTCGTCCGAGTCATTATTCTGCACGGTGAAAAGCTGTCGCAACAGTACAGATCCCTGGGAACAACACTTGTCCCATCCCGCCAATCCGAGAACGTTCTCTTTATCCCAGCTCTCTCTGTCTCCTGCCTCCCAATCAATAACCAACCCATGTCACAAGGTTATCTCCAAGTCTGTGCGCGCTCACTTTTGAACATAAGACGTAGGAGCAGGAGTAGGTCATTTGGCCCCTCGAGCCTGCTCCGCCATTCAATAAGATCATGGCTGATCTGATTTTGCGAATAATTTCTTGTACGGAACCTTATCAGATGCCTTTTGGAAGTCGATACAGACAACATCCATAGGCACTCCCCTATCCACCATGCTAGTGACCTCCTCAGAAAGATCAAATGGATTAGCCAGATATGACTTGCCCGACACAAATCCACGCAGACACTTGTCCACATGTTCGGTCACTCTGTCTCTGATGATAGATTCCAGTAACTTGCCCACATTTGATGTTAAACTGACAGATCTCCCTCCCTCCCTCCTTAAATGATGGAGTGGCATTTGCAGTTTTCCAATCCAGAGGCACAATTCCTGAATCTAACGAGCTTTGGAAAATTATGACTGATGCATCTGCAATTTCCTCGCCTATATCGGCAATATAGCTAGAGGGCTGGGCATTCCTGAGTAGCGGATGGACCTGTCTGGAATTCTGACAGTCAGCCAGTCCCGTGCGCTCGGATCCTTGCATTCTGACAGCTCACGTTTACAAGGTAGGCCGGGGAGCTCGGCATGCTGGTGACCAATGTTCCCATTAAGCTGCGTGGCCGCGCAGCGCTCCGGAGGTCCCGGGCAGCCGGCTCACCAGCTTTGAGATGGAAAAACCGCGCATGCACGGAAATTTGAATGGGCCACCCACCCGCAAAGAAAATTAGAGGGAACATTGCCGGTGACTGGCTGGGAGATCCAGGAAAAGGGAGGTTTCTGGTGCCGTCAGATAAAATGCTACCTTTCCCTTTGTTCGCGCCTTCAGCAGGTCTCCCATGTCTGGAGTCGGCATCACTACTGTAATGTAAAAGTGTCTTTCAGCTGCTTTTGTCAGCCATGGCTCAGTTGATAGCACTCTTGCCTCTGAGTCAGAAGATTGTGGGTTCAAGTCCCACTCCAGAGACTATTTTTAAAATTTGTTCCTGGGATGTGGGCGTCGCCGGCAGGGCCAGCATTTATTGCCCATCCCTAATTGCCCTTGAGAAGGTGGTGGTGAGCTGCCTTCTTGAACCGCTGCAGTCCGTGTGGCGAAGGTACTCCCACAGTGCTGTGAGGGAGGGAGTTTCAGGATTTTGACCCGGCAACTATGAAAGAACGGTGATATATTTCCAAGTCAAGATGGTGTGTGACTTGGAGGAGAAATTGGAGGTGATGGTGTTCCCATGCATCTGCTGCCCTTGTCCTTCTAGGTGGTAGAGGTCGGGAGCACAAAAATCTAGGCTGACAATACAGGGCAGTAATGAGGGAGTGCTGCACTGTCGGAGGTGCTGTCTTTGAATGAAACGTTAAAACGAGGCCAAGTCTGCTTTGTCAGGTAGACATAAACGATCCCATGGCACTATTTTGAGGAAGAGCATGGTGTTTGTGGGAGCTTGCCATGTGCATTGGCTGTTGTGTTTCCTACATTGATTTTGAGGGATAAATATTGGCCAAGGTACTGGGGAGAACTCCTCTTGGTCATTTTCGAAATAGTTCCATGGGATCTTTTACGTGCACCTGAGAAGGTAGACGGGGCCTCAGTTTAGTGTCACATCCAAAAGACGGGACCTTCGACAGCGCAGCACTCCCTCAGTACTAGATTTTGCGCTCCAGTCTCTCGGAGCGGGACGGACCCATGACCTTCTGAATCAGGGGCAAGAGTGCTACCCACTGAGCCACGGCTGACACCTTAAAGGACACAGGTTAAAAAAAGGTCGGCCTTCCCGACCACTGGTGTCGGCCAATCTGGCCAATTTACTTTGGTGTTGCTGTTGGCTTGCAAACCACCCGCGTGCACATCGGGGAGCCAGTGACACTGAACACTTTATGTACACTGGTTTAGTTTGCCGGGTTGTCAGTGGCAACCGTGTTGCTATCAGAACCAACCCTGTAAAATAAATGGGATATTATTAGATGCTGCTCTTGACGGATTTCATCCGTAGTGCTTGTGCACTTCAATGCGAAGCTGTGAAATGCTTTTTAAAAAAAAAGTAATGCCATGCATTGCATTCTCATTACTAAAATTTTGAACCTATTTGCATGACATTGAGGTGCTAATACATTCCTGATAGTCTTCTATTCTTTATTTCAAATTCATCTCGCTAGAAATTCTGCAAATACAATGGGGTTGACTCACTTAAAAATCCGTCGGGTAATTTGAAAGGGAAATTGCTGTATTTCTTTCTAAAAAAGTACAATGTGTAAATAATTATTTACTTTTATGTAACATCTGCACGAGTAACACTTGTCTTCTCAGAGATGAATACAACAGTGTCATTTAAAATGCTTTTTGCTATCTGTGCGGAGTTTAATGAACCTGCTGCTTTGCACTGTCGAAAGAGGTAAATTTGCACTGGTGGAAGTGTAAATCGACTCTACTTTTGCACCAACGCACGCTTGCAGTAACCCGCCCTCCATACCTGCCCTGCGTCTGCACAGAGTAATCAAAGGTTAAAAGTTCTGCCTGCGAGCGCTGAAGAAATCCAGCTCATAAGCAGCCCCCACCCTTGATGTTGGTACGGTCAGTGGTTAATTGAGGGTGTTTTACTGTACGGGGATTGCAGCTAGCTATAGACACACAGTTGTCTTTCTGTTGGCTGCGTAAGCAATAGGAACTAACTGCAAGGGACCAGTGCCAGTGTAGGAATCTGCTGTTGGGTTAAGCAAGGAAAGAGCCAGTACAGTCATGATTGGCTGAATGACCTCCTTCTATACTGGAAGGCAGATTATTATCTGAACGGCAATAGATTGGGAGAAGGGGAAGTGCAACGAGACCTGGGTGTCCTTGTGCACCAGTCGCTGAAGGTAAGCATGCAGGTGCAGCAGGCGGTTAAGAAGGCAATTGGTATGTTGGCCTTCGTAGCGAGAGGGTTTGAGTACAGGAACAAGGATGTCTTGCTGCAGTTGTACAGGGCCTTGGTGAGACCACATCTTGAGCATTGTGTGCAGTTTTGGTCGCCTTATCTGAGGAAGGATGTTCTTGCCATGGAGGGAGTGCAGCGAAGATTCACCAGACTGATACCTGGGATGGCAGGAATGACGTATGAGGAGAGATTGGGTTGATTGGGCTTATACTCGCTGGAGTTTAGAAGAATGAGAGGGGATCTCATTGAAACTTATAAAATTCTAACAGGACTAGACAGACTAGATGCAGGAAGGATATTCCCGATGGCGGGGGAGTCCAGAACCAGGGGTCACAGTCTAAGGATAAGGGGTAAGCCATTTAGGACTGAGATGAGGAGGAATTTCTTCACCCAGGGAGTGGTGAACCTGTGGAATTCTCTACCACAGAAGGCAGTTGAGGCCAATTCATTAAATATATTCAAGAAGGAGTTAGATATATTTCTTAAGGCTAAAGGGATCAATGGATATGGGGAGACAGCAGGGACAGGGTACTGAATTTGGATGATCAGCCATGATCTCATTAAATGGCAGAACAGGCTCGAGGGGCCGAATGGCCTACTCCTGCACCTTTCTTCTATGTTTCTATGTAAGCTCTGGCTCTAAAGAAGGAAAGGCTTACATTTATATAGCACATCTCAATGTCTCAAAGTTTGAAAGAAAGAACTTGTGTTTATATAGTGCCTTACACGACCTCAGGACATCCCAAAGTGCTTCACTGCCAATGAAGTGCTTTTGAAGTGTAGTCGTGGGAACAGGAGGAGGCCAATTCAGCCCCTCGAGCCTGCTCCACCATTCAATTCGATCATGGCTGATCTGTACCTCGACTCCATTTAGCCGCCTTGGCTCCGTGTCCCTTTGATGATGCCCTTAACCTAACAAAAACCGACCGGGAAGTTGGGTGAAGATGGGATCAGGCCTGGCTGTCACGCCGCCCACGGTGGAATATGCTGCCACTCACTGTCGAAGCCTGCGGACGGATGATGGCCACTCGGGTGAGTGCTGCCCACAGAAATGTGTCTCAGCAGACGTAGATGTCTGCCGAGCAAAAGGAGCGGGGGTGGGGGGGGGGGGGGAATTTATTAAAAATTGAGTCTTAATGAAAAGAAGATTGATAAAAGTCTGATAAAATGCATTAAAAAACAAGAGACAGCAAATCTTGTGGCCGCCTATCTGCGCGACTAATGTAAAAGGATTATCACCACGGGGAGTTGGAATGAACTACGCCTTGTGCCTTGATTCAAACAGAAAACGGCAAATAGCGCCTCAGTGAAGCAAGATTTGTGGTATCGAACCATCAAAGGACATATTGTGATTGTAGCTTACTTTGCATTGTTCACTTCCTTTACAAGCGTGTAAACAGTGGTTGCTGCAGCATGTCCAACTATGATTTAGATTTGTCAGTAACAAGAATTTGATAACCTGCCAAAGGCCCTTTCCTTGTACATACTGAGAAACATTCTTTTCTTTTCTAGTCAGGACGTTCTGTGCTTTTCAATGGGTCGTCTTTTAAATAAAGCATCGGCGTTGATGATATGGCACATTTCATTTTTGGATTCATCTTCATCAGGGATGATGTTCCCATTCTGTCCACTCAGTGTCAGCGCTATACATTCCCAGGTCAGGGAACAGCACAGATTAGATCCAGAGTAAAGCACCTTCTACATTGTCACCAAGCACACCCAGGTCAGGGAACAGCACGGGTTAGATCCAGAGTAAAGCTCCCTCTACATTGTCACCAAGCACACCCAGGTCAGGGAACAGCACAGGTTAGATCCAGAGTAAAGCTCCCTCTACATTGTCACAGCAATCACTCCCAGGTCAATAGCAAAGGTTAGCTGCAGAGTAAAGCTTCCTCTATATTGTCACATCAATCGCTCCCAGGTCAGTGAACAGCACGGGTTAGATCCAGAGTAAAGCACCTTCTACATTGTCACCAAGCACACCCAGGTCAGGGAACAGCACAGATTAGATCCAGAGTAAAGCACCTTCTACATTGTCACCAAGCACACCCAGGTCAGGGAACAGCACAGATTAGATCCAGAGCAAAGCACCTTCTACATTGTCACCAAGCACACCCAGGTCAGGGAACAGCACGGGTTAGATCCAGAGTAAAGCTCCCTCTACATTGTCACCAAGCACACCCAGGTCAGGGAACAGCACAGGTTAGATCCAGAGTAAAGCTCCCTCTACATTGTCACAGCAATCACTCCCAGGTCAATAGCAAAGGTTAGCTGCAGAGTAAAGCTTCCTCTATATTGTCACATCAATCGCTCCCAGGTCAGTGAACAGCACGGGTTAGATCCAGAGTAAAGCTCCCTCTATATTGTCACAACAATCGCTCCCAGGTCAGAGAACAGCACGGTTTAGATCCAGAGTAAAGCTCCCTCTATATTGTCACAACAATCGCTCCCAGGTCAGTGAACAGCACGGTTTAGATCCAGAGTAAAGCTCCCTCTACACTTAATTAAGCTCTCCCAGGTCACAGGGAAAGACTGTTTCCTCTGCTGAGGGAGTCAGTGATGAGGGGTTCACAAAGCGATGAGGAGCGAGGTTAGGTGAATTTTCTTTACACCGAGGTTTGGAATGTGGAAAGCTTGAGTGGTCGAGGCAGACTCCACTGCATCTTTTCATGGAAACATAAAGCAGAGGAAAGTACAGGGCTGCGGGAAAGCATGAGATTATGGGATTAGTTTCGGATTGCTCCAGCATAGAGCTGGCACAGACACAATGGGGCGAATGGCTTCCTACTGTGCTGTAAACTTCTACTCATCTTCTGTAGGGACAGCATATGCTTTGGCTGCTAGTTTCCTCTAATCAGGCTCAATAATGTGCCTGAACCGTGGAAGGACAGTCCCCAACTGCACCAGTGCCATATCTAACCATATCTCACACTAGCCTTTTCTGAGTGAAATTGCTGATTTAGCACCAGTTAGTGCTGAATTAGAAACTGTTTTGTGCTGTGGGCCGACAAGACAGTAGGAGTTGGAGAAGAGCTGTGCACACCCATCTCTCGGAGAACTCTTCAGCAGCCGAAGCAGACTTTCATCTCTTCAGTCTGGGCTGGGTTGGGTTCTAGGTCTCCGAAGGAAAAGGTCATTAACTCGAGCTCTCTGTGCAACCCCCACACCCCACACAAGTACAGTGGCGCCCACCCAAAAAAAAGCATCTAGCTTTTGCCCTGTGCCACCGCTCCATAACACGCCTTGGCTAAGTGCTGGCACTCTCGCCTCTGAGCCAGAAGGTCATAGGTTCAAGTCCCAACTCTTCAAGAGCAGAAAATCCAGGCTGACACTCCCAGTGAGGGAGTGTGGCACTGTCGGAGGTGTCTTCTTTTGGATGAGATGTTAAACCAAAGCTACTTCTGCCCTCTCAGGTGGCTGTAAAAGATCCCCTATTTCAATGAAGAGCAGGGGTGTTCTTCCCCAGTGTCCTGGCCAATATTTACCCTTCAACCAACATCACTAACACAGACTATCTGGTCATTATCACATTGTGGGAGCTTGCTGTGTGCAAATTGGCTGCCACGTTTCCTACATTATAATAGTGACTACACTTCAAAAAGTACTTCATTGGCTGTAAAGTGCTTTGGGAGACATCCTGGGGATGTGTAAGGCGCTATATCAATGCAAGTCGTTCTTGCCAGTTAACTGCATTGTCTGTCTCCGTTACAGGCTCAACTGAAACAAACTTGGGAGGTTCCTGGGCTTCCAGCGTTCACTGTTGTAACTCAAGAGAAGTTGAGTGCAGAATACCATCGAGGTTGTCGGGTTTATATTAGCCAAAGGCAGTGAGAGCACCTTGTGCCTAGGCTAGAGACTAGAGAAGCTGGGGTTGTTCTCCTTAGAGCAGAGATGCTTAAGGGGAGATTTGAGAGAGGTGTTTAAAATCATGAACAGTTTTTTTGATAGGAATAGAAATGGAGAAACTGTCTCCAGTGGCATAAGGGTCGGTACCCTGAGGACGCAAACTTAAGGTAATCGGCAAAAAGAACCAGAGGCGACATGAGAGAAATTGTTTTATGCAGCGGGTTGCGGAGATCTGGAATGCACTGCCTGAAAGGGCGGTGGAAACAGATTCAGTAGGAACGTCCAAAAGGCAATTGGATAAATACTTTAAGGGGAAAAATTTGCAGGGCTGTGGGGAAGGGAGCAGGGGGAGTGGAACCAACTGCATAGCTGTTTCAAAGAGCCGGCACAGGCCCGAGGGGCCAAATGGCCTCCTTCTGTGCTGTATCATTCTATGATTCTAGAGCCGGAGGCACTCCAGCAACATACAGGTGCCTCAAGAGTGAATGTATGTCTCGGCAGAGTAGAGCAGCATGTAGATTATTTTCACAACAGCCGGGGGGGGAAACATTTTCATTCCACCAGCAGTGTGCACGCCATTATCAATGGAAAAATTATGCCAAGGTCTCTGGTAGCGATCAAGGACAATACATCTAAATTTTAACGTCAATGTCGGGAGGTTAAATCCTCTCCAATTACGTGCAATATGTTTCAGATTATGCAGTTATGGGGGACTGCAACTTGTAACATTAGAATAATCAATGTAGATCACATAGGATGTGCGGAGCACGGTGTAAGCCGCACTTGCCTGGATACTGTGTTCCTTGTCAGGGAACAAAGGCATGACTGAGCCATGGAATAAAACTGGAAAAGTTGAGCTTTTGTTAAAAAAAAAGCTCTAATGGCCGCTGACAGTTTTACTGGTTCTGGCAGTGTGCTGAGGCAGCGCAGGCCCAAAGAGAAGATAATCAATTTTGCTTTAGAAGTGGTGGGACCGATTGACTGCAGGCTGCTTAATTCCAATAAGCATTGGCAGGATAGCATGTGCAATTCCAAAGGGGAGTTTCAAGGGTTGGGCAGTGTAAATCGTAGAAGGTTAAAGAAAGCTTTTAACAAAAAAAAAACTGCAGACGCTGTTCAAACACAGGGCTGTCCCTCGCTGTCGGGCGCAGTTAGAAACGTTGTTCTGAAGCGTTACTTTATCGAGGGCCTTACGAGCTGCCCCTCTTTTCGGAGGAGAACGGCACCGGGTGCAACAGTAAATGAGGGGGGGGAAAAGAATAAAGAAAGACTTGCATTTACATAGCGCAGTTCACAACCTGCAGTACTTTTTGAAGTGTAATGACTGTTGTAATGTAGGAAACGCAGCAACCAATTTGTACATTGCAAGATCTCACAGATAGCAATGCAATAATGACCAGATAATCTGTCTGTTAGTGATGTTGGTTGAGGAATACATATTGGCCAGGACACCATGGAGAACTCCCCAACTCTTCTTCAGAACAGTGCCATGGGATCTTTTATGTTCACCTGAAAGGCCAGATGGGGTTTCGGTTTATTGTCCCATCCAAACTACGGCACTTCCGACAGTGCAGCACTCCCTCTGTACTGCACTGGAGTGTCAGCCTGGATTTTGTGCTCTAGTCTCTGTTGTGGGACTTGAACCGACAAATTTGGACTCAGAGGCAAGAGTGCTACCAACTGAGCCATGACTGACACAGTTGGAAGAAGATGGCCATGAGCCCAGTCAAGTGGTACTCTCCCAGACTGGCGTTACGGTGTAAAACCACCTTGCAATCTGGCCTGTCCTCGCAGTCCTACTGCCGTCTTCAGTGCAGTATAGTAGGCTTGTCCTCGGTTTAAAACTAAAAAAAAAAATGTCACACGGGATGTCTAGTATTATTTCTTGCTCCTATCCCTTATCCCTTATCATAGAATGAAACAGCACAGAAGGAGGCCATTTGGCCCATCTTTCCTGTGCTCACTCTTTGGTAGAGCTATCCAATTAGTCCCATTTCCCCTACTCATAAGAACACAACATATGAAATAGGAGCAGGAGTAGGCCATTCGGCCCTTCGAGTCTGCTCCGCCATTCAATAAAATCATGGCTGATCTTCTACCTCATTTCCACTTTCCTGAACTATCCCCATATCCGTTGATTCCTTTAATATTCAAAAATCTATCAATCTCTGTCTTGAATATACTCAACAACTGAGCCTCCACAGCCCTCTGGGGTAGAGAATTCCAAAGATTCACCACCCTCTGAGTGAAGAAATCTCTCCTCATCTCAGTCCTAAATGGTCGACCCCTTATTCTGAGTCTGTGACCTCTGGTTCTAGACTCCACAGCCGGTGGAAACATCCTCCCTGCATCTACCCTGTCAAGCCCAGTAGGAATTTTGTCTGTTTCAATGAGATCACCTCTCATTCTTCTAAACTCGAGAGAATTTAGACCTAGTCTACTCAATCTCTCCTCATAAGCAAACTCCCCATCCCAGGGACCAGTCTGGTGAACCTTCGTTGTACTCCCTCTATGGCAAATATATCCTTAGGTAAGGAGACCAAAACTGTACACAATACTCCAGGTGTGGTCTCACCAGGGCCCTATATAATTGCAGTAAGACGTCTTTACTCTTGCACTCAAATCCTCTTGTAATAAACATTCCATTTGCTTTCCTAATTGCTTGCTGTCCCTGCATGTTAACTTTCAGTGATTCGTGTACAAGGACACCCAGGTCCCTCTGAACACCCAACATTTCCCAAACACTCACCATTTAAAAAATACTCTGCGTTTCTATTTTTCCTGCCAAAGTGGATAACTTCACATTTCTCCACATTATATTCCATTTACTCTTTCCCCATAGCCCTGCAATTTTTTTTAAGCAATTCTCTTTTGAAAGTTACGATTGAATCTGCTTCCACCGCCCTTTCAGGCAGCGCATTCCAGATCAAAACAGCTCACTGTGTAAAAAAATGTTTCCTCGTGTCCCCTCTGGTTCTTTTGCCAATCATCTTAAATCTGTGTCCTCAAATTACCGACCCTTCTGCCACTGGAAACACTGGAAAATAAGTTTCTCCTTATTTACTCTATCACAACGATTCATAATTTACAACACCTCAATTAAATCTCCTTTGCTCGAAGGAGAACAACCCCCGATTCTCCAGTCTCTCCACATAAATGAAATCCCTCATGCCTGGCACCATTCTAGTCAATCTCTTATCTTGACTGCCTGTTTCCTGCCATGCAGCCTATACCTCTCGCCACTCGTTCTTGATGTGTGAGCCCTGGATGAGTGTTGACAGACAGTTTACAGCACAGCCCGAGCCCGATCCTACGCTCACCCAGTGTCCACGCACGTACACTGCCAACTGAAAAGAAATCAAGACTGGGAGCCCTGGCTGGTTTCCTCCTCTTCCCCCCACAACCCCCAACGCTAATCCAGGGCGACTGAGGTCACCTGAAGTGTCCCTATTAAGTCCCCAGCTAAAATCAGATAAAGTTGTACAGACCGGGAATCAAATAACAACAACAACAACTTGCCGTTACCACAGTGAAATATTCCAAGGTGCTTCACAGGAGCGTTATCAGACAAAAATTGACACTGAGCCGCATAAGGAAATACAGGAAACTCTCGTTTAAACGGCACCTAAATATCTGGAATTCTCTATTAACCGGCAAAATTCTCACTCCGAAAACAACACCTCAATAACCGGCAACGTTGCCGAGTCCGAGTCTCCCGTGGTGGCCGAGTTAGTCAGTGGGGGGTAGTTCACCAAACTGCCACTACTCGGCTTCTTGGCGCTGTCGGAAGTCGGAACACCTCAATACCCCTGTAACAGGAGTCTGACTCTCCCGCGCTGCCGGTAGTCTCTTCTGATCCGCCATTTTACAGGGGTACTGTGTGTCTCCCACGCTGCTGGTAGTCATTGCATTGCTTTACCCTCAACTGGCAGTGCTGTACTTAATCAAGCATCTTCCACCATCCATTTAACACAACATTCTGTAGGTGAGTACCCAATTACTGTATACTGCACAGTTCTTGATTTTTTAAATTTTCTTTGTTAAAAGTAGCCTCAGTAGATAACCCTCTCCGTCATCCGGAATTTTTGATCAACCGGCAACACGCCGGTCCCGTCGGTGCCGGATACCAAAGAGTTTCCTGTGCTGGGATAGGTGACCAAAAGCTTATTCAAAGAGCTAGTTTTTAAGGAGTGTCTTAAAGGAGGAGAACAAGCGAGGTTTAGAGAGGGAATAGGGCTTAGGGCCTCAACACTGAAGGCATGGCCGCCAATGGAGGGGTGAAGGAAAATAGGGCTGCGCAAGAGGCCAGAGTTGAGACATTCCTAACTCAGCTACTGACTGCTTTAACGGAGCTATCGAGGGAGACTATTTGAATGATATCCTTGTTCCTCCCTATGACAAGCTGACATGATAGAGACAGGCCATTTGGAAAGTAGTCTTTTGAAGTGACACTCAGGGAAAATGTCATCCGACAGCAGAGGCTGCAAGTGGTGACGAGGATGACATGACAGAGCACACACTGTGTAAAATGTCGCTTCTCCACAACTGTCTTGTGCTGTGCAGGCTGAGGGTTGTCTCATTATCAGCAGCCTCATCTGACACGAAGCCAGCGTGTGAGTCAGAGCCCTCATCTGAGGCAGAGCCCCAGCCATCTCGAGTCTGAATCTGACACGGATTAGGGCAGCCACTGAAGGCAACTTACAGAAACATTGCTGGCAAGTCCGTCATCTGCACCAATACTCAAAAGCAAAAACACAAGCAAATGTAGCAGTAGACTCGTTTTACCTCATATAAACACTGCATGTAATTGGCAGGCAACGCAGACTGGGAGCTTACCAGCATGATATCTGACACCAAGCCAAGCGTGCGAGTCAAGAGCTTCTCATCTGAGACAGACAGACCTCGAGACTGATTCCGACGCAGATTAATGTTTCCACTCGCACGCCGACAGGATGTCACCGGTGTGGGGCCATCACCTGCACCACTGCCATTGCTTCCACTGTGCCGAAGGCAAAGACGAGCAGATGTGTACTGTTGGCTCAATTTACCAGTGAACCTCAGGCACTCCCGCAAACAATGGAAGTAACTGGCACGGAAAGCATCGGGCGAAGGCTGACAGGAAAGTAATGTCGCGATGAGAAACTCTGTGAGGTGCCTGTGCCTTGCCTTATCCAAGGGCAACTTGCTGAGTCTCTCTTAACAAGTTGCGCCTCACCAGTTTCTCTTCCTTCCTCCTGCGAAGACGCTGCCTGCGGCCAGTGTACCGTTCCACACATACTCTGCTTGTCTTGTCCGAAGTGACCGTTCCTCGCGTGTAAGCACTGGCTCAGTGGGTCGCACTCTCGCTTCTGAGTCAGAAAGCTGTGGGTTCTTATTTGAGGAAGGATGTTCTTACCATGGAGGGAGTGCAGTGGAGATTCACTAGACTGATACCTGGGATGGCAGGAATGACGTATGAGGAGAGATTGGGTCAATTGGGCTTATACTCGCTCGAGTTTAGAAGAATGAGAGGGGTTCTCATTGAAACTTATAAAATTCTAACAGGACTAGACAGACTAGATGCAGAAAGGCTGTTCCTGATGGCGGGGGTGTCCAGAACCAGGGGTCACAGTCTAAGGATAAGGGGTAAGCCATTTAGGACAGAGATGAGGAGGAATTTCTTCACCCAGAGAGTGGTGAACCTGTGGAATTCTCTACCACACAAGGCAGTTGAGGCCAATTCATTAAATATGTTCAAGAAGGAGTTAGATATATTTCTTAAGGCTAAGGGGATCAAGGGATATGGGGAGAAAACAGGGACAGGGTACTGAATTTGGATGATCAGCCATGATCGCATTGAATGGCGGAGCAGGCTCGAGGGGCCGAATGGCCTACTCCTGCTCCTATCTTCTATGTTTCAAGTCCCACTCCAGCGATTTGAGCACAACATCTAGGCTGACACTCCCAGTGCAGTGCTGAGGGAGTGTTGGCACTGTTGGAGGTGCCGTCTTTCAGATGAGACGTTAAACCGAGGCCCCCGTCTGCTCTCTCAGGTGGATGCAAAAGATCCCATGGCACTGTTTCGAAGAAGAGCAGGGGAATTCTCCCCGGCGCACTGGCCAAGATTTATCCCTCAACCAACATCTCTATCAATAATAACAGAAAATATTGGAAGTACTCAGTAGGCCAGGCAGTGTCTGTGGAGAGAGATCATTATGACAGTGTTGTTTGTGGGATCTTGCTGTGCGCAAATTGGGTGCCCCGTTTCCTGCGTTACCACAGCGACTACGCTTCAAAAGTACTTCATTGGCTGTAAAGCACATTGGGACAACCTGAGGTCATTAAAGGCGCTATATTAATGCAAATCTTTGTTTCTAGAGAGAGAGAGAGAGAGCGCGCAAGACATTTGGACTGGAGGTGGGGGCGGTGCGGCGATGCAGCCCACGCGGCTCCTGTCCTTGCCCAATCCGCACGCTGTGCAGTAATGGGGTCGGGGGTGGTGGTGGTTGTTGGATAGCAACCAGGAATGGGAACCCTGGTCGATTTTCCCCGCCCCCCGCCCTTGCTAGCCTCAGAGCACTTGCCTAACCTCCAGACGGACTGAGATCAGCAAACGTAGCGCACCCCAGGGGATGGAAGCAGAGGCTTTCCATTCAGTATGGCTCAGCTTTGCCAACTGCACGCAGTGAGCTGCCGAGTATTGATCGGCACAGTTTCAAACCCCAGATACAGCTGCAAGTATATGAATTGATTCGATTCTAAAATATTCATCGAAATTTAGATGCAATTGACAGTAATTCAAGCCTCTATAGTTTGTAAAGCATCCGACACTGCAAAGAAGAGGGGTGAATTCTGCCGACATCAGATAAAGCCTTTGAGAATGCACTCGCTGCAATGCGATCTGATTAAAACCCCCAAATGCTCCATTGTTTTGCATTTTTGCCCAATATTCCCTGTTCAAGGAGAACAGAAAACCTGATGCACCATTCATTTTCGACAACAAGAGGTGGTCATGTCTCTGCTTTTCAATTAGTGGCTGCTCAAAGATGACCCAGTGATGGAATCTACGGGTAAATGGCAGTGAGGCCATTAGCTTGGTCATCAGGTCTGGGAGTGTGAGGTGAGGTGACTATTCCAGTGCAGTACCGAGGGAGTGCTGCCCTGTCAGAGGTGCCGTCTTGTAGATGAAGCGTTAAACTGCCCCCTCAGGTGGTTGTAAAAGATCCCATGGCCACTATTTTGAAGAAGAGTAGGGGAGTTCTCCCCGGTGTCTTGGGCCAATATTTATCTTTCAACCAAGATCAGTAAAACAGATTATCTGGTCATGATCACCTTGCTGTTTGTGGGGGTTTGCTGTGTGCAGAATGGCTGCCACGTTTCCTACATTACAACAGTGACTACACTTCAAAAGCCTGCTGAAGTTGTGAAAGGCGCTATATAAATGCAAGTCTTTCCTTCCTTCTTTCAACCGTGCTGTACATACCAGACATTCTGGTAGTGAGTAGATTGAGTCTATACTCTCTGGAGTTTAGAAGAATGAGAGGTGATCTCATTGAAACATACAAGATTCTGAGGGGGATTGATAGGGTAGGTGCTGAGAGGTTGTTACCCCTGGCTGGAGAGTCTGGAACATTTAAGACTGAGATGAGGAGGAATTTCTTCACTGAGGGTTGTGAATCTTTGGAATTCTCTACAACAAAGGGCTGTGGATGCTGAGTCGTTGAGTATATTCAAGGCTGAGATAGATAGTCTTTTGGACTCTAGGGAAATCGAGGCATATGGGGACCGGGCGGGAAAGTGGAGTTGAGGTCGAAGATCAGCCGTGATCTTATTGAATGGTGGAGCAGGCTCGAGGGGCCGTATGGCCTACTCCTGCTCCTAATTCTTATGTTCTATGTTCTTATGTTCAATGCTATGGGAGATCTACCAGCCCAGCACAAAAAGACGAGTATTGCTAGTGCACAAAGCAGTGATCAGGAGGATCTCTGTGGTTCTCGAGAGAAATAGATGCCTTGGTTGGACACCATTGGTCGCGCCAACCCCCGTGCCCTCACTCCCCCCCTCCCCCCGACCCCACAAACCACAGGAGGGAATGACGGCACAGTTTGGATTATTTCTTCCCCTCTCCAGGGAAAGAGATGAATCTGCCAACAGACCACCAGAGGAAAGACGAGGCTTCTAATTGAAAGCATGCTTCTGGACACTGGCCACTGTAATGAAAACCTAAGAGCACAGGCATTTGCACAGTACCAGTTATTGAGAGACATTGCCGCAACCCTTGGAAGTGGCTTGGATTTTGTTTGGAAACATACGCTTTCGTTTTCAAAGAGTCAGATGCCAACTCGATAGATTGGATTCTTCAGACGGTTAAAAGAAAGACTTGCATTTCTGTAGCGCCTTTCACGACTTCAGGGCGTCCCAAAGCGCTTTACAGCCAGTGAAATACTTTGTGAAGTGTAGTCACCGTTGTAATGTGGGAAACACATCGGTAATGTAGGTTGTCTCATCTGGCACTCGACCGCGGCGGTAGACCAGAGTGTGTCCGATGGATAGTTCCCCCGCTGCCACCAGCGAACTTGATGGCTCAGGCACATTTTCCTCATCTGGAGTTCCAGCGATGCTGATGTGTATTGATTAGTCTCTGAACTCCCATTGGAAACGAGATGGATTGGACATGCCCCAAAACCCTGAACAAAAACAAAAAGATCACGCTGCCGGCCATAGCTTTCCAGCTGGCAACACCAGAAAAAGAAAGACAGACTTGCATTTATATAGCGCCTTTCACGACCACCGGACGTCTCCAAGCGCTTTCCAGCCAATTAAGTACTTTTTGAAGTGGAGTCACTGTTGTAATGTGGGAAACACGGCAGCCAATTTGCGCACAGCAAGCTCCCACAAACAGCAATGTGATAATGACCAGATAATCTGTTTTTGTTATGTTGATTGAGGGATAAATATTGGCTCCAGGACACCGGGGATAACTCCCCTGCTCTTCTTCAAAATAGTGCCATGGGATCTTTTACATCCACCTGAGAGGGCAGACGGGGGCCTCGGTTTAACGTCTCATCCGAAGGACGGCACCTCTGACAGTGCAGCGCTCCCTCAGCACTGCACTGGAGTGTCAGCCTAGCTTTATATGCTCAAGTCCTTGGAGTGGGATTTGAACCCACAACTTTCTGACTCAAAGGCAAGTGTGCTACCCACAGAGCCACAGCTAACAATCAGGGAGGGGCACACAGAATCGGCCAGTATGAGCAGCAACATGTTTTTGAAAATATCAGGCCATCCTCACAGAGCAAAAATATTATCCCCCACCCACCCACCCAATAAATCCAATTGCCTTGATTTTGATCAATTTATTTGAAGGATCATGTTTATCCTCTAATGGGGTCTGCACTTCCCTGGCAGTGCCTGTTTGGGAGCTACCAGCTCAAAAGTCAAGGTATCCTTCTCCAAAAGCATGCCATCATATGTTACTGTTGTAAATCAGTGATTGGTTTCCACCCACTGTCTATAAACAGAGCAATTTTCTCTCCACAGTGTCCCTATTCCTCACTGCCTCACCTACCATCTCTAATTTACTATTAGCCAGTCCCGCAGCAGACAAATGAAGTAATTCTCTCAAATCATATCTGTTGATGAAGCCCCCCACAGTACTGAGAGGTTCAACACTGGAGACTGAGCTTTGTGTTTGAGGCAGGATTCTCGCCGACTCTTTGTCTCCAGTTTCCTTGTAGATCACTATGGAATCTCTCTCTGCCTCCCATCGCCCACTGTCTCTCGGGACTAAAAGGGCTACAATATGAGGATAGGTTACGTAGACTAGGCTTGTATTCCCTTGAGTATAGAAGATTAAGGGGTGATTGAATTGAGGTGTTTATGATGATTAATGGAGTTGATAGGGTAGATAAAGAGAAACTATTTCCTCTGGCGGGGGAGTCCAGAACAGAGGCGGGGGTATAACTTTAAAATTAGAGCCAGGCAGTTCAGAGGTGATGTCAGGAAGCACTTCTTCACACAAAGGGTAGTGGTAATTTGGAACTCTTCCCCCCCCCCCCCAAAAGCTGTTGAGGATGGGGGGGTCAATTGGAAATTTCAAAACTGAGATTGACAGACTTTTGTTACGTGAGGGTATTAAGGGATACGGAACCAAGGCAGGTAAATGGAACTAAGATACGAATCAGCCATGATCTAACAGAATAGCGGAATCGGCTCAAGGGGCTGAATGGCCTACTCCTTTTCCTGTGTTCCTCTTGCTCATCCTTTCCATCTCCATCAGTCAGTACTGTTGTCCACTTCATAACCCCCCAGCTCTGCACTGATATCTTACCTCAAGCACACTGTCTCCATCATAGTGAGCTTCAACCGTACCTCCCTTTGCTAGCTTCACTTTCACTGGACACATTTTCACACATCTTTCCCTCAATATTCAATCATTGATTATTTCAGAATCATTTGCTGATTTAAAAAAAAAATTAATTGCCTCATAAAACTGCAACCTTCCACTGCAGCAACCTCCAAGCTGTGTCGGATTCCTTACAACATTGTTGTTTTTTTAAGACTGTGACTAAAAATTCAAAATGGTTTGTGAATTTGATTACTGCTGTGAATAATTATTTCAGCAAAATGAATTATTTTCCTGACTGTCTCTCAGCAGGTAGCAAACAGTGCAAGGAACATACATCCTTTACTTATCGAATACTTTTATAAGATTCTCCGCCTCTTATTAAAAATGTTGCTTCTGGCGCCTCACAGCTGTGTCCTCTGAGATTTTGGTCGGGGGGGGTGGGGGTAGAAAATGGGTACTGAATATTTGGAGTGTGCTTCTTACCTTGAATGGCCCACGACTAAAACTAAAAGAAGGGTCTTGATCACTGTTTTCCGCTTTGATGGTGCTGGTTTGCATGTTCTGTGCACAGCATTATAAATCATTCTGATGAGACAAACGCAGTGAAACCACGTCCAAAATAAACTTCCCATTGAACTAATCTCGCTCCAAATGAAACATCTCGTTCCAATAGTACATATTAAACGTTCATGTTACTTTTGGTCATGGGTAAGGAAATGCCACCTTTTGCCAAGCCCCAAACTAGATATGGGCCAGGACTGAGCCAGAGCAAGATGTGGGAGCAGGACTTCATATCCATTTCATTTGTAACCGATGAAAATTTGTTAAAAATACTTAATCAGCTCTCCTGATGCCTCAGTTGGTAATAGAGCCCGTGTAACCGAGCCATGTTGACTAGAACGTCTTGGGTTTAGCTCCCAGTCTGTGCTGAGGCAGCCAGGGTGGCTAAAACTTCCCTGCTTGCATCCGGCCTCCAGGAATAATTTGTTCCGAAGAATGAAGCTTCTTCATAATGCGAACCGGGCACATAGTACAGATGGGGCCTTTTCTGTTTTGCTGTGCACTTTGTGGAAATGGAGCCCTCCATGTGTGGCGGATCCTGCTCCTCGGACAGCATTCCCTCAGCGGGGACTCCCGCCAAAGCTTCCCAGCAGCTCAGGGAGTTTATTCAGTGGGCACGTGAGCCGTTCAAGCTGGGTAGTGCCCCAGGTTCGATGCCTGGTCTGTGCGGAGTTGGCTGGTCATGAGGTGGGACGGTGGTGAGGAGGGTAGATGATCCAGGCTGGTTTCCTTTTCCCTTCCCTCAGTTAGGGAGGGAGAACTGGTCCAAGACACTCTGCTGGGAGCAACTTCCTACTGGAACATGTATTGCAAGTGGACATTGGTTGGGGAGAGGATCAGGTTTGGCCGTCAGGCTGCTGTGGTCAAATAGCCTGCCAGCGCCTACTGTATCAGCTTGCACAGGAATAATGGCGTGTGGAATGGCAATCAGACAGTGCACAATCCTCCTTTTCTGGGAAACATAGAAACATAGAATATAGGAGCAGGAGTAGGCCATTCGGCCCCTCAAGCCTGCTCTGCCATTTAATGAGATCATGGCTGATCATCCAAATTCAGTACCCTGTCCCTGCTTTCTCCCCATATCCCTTGATCCCTTTAGCCTTAAGAAATATATCTAACTCCTTCTTGAATATATTTAATGAATAGGCCTCAACTGCCTTTTGTGGTAGAGAATTCCACAGGTTCACCACTCTCTGGGTGAAGAAATTCCTCCTCATCTCTGTCCTAAATGGCTTACCCCTTATCTTTAGACTGTGACCCCTGGTTCTGGACTCCCCCGCCATTGGGAACATCCTTCCTGCATTTAGTCTGTCTAATCCTGTTTGACTTTTATAAGTTTCAATGAGATCCCCTCTCAATCTTCTAAACTCCAGTGAGTACAAGCCCAATCGACCCAACCTCTCCTCATAAGTAATTCCTGCCATCCCAGGTATCAGCCTGGTGAATCTTCGCTGCACTCCTTCCATGGCAAGAACATCCTTCCTCGGATAAGGTGACCAAAACTGCACACAATACTCAAGGTGTGGTCTCACCAAGGCTCTGTACAACTGAAATATGTAGTCTCTGCAGTATGTTGCTTTCAGTCAGCTTGAGTGTCATAACTAACTGGCTGATGTAACACTCTGCTCTCTCAAGTGTGTCCGTATTCGATAGGAGTCTCCAGTCAATTTGCCACCTTTTCACCCGAAAGCGCTGACGCCTTGTTGGATATGGACCAGTGGTGACCGTGTCGGTCACTCTCTGGTACTTCACTCCGCTCGCCATTATTCCTGTGCACGCCGAACACTTGTGGGTGTTGGCAGGCTGTTTGACCACAGCCACCTCACGGCCCAGCCACGTCTGTAGCCTGACGGCGCAGCGTCACTGCCACGCCCGTGCCCAGTGAGCCAACGGCCACTCGCGTACGTGTAATGGTCCACTGGCTTCTCACAGCTGATCTGTGCAGAGGCTTGGCTTCACTGACATGTACTTGAGGAGGACTAATTTGCAGTGTTTTGGGGGGGAAAACTCATGGAAACTTATAAAATTCTAACAGGACTAGACAGACTAGATGCAGGAAGGATTTCCCGATGACGGGGGAGTCCAGAACCAGGGGTCACAGTCTAAAGATAAGGGGTAAGCCATTTAGGACTGAGATGAGGAGGAATTTCTTCACCCAGAGAGTGGTGAACCTGTGGAATTCTCTACCACAGAAGGCCGTTGAGGCCAACTTATTAAATATATTCAAGAAGGAGTTAGATATATTTCTTAAGGCTAAAGGGATCAAGGGATATGGGGAGAAGGCAGGGACAGGGTACTGAGTTTGGATGATCAGCCATGATCTCATTAAATGGCGGAGCAGGCTCGAGGGGCCGAATGGCCTACTCCTGCTCCTGTCTTCTATGTATCTATGAAAAGCTGGATGGTGGGACTAAATTGGGCAGCTCTTTCAAAGTGCTGGCACAGGCACGACAGGCCGAATGGTTCAGTCTTTGCTGTAAGATTCTATGATTCCTGTATGCAAATAAGGGTGAGCAGTGCACTTGGGCTATTGTCCAGAAACCCACATAATGAGGTGCCAACCTGGGGAAGCTGCAACACAGGACTACATGCATCCTAAACGGCGGAAGCAGCTTGCTATAGACAGAGCCAAGCGATCCCACAATCAACGGATCAGATCAAAGCTCTGCAGTCCTGCCACATCCAGTCGTTAATGGTGGTGGGCCATTAAGCAACTAACGGGTGGAGGAGGCTCCATGAATATCCCCATCCTCAATGATGGCGGAGCCCAGCACGTGAGTGCAAAAGACAAGGCTGAAGCGTTTGCAACCATCTTCAACCAGAAGTGCCGAGTGGATGATCCATATCGGCCTCCTCCTGAGCTCCACCATCACAGAAGCCAGTCAATTCGATTCACTCCGCGTGATATCAAAAATCTGTTGAGCGCACTGGATACAGCAAAGGCGATGGGCCCCGACAACATCCCGGCTGTCGTGCTGAAGACTTGTGCTCCAGAACTAGCCGCGCCTCTAGCCAAGCTGTCCCAATACAGCTACAACACTGGCATCTATCCGACAATGTGGAAAACTGCCCAGGTATGTCCTGTCCACAATTAGCAGGAGAAATCCAATCCGGCCAATTACTGCCCCATCAGTCTACTCTCAATCATCAGCAAAGTGATGGAAGGTGTCGTCGATAGTTCTATCAAGCAGCAATTACTCACCAATAACCTGCTCACTGATGCCCAGTTTGGGTTCCACCAGGACCACTTGGCTCCTGACCTCATTGCAGCCTTGGTCCAAACATGGACAAAAGAGCTGAATTCCAGAGGTGAATGTGACTGCCGTTGACATCAAGGCAACATTTGACCGAGTATGGCATCAAGGAGCCCTAGTAAAATTGATGTCAATGGAAATCAGAGGGAAAACTCTCCACTGGCTGGAGTCATACCTAGCACAAAGGATGATGGTTGTGGTTATTGGAGGTCAATCATCTCAGCCCCAGGACATCACTGCAGGAGTTCCTCAGGGCAGTGTCCTAGGCCCAACCATCTTCAGCTACTTCATCAATGACCTTCCCTCCAACATAAGGTCAGAAGTGGGGATGTTCACCGATGACTGCACAGTGTTCAGCGCCATTCACAACTCCACAGATAATGAAGCAGTCCATGCCCGCATGAAACAAGACTTGAATAACATTCAGGCTTGGACTGATAAGTGGCAGGCAACATTTGCACCACACAAGTGCCAGGCAATGACTATCTCCAACATACAAGAGTCTAACCACCGCCCCTTGACATTCAATGGCATTACCATCGCCGAATCCCCCCCATCAACATCCTGGGGGGGGTCACCATTGACCAGAAACTTAACTGGGCCAGCCACATAAATACTGTGGCAACAAGAGTAGGTCAGAGGCTAGGTATTCTGTGGCGAGTGTCTCACCTCCTGACTCCCCAAAGCCTTTCCACCATCTACAAGGCACAAGTAAGGAGTGTGATGGAATACTCTCCACTTGCCTGGATGAGTGCAGCTCCAACCTCCCAAGCCCACGACCTCCACCGCCTAGAAGGACAAGGGCAGCAGGCGCATGGGAACACCACCACCTTCAAGTTCCCCTCCAAGTCACGCACCATCATGACTTGGAAGTCTATCGCCATTCCTTGATCGTCGCTGGGTCAAAATACTGGAACTCCTTCCCTAACAGCACTGTGGGAGCACCTTCACCACAGGGACTGCAGCGGTTCAAGAAGGCGGCTCACCACCACCTTCTCAAGGGCAATTAGGGATGTGCAATAATTGCTGGCCTTGCCAGCGACGCCCACATCCCACGACCGAATAAAAACAATGATCAGAAAAGCCTCTTTAAGGTAACCTCCTTAATCCAAGAGAGAGCAACTTGTAGGAGGCGGTACAGATCTCCTTCCACCCACAGTCAGTAAGCTTGTTTGAGGAGGCCGCGACCAATTTTGCTGCGGTGACCTTTCAGCTTTTACATCAAATCTTTCTCCCATCTGAACGCTTTTTTGAGTGCCGGCTGGCTTTGTTTGATGTACCATCGGCGACACAGCAAAGCTTCTCCACAGCACAGTCTTCAGAGGCCGTGGAGAAAGGAAAAAAAAAAAGAAGTGAATTGTTGCGAAGGAGGTTCGTGCGGTTTTTTTTGATTACTGATAGAGCCATAAACAATGCATGTTGTGTCAGAGGTCACAGAGTATGAACACCACAGTGAGGGGCTGCCATACTTTCTCTTCACAAATGGCCTTCTCCTATTCCTGCGGGTCTCCAAGAACAAGAAATCAATGCGCAATTTCATTTTTTTTTTGAAAAAAGGAAAGTCAGGCAGCAGACAGAGGGCAGTCATTTAAAAAAAATAAATTATTGATAGAGTTACATGACTTGACAGATTTCTTCACTTTTTTTCTATTGATCACTGGCGTACTGCGAATTTGAATAGCGCAGGAGCTGAGAGGGATGTGTGTTCCCACCCTGCGCTGAGATAAAGCTCCCGACAAGAGATTATTTCAGTCCCCCTCTGCTGCTGTCTCCTGTACGCAAGATGCACTCACTACAACAAGAGTTTCACGGAAGTGAATGACAGTGGCTTGGAATGTGGGCGTACAAAAATGTTGCAGCCACTGTTTGGCGATGGCATCAGATGAAGATTTAATTGCTTTGGCACGGCATTCCCCTTCCTACTACTTTAACACCCATTACAAGGAGGATACCAGAATTGAGAAGTTATAACTATCGGGAAAGATTGAACAGGCTGGGCCTCTTTTCTCCAGAAAAGGGGAGGCTGAGGGGTAACCTGATAGAGCTGTTTCAAATTCTGAAAGGGTTCGATAGGGTAGACGTAGAGAAAATGTTTCCACTTGTGGGGGCGTCAAAAACTAGAGGCCATAAATATGAGACAGTCACTTCTAAATCCAATAGAGAATTCAGGAGAAACTCCTTTACTCATAGTAGTTAGTCTGTTGAGCCCGTTACCATAAGGACTGGCTGAGGCGAATAGCATGGGTGCATTTAAGGGGAAGCTAGATAAGTACATGAGGGAGAAAGGAATAGAAGGATATGTTGATCGGGTGAGATGAAGTAGAGTGGGAGGAGGCTCGTATGGAGCATAAATACCGGCATTGACCTGTTGTGCCGAATGGCCTGTTTCTGAAAGTAAAAGAGAAAAAAAAATAAAAAAACTCCTACTTATATACAGGGAGACTATCCTTTATCCGAACTTCCGAAAACCGAAAACCTCTAAAAACCGAAAGTTTTTTCGTTCAGCGTAAGTCGTGCGCACGACATGACCAGAGTGGCGCACGACTTACGCTGAGCAGGGCAGAGGGTCACAGAGTTCCCTCCTGGGTAGGAGATTGCAGGCCGAGCCGGGCAGTGTGAAGGAGGTACCGGGAGAGTGAACCCAACAATACAGCGGCCTGTCCAATAGCTGCAGCGGCCCGTCCGATATTCTTTTCTCCGACCCCCCGCCGACCCCGACCCCCCGCTGACCCCCCACCCCCCGATAAATTTCCCAGTCTTATAAAATACCTTCTGAAATCTGAAAAATTCCGAAAACCGAAACTCAGCTGGTCCCAAGGCTTTCGGATAAGGGATAGTGTACCTGTATCGCCTTTTACGTCCATCGGACGCCCCAAACACTTTACAGCCAATGAGGTACTTTGGAAGTGCAGTCACTGTTGTAATGTAGGAAACACGGCAGCCAGTTTGCGCACAGCAAGCTCCCACAAACAGCAATGTGATAACGACCAGATAATCTGTTTTAATGATGTTGATTGAGGGATAAATATTGTCCAGGACACCGGGGATAACTTCCCCTGCTCTTCTTCGAGATAGTGCCACGGGATCTTTTACATTCATCTGAGAGATCAGACGGGGCCTCGGTTTAACGTCTCATCTGAAAGACGTGCTGTAAATTCTATGTAATTCTATGTAACGCCATCAAAATATCCGACAGAGGACTGTCCTGCAAACATAGTGAGTGTTTGCTGCCAACAGATATTTCTAGGCGTGTATAAACTGAATTGATGTGGACCGTAACGTGAACTTTAGGGGCTTGAACCCAAAAACTTTCTGATTTGGAGGCAAGAGTGTGGCCACTGAGCCAAGCTGACGTGAAGCTTCAAGGATCGAGGACGGAGCAAAGGGCTGATTTGAGCGGCTGGTGGGCTGGGCTCACCCACTGCCGGCCTGTTCTTGCCAGCAGGAGGCCTAAGCCATTTAGAGGCCCTGGCGGCATCCCGCCAGTGAGCTCGGGTGCCCATCTGGCGCAGCGCTGCAGCTCGGTGGTTCTGGGAGGGCAGCAATGAGGACGACTCTCGCAGGCCGAGCCAGCCCACAGTCGGAAAGAAAGACTTGCATTTGTGTAGCGCCTTTCACGACTTCAGGACATTCCAAAGCGCTTTTCAGCCAATAAATTATTTGTGAAGTGTAGTCACTGTTGTGCTGTAGGAAAAACGGCAGCCAATTTGTGCACAGTAAGCTCCCACAAGCAGCAGTGTGATAATGACCAGATAACCTGCTTTTTAGTGATGGTTGGGGGATAAATCTTAGCCAGGACACTGGGGGCAACTTCAAAATAGTGCCGTGGGATCTTTTACGTTCACCTGAGAGGGCACAGCACACGGGGCCTCGGTTTAATGTCTCATCCGAAAGGCAGAGCCTGCGAGGCGGGGAGGGTGGGGGTGGAGGAAATCCTCAGGTCGGGAGGGCCTCAGCCTGGATTTCTTTTCGTGAACAACTCCCCTTCCTCCTCCTGGCCCTCGGCAAAAAAAAATAATATCTCCTGGGCCATTGGGTGAGAGGGCCTCGGTCGGATAGAATGATCCAAGAACCCCGGCTGCTTTTCCTTCTAGGACCAGCCGGGTTGGCCGCTCACCGGCAGGTACAAACTCGCGGCGCTAGCTCCGCCCTTTTTGTACTGCGACGTTGCAGTCTGGCCCTTTGTACAACAAGGGATCACGATTTGCATAATTTAATGAAGGCTCCCATCTGATTCAAGAGGGCCCCCTGTTGGCATGCAGGTGCAGCAAGTAATCAGGAAGGCAAATGGCATGTTGGCCTTTATTGCAAAGGGGGCTGGACTATAAAAGCAGGGAAATCCTGCTACAACTGTACAGGGGTCGGTGCTGGGGCCTCAACTGTTTACAATCTACATTAATGATTTGGATGAAGGGACCAAGTGTAATGTAGCCAAGTTTGTGGATGATACAAAGATGGGTGGGAAAGCAAGTTGTGCAGAGGACTCAAAGAATCTGCAAAGGGATATAGACAGGCTAAGTGAGTGGGCAAACATTTGGCAGATGGAGTATAATGTGGGAAAGTGCGAGGTTATCCACTTTGGCAGGAAAAATAAAAAAGCAAATTATTATTTAACTGGAGAGAGATTACAAAATGCTACAGTTCAGAGGGACCTGGGGGTCCTTGTGCATGAAACACAAAAAGTTAGCATGCAGGTGCAGCAAGTAATCAAAAAGGCAAATGGAATGTTGGCCTTTATTGCAAGAGGGTTGGAGTATAAAAGCAGGAAAGTCCTGCTACAACTGTACAGGGCGTTGGTGAGATTACACCGTGAGTACTGCGTACAGTTTTGGTCTCCTTATTTAAGGAAGGACATACTTGCATTGGAGGCAGTTCAGAGACGATTCACTAGGTTAATTCCAGAGATGAGGGGGTTGACTTATGAAGAAAGGTTGAGCAGGTTGGGCCTATACTCATTGGAGTTTAGAAGAATGAGAGGTGATCTTATTGAAACATATAAGATATACTGAGGGGGCTCGACAAGGTAGATACAGAGAAGATGTCTCCCCTCGTGGGGGAAGCTAGAACTAGGGGGCACAGTTTCAGAATAAGGGGGTCGCGCATTTAAAACTGAGATGAGGAGGAATTTCTTCTCTGAGGGTTGTAAATCTGTGGAATTCTCTGCCCCAGAGAGCTGTGGAGGCTGGGTCATTGAATATAGTTAAGGTGGAGATAGACAGACTTTGAACAATAAGGGAGTGAAGGGTTATGGGGAGCGGGCAGGGAAACGGAGCTGAGCCCAAGATCAGATCTGCCATGATCTCATTAAATGGCGGAGCAGGCTCGAGGGGCCAAATGGCTGACTCCTACTCCTATTTCTTATGTTCTTATTCTTCTAAAAGCCGTGACAAAATGGTGGCGGGACAGATCGGAGCAGGATCAGGCCGGGTCATTGCGGTATTCTCGTGCTGCTAGCGTCCCGTCCACGCCCTGGGGAGGGGGAAGTTTGGGGGGGGGGGGGGCTGCTGGACTGACTCAAAATCGGGCCTTAAATCTCATGGAAGGTAGCTGCCATCACGGAACTACTCTTAAAACCGAAATACATTTCAATGAAGCGTCAAAAATGTCATAGTTTCCCAGGAAAGGAGAGTTACAAGTGCACTTCTCCTGCTTTGTTGCAAGATGGCTCCCCCCGAAGTGCCAGTCCCCTTTGCAAGTCGCAATGGTTTTGCGATCGCTGCTGTAGTCCCCACTGCGATTTCAACTTTGGTGACAAAAACAGGAAGGCAGATTATTATCTGAACGGCAATAGCTTGGGAGAAGGGGAAGTGCAACGAGACCTGGGTGTCCTTGTGCACCAGTCGCTGAAGGTAAGCGTGCAGGTGCAGCAGGCGGTTAAGAAGGCAAATGGTATGTTGGCCTTCGTAGCGAGAGGGTTTGAGTACAGGAACAAGGATGTCTTGCTGCAGTTGTACAGGGCCTTGGTGAGACCACACACCTTGAGTACTATGTGCAGTTTTGGTTGCCTTATCTGAGGAAGGATGTTCTTGCCATGGAGGGAGTGCAGCGAAGATTCACCAGACTAATACCTGGGATGGCAGGAATGATGTATGAGGAGAGATTGGGTCGATTAGGCTTATATTCGCTGGAGTTTAGAAGAATGAGAGGGGATCTCATTGAAACTTATAAAATTCACAGAATCACACAGAATCACAGAAACCCCACAGTGCAGATAGAGGCCATTTCGGCCCATCGAGCCTGCACCGACACATATCCCACCCGATCCCCGTAACCCCTACACCAACACATATCCCACCCTATCCCCGTAACCCCATGTATTTAATCCCCCTAACACTAAGGGTCAATTTATCATAGCCAATCAACCTAACTCGCACATCTTTGGACTGTGGGAGGAAACCGGAGCACCCGGAGGAAATCCACGCAAACACGGGGAGAATGTGCAAACTCCACACAGACAGTCGCCCGAGGCCGGGTTCGAACCCGGGTCCCTGGCGCTGTGAGGCAACAGTGCTAACCACTATGCCACCGTGCAGGAAGGATGTTCCCGATGGCGGGGGAGCCCAGAACCAGGGGTCACAATCTAAAGATAAGGGGTAAGCCATTTAGGACAGAAATGAGGAGGAATTTCTTCACCCAGAGAGTGGTGAACCTGTGGAATTCTCTACCGCAGAAGGCAGTTGAGGTCAATTCATTAAATATATTCAAGAAGGAGTTAGATATATTTCGTAAGGCTAAAGGGATCAAGGGATATGGGGAGAAGGCAGGGACAGGGTACTGAGTTTGGATGATCAGCCATGATCTCATTAAATGGCGGAGCAGGCTCGAGGGGCCGAATGGCCTACTCCTGCTCCTTTCTTCTAGGTTTCAACATTACGTTGTTGCCATTGGATGCAAAATGCATTAGCTATTTTTCTGTTGCAGTTTGGTGAAAATATTTTATCATTTTGCAAAGACAATTTATTGAATAGTTTTCTCTTGTGTTCCATTTCGACACTAAGGAGGTAAAATCGGGCTTCGTGGGCTGCGGAGCACAGCTTCCTGTATCATTCTGTTGATGCCACAGTGAGCCTGGCTTGCAGTTCAGGGATTCCGAGAGCCTATGAAGAGATTCCAGTCAGTATAACCTTTCCTCAATTCATCCTTTCAATATTGAATTTCTTTTGGCCTATAGAGCAGTAAAACATAAGCTGTCACCAAGTATCTTGAGGAGTGACGCTCCAAAGTTCAGATCCTAATTCAGCTGACAGGAACACTGGGCGTATTGTGTTTGCCAATCTAGTATGGATTAAAAATAAAAGACGGTGCAAGATGGACTAGTGCCATCCTCCCAGGGTCGGTCATTAACGCTGCTCCTTCACGAGTTTCCAGCTCGGGCATTGCCACCAACAAACAGATTCCTTGGTTATTCGAAAGCAAAATACCGCAGATGCTGGAAATCCGAAATAACAACAGAAAATGCTGGAAAAACTCAGCAGGCCAGGCAACATCCGTGGAGAGAGAAACAGAGTCAACGTTTCGGGTCGAAACCCTTCGTCAGGACTGAGAGAAAAGGCAGGAAATGAAACAAAAGGCAGTTTGGGGACTGGGAAATGGGATGAAAGGAGAGACATTAAGAGATATTCAAGGTGAGACCAGATAGTAATAGGACAGGTAAAGAAACAGACAATGGCTCTAGATGAAGTGTGAAATGCGCTGGCAGAGTGAGAGACAGTTGCCATGTGGGAGAGAGAGGAAAAAAAAGGAAAAGTCACAAACCAAAAGTGTGGATATAAAAATATAATAGGGGCCGAGGTTATGATCTGAAGTTGTTGAACTCGATATCGAGTCCGGAAGACTGTAAAGTGCCTAATCGGATTTCACACTTCATCCAGAGCCATTGTTTGTTCCTTTACCTGTCCTATTACTATCTCATCTCACCTTGAATATCTCTCAATGTCTCTTCTTTCATTCCCTCCACCACCGGCGTACCGTGGCTGCAGTGTGTACCATCTACAAGATGCACTGCAGCAACTCGCCAAGGCTTCTTCGGCAGCACCTCCCAAACCCGCAACCTCTTCCACCTAGAAGGACAAGGGCAGCAGGCGCATGGGAACACCACCACCTCCAAGTTCCCCTCCAAGTCACACACCGTCCCGACTTAGAAATATATCACCGTTCCTTCATCGTCGCTGGGTCAAAATCCAGGAACTCCCTCCCTAATAGCACTGTGGGAGCACCTTCACCACACGGACTGCAACGGTTCAAGAAGGCAGCTCAGCAGCACCTTCTCAAAGGGCAATTAGTGATGGGCAATAAATGCTGGCCTTGCCAGCGACGTCCACATCCCATAAACAAATAAATAAAAGGATGTATTCTTGGTGGTTTCACCATATGATCTCCCACCTCCAACCATCCCGCCCAGTCAAACAGATTTTCTCCCAATCTCCAATATTGTTACAACTAAGGAATGAAAGTGTTCAAAAAAAAATGGCCCAATAACATGCAGGAGATGAATCTCTTTAATTCCTGCAGAGTCCAGGACAGTCCAAGGGGAATGAACTGCACTGCCAACCTTACTGACCAAATCAATGTACGAGGTATTTTTTTTGTGTGTTCTTCCAAGGCACCAGGCTGTGAACAGAGATTCGTCAAGTACACACAGGGGCTGTAAATATAAATGACTGGAACTCCGCCTGAGAGTAAAAGCTGGTGCTGACAACAATCGCGTTCGGCAGCATACTTGGTGCAGGAAGGCTTGGAAACAATGGGAAAACCCGAGGCAAATCTCCACTCTATTAGTCTCTCCTGGCCCTTTCCTCTTTCAGCATTGTGTGCGGACTTGTCTGGCGCTCACATGAAGCAACGCGCGCACAATGCGTATCGCCCTTTTACAGCAGGACCTGTAATGAAATTGGATGGCCTTTGGCGCTGAGCCGCATAACCCATCACCCTCCTTGCATGCGCTATCTTTTCAGAATGATTTCTTCAGAGGAAGGAGACCGAGTGAAAGTGTTAATTCTAAGTGCCGGTGTTTGGCAGCATTCGTATTCACAGAGCAGCCTCCGGTATTGATTTCTTTGTTGTTGTTGTTTTGCTGCCCCAGCCTCCCACCAGCTCCTCTCTCCGATTTGTCAGAGCCCCGGCGATGGAACCCACGACTTTGTCGTTGCCAAAGCTGTTTCTGTTTTATTTTTCCCCTTCACTGATGGAGGACTTTGAAATAAACTGAAAGATCTCGGGAACAAGTCTGAAAGCTATTAACGCGACAGGGCCCAATGACATGCTGGAATATCATTCGTTTTACCATGTGCAAGCTTTTCAGCTGCGGCTTGGTAAGAAGCATAGTCTTATTGATCAGCGAGAGAGACACCCGCAAGGTTTCAGAGCTGTTAACAACTATTGATGAGGCTATTTTCAAGTGGAAGCACAGAAGCCTATTCCCCACTCCCCCACCCGCTGAGATCCATCAGCACGCCCCCTCCCCCCCACCCCTCTGCCGCTCTCCCAACTGCCCCACGAGCCCAGGCCGTGAGTGCTGCTCAACCACAGAAGGCATCACCAGCAAGCTCCACCCTGTGGGGGGTTTTTTTTGTTGGCCCGGACGTCCGCTTGCTCTTTCCGACAAGAATAGCCGGTTATAAATGGGAGCCGAAGGGAGTTGCTGCTGGGATCGGCTAACCTGGCACGGACTGGGAATCAGACCGCTAACCTGTAAGAGAGAAAGAAAGAACTTGCATTTAAACAGCACCAGTCATGACCTGAGGACATCCCAAAGCGCTTTACACCAAATTAAGCACTTTGGTCACTGTTGTAATGCGGGGAAACGCGGCAGCCAGTTTGCACGCAGCAATGAGATTAATGACAAGGGTAAGGATAAGGGGTAAGCCATTTAGGACAGAAATGAGGAGGAATTTCTTCACCCAGAGAGTGGTGAACCTGTGGAATTCTCTACCACAGAAGGCAGTTGAGGATAATTCATTAAATATATTCAAGAAGGAGTTGGATATATTTCTTAAGGCTAAAGGGATCAAGGGGCATGGGGAGAAAGCAGGGACCGGGTACTGAATTTGGATGATCAGCCATGATCGCATTGAATGGCGGAGCAGGCTCGAGGGGCCAAATGGCCGACTCCTGCTCCTATCTTCTATGTTTCTATGACCAGATAATCTCTGTTAGTGATTGGTTGAGGGATAAATATGGGCCGGGACGGTCCCTTGACCCAGTAGGGCAGCTGCGCACTTGATTATTTGCAAAAGCTGTTTCATGTGAAAGAGTTGGGCCACAGCACAGTTTGTTGGGATCTTTGTCAAGTTATGCCAACAACGTGTCGTTCCTGTAACGTAATCGCCTGCTTCACTTGTGTGTGTCGTCCACACAGAGCTGCGATAGTTGGAATTGATTGAACATTTTTAATTGACGCAAAAGGAAATTAGTGATGTGTTGACGTTCCATTGCGCTCACTGGTACAGGCAGGTTACCAGTACAGTAATCCCTCCCCAACCGCGGGGGATACGGCCCCGCAAACCCCCGTGGTTGGTTTAAAAAAAAACGCGCTTGGCAAATACAAGACCTTATGGGAAAAATGGGGTTAGGGGGAACGCGGCCGCTTTTACACTCGTCAGAGCCTAAGTAAGTTGCTTTATTTTAAATAACACAATAAAAACGATCATCAATCGAGGGGGGTGAATGCGGAGAAGCGACATCGTGGCTGGTTGATGCAACTCTTGTCATCAACTGGGCGGTTTCTTAAAGAATTCTGCAATGGATGGTTGAATCATGGTTGACTCATTTTTAACATTCACTTTTTTCAGGTTCTGGTCTTCCAACCTGATATTAAGTGCCTTCTCCATTTTTTCAAATTTATGGTCCCATGGCATAAACGACACTTTAGCACTTTTCGAAGAGCCACCCGCAATACTCGCCCTTATTGACACTTCACTTTTTTTATGGTTCTACTGGTAGACTGATTAAAGGCTAAACAGAACAATACTGTAATCAAAGGCAAAATGGGTAGCAACGAGACGACATTCGCGCACACACACACACACACACACACACACACACACACACACACACACACACACACACACACACACACACTATATCCGCGAGTGGAACGAGACCACGCCTGGTAGTAAATATGCTGAAAAGAGTGGCGCGGATGAATGGAGTCTCGTGTTTGGAGGCGTGACCCGTGAAACTTGAGAATCAAAAACCGCGTATACGCAAAATTCATTGCCGCGGTCGGGCAAAATTTGCCGCAGAGAGGAAACCGTGCATACTTGGAGATCCGCGTATGGCAAAACCGCGGTTGGGGCGGGATTCCTGTATTCTGCACCGGCTCGATCAGCGCACTCCCAGCCTGTTGGAATTCGATTGCATTTTGCTATTGCTTTAATTTTTTTTTGTTGTATCCGTTTTCTCCGCTCCCTTTCACGTCCTGAACATGCCGACTTCTTGCTGGGGTACAGTTCCACAGCGGCTGGGGAGCCGCTTCGAACCGCACCCAAGCATCTGTATCCCGCAAGTGGATAAATACTTGAGGGAGAAAAAATTGGATATGGGGAAAGAGCGGGGGAAGTGGGACTAACTGGGTTACTCTTCGAAAGAACCAGCGCAGACTTGATGGGCCAAATGGCCTCCTTCTGTGCTGTGCTGTTCTATGATGCTAGGTATGAGTCTCAATAGTGGGTGTCAGAAAGGCAATTCAACTGCATGATGCATTCTTCTCTTTTCTTCTTCTTGGACAGTCCCTCGGAACCGAGGATGACTTGCTTCCACACTAAAAATGAGTTGCAGGTGACTGATGAGTCCAATGCGGGGCCTACAGTCTCTGTCACAGGTGGGGCAGACCGTGGTTGAAGGGGCGGGTGGGTGGGGTGCTTGGGTTGACGTGCGCTCCTTGCGCTGCCTGCGCTTGGCTTCCGCTTGCTCCCGGCAAAGAGACTCCAGGTGTTCGGCGCCTTCCCGGATGCTTCTCCTCCACTAATGATGCATTACATTTAATTCGGGTCCCGTCTTCTCCCAGTGCTTGCTTACACACACTTGTAGAGTTGCTGGATAGTAACGCGGCACAAAGAGGGAATTCTGATCTGTGTGGCTCAGTTACTCGCTAAGCCTACAGGAGAGTCCTCGGCTCTGGTGTTAGCCAGGGGGCTGCCAGCAGTGCTGCCCCTCTGCAATAGATGAGGCTCATTCAGCACAGTTCCGGCATGTAACCTTGCAGGATGCTCTTGGCGCACTTAACTAACAAGTTGTAACATTTACATGGAAGTTTAATGTATCCTAAAATTCAATTCGACATTCAATTAACAAAATAATTGGTTGGCGGAGCCCTCAAGCCTTGTTTACTTTGCGGCTGTAAATTCTAAAGCAAATTTGTAAATGTTTTTCCAAAAGGGAAGTAGGTAAATTACTCCCAGGCCTCTGTAAATGCCTGTCTGCAATTCTGCACTAAAAGAGTTTATGTGTTGATAGCAGAGTGATCAAGCAGAGACTCTTGAGCTATGATTACTGCTCCCCCCTGTCACTTGGGGCCAGAGGAGGGCTAATAGGAAGGAGGCTCATGACTGCCTCTGGAAAAGTTGGGTCCGTGTTATCCGAGTGAGTTTTCCCTAAATTATAACGTCATTGCCAGTGAGATTCCTGAACATCTGTCACTAGCAGCGTATGAGGGGTGTGTACAAGCCTTGACCTCTCTGCAGCCTTCAACACAATGAGTCAGGCAAATCTGCTCTCGGGCCTCTCCTTCATTTTCCAACTCTGTGGAACTCCCCTTTCTTGGTTACACTCGTATCTATCCAATTGTATCCCGAGCATCTCCAGCAATAGCTTCTCTTCCCATCCCAACATCCTTGGAGCCCCCAAGATTCCATCTGTGGGCCCCTCTTCTTTTCTCCTCTGTGTGCTGCTGCTTGGTGACATTAATTGGCCCAAAAATTCGGGTCGGGGGTTTCCCGCGGGTGCAAGCCTCCGACCTGCACTTACCTAGCTCGCCGGCCGTTGAGCTGTGGGCCCGCGTGGTATTCCGATCCTGGGCCTGGTCCAACTGCCGGCGCACAGTGCTTGCGTCCCAGGGGTGCAGTTACTTCGATGCGTCCCCTGGGATCACGTGGGCCATGGGGAGCTAATCGGAGCAGGGAAATGCCCATTCATAAGTTTGACAGGAAGACCTGTCAAAACTTAGAAATACTACGGGCCCCAAAACATCACTAAATCTTCAAATAAATTTTTTTTTAAATCACATTTTTAAAATCTATATATATAAAAGACCTCTTCTGTCTCTGTCTGTCTGTCTGTCTGTCTTTCTGTCTGTCCGTTCTCTATACGTTCGAAAGTTATAGAGCGTACCTACACGCGCGTCACATCAAAAGAAAGCTTACGATTACGGACCGGTTATAGGTGTATTTACTTTTCCGTCAGACAAAAATCGTGCCCACGGTATCCCAAAAACGTTCAAAATTCCGCTCATTAAATGGGAAAAGTTCCGCTCATTTGCTCATTAGCATTGAGTGACGTGAAGGTTGACCAATCGTGTGGTCGAACGACCTGACAGTTGACCGACGGTTGACCAATCGCTGTGTCACGGGGGCGGGTTCATTGCGCGTGCGGGCGGGCCATCCTACAGTTGAGTGTTGAGTGACTTGACGATTGACCAATCCTACAGTTCAGTGACCTGACGGTTGACCAATCGGTGCGTGTGTGGGCGGGCCTTATCATTCTGAACCGAGGTGAGTGGCCGCCATCTTGATTCTTCACGATTTTTTCCCCACACTTTCTGTGTGTTAGGGAACTAAGGCAAATAACAATTTATTTGAGTTTTAAATTGTATTTAGCAACAGTAGGAAATGAAGTGATCCCCTGCCCTTTGCCCGGAGGCTCGCCTACTTTGACGGCCATTTTGAGCGGCTGTGCCGGCGCCGGGCGCGGCCTAGCAGCCCGGGAAGCCTGGGCCTTGAGTTGCGGGCCGTGCCGGGAGCCGCCGCGCACAAAACTTCCCCGCGGCGTCAACAGCCCCGCCCCAGAGCCCGACCCAAAGCCACCAGGTCACCGGCCGCGGCGGGCCATGCCGGGAGCTGCCGCACACAAAACTTCCCCGCGGCGTCAACAACCCCGCCCCAGAGCCTGACCCAAAGCCATCAGGTGAGTGGCCGCGGCGGCCCAGTCTCTCTCTCTCACACTCCCAATCTCTCTCACACTCCCAATCTCTCTCTCTCTCTCACACTCCCAATCTCTCTCTCTCTCCCACACTCCCAATCTCTCTCTCTCTCACACTCCCAACTCTCTCTCTCTCACACTCCCAATCTCTCCCTCTCTCACACTCCCAATCTCTCTCTCTCTCACACTCCCACTCTCTCTCTCTCACACACTCCCACTCTCTCTCTCTCACACTCCCACTCTCTCTCTCTCTCACACACCCAGTCTCTCTCTCTCTCTCACACTCCCAGTCTCTCTCTCTCACACTCCCAATCTCTCTCTCTCACACTCCCAATCTCTCTCTCTCTCACACTCCCAATCTCTCTCTCTCTCACACTCCCAATCTCTCTCTCTCTCACACTCCCAATCTCTCTCTCTCTCACACTCCCAATCTCTCTCTCTCACACTCCCAATCTCTCTCTCTCACACTCCCAGTCTCTCTCTCTCTCACACTCCCAATCTCTCTCTCTCACACTCCCAGTCTCTCTCTCACACTCCCAATCTCTCTCTCTCACACTCCCAATCTCTCTCTCTCTCACACTCCCAATCTCTCTCTCTCACACTCCCAATCTCTCTCTCTCACACTCCCAATCTCTCTCTCTCACACTCCCAATCTCTCCCTCTCACACTCCCAATCTCTCTCTCTCACTCCCAATCTCTCTCTCTCACACTCCCAATCTCTCTCTCTCACACTCCCAATCTCTCTCTCTCTCACACTCCCAATCTCTCTCTCTCACACTCCCAATCTTCTCTCTCTCTCACACTCCCAATCTCTCTCTCTCTCACACTCCCAATCTCTCTCTCTCACACTCCCAATCTCTCTCTCGCTCACACTCCCAATCTCTCTCTCGCTCACACTCCCAATCTCTCTCTCTCTCTCACACTCCCAATCTCTCTCTCTCTCACACTCCCAATCTCTCTCTCTCACTCCCAATCTCTCTCTCTCACACTCCCAATTTCTCTCTCTCTCTCTCTCTCACACACCCAGTCTCTCTCTCTCTCACACTCCCAATCTCTCTCTCTCACACTCCCAGCCTCTCTCTCTCTCACACTCCCAATCTCTCTCTCTCTCACACTCCCAATCTCTCCCTCTCTCACACTCCCAATCTCTCCCTCCTCACACTCCCAATCTCTCTCTCACACTCCCACTCTCTCTCACACTCCCACTCTCTCTCTCTCACACTCCCACTCTCTCTCTCTCACACTCCCACTCTCTCTCTCTCACACTCCCAGTCTCTCTCTCTCACACTCCCAGTCTCTCTCTCTCTCTCTCACACTCCCAATCTCTCTCTCTCACACTCCCAATCTCTCTCTCTCTCACACTCCCAATCTCTCTCTCTCACACTCCCAGTCTCTCTCTCACACTCCCAATCTCTCTCTCTCACACTCCCAATCTCTCTCTCTCACACTCCCAATCTCTCTCTCCCTCACACTCCCAATCTCTCTCTCTCTCACACTCCCAATCTCACTCTCTCACACTCCCAATCTCTCTCTCACACTCCCAATCTCTCTCTCTCACTCCCAATCTCTCTCTCTCACACTCCCAATCTCTCTCTCTCACACTCCCAATCTCTCTCTCACACACTCCCAGTCTCTCTCTCACACTCCCAATCTCTCTCTCTCTCTCTCACACTCCTAATCTCTCTCTCTCTCACACTCCCAATCTCTCTCTCTCACACTCCCAATCTCTCTCTCTCACACTCCCAATCTCTCTCTCACACTCCCAATCTCTCTCTCTCACACTCCCAATCTCTCTCTCTCACACTCCCAATCTCTCTCTCACACTCCCAATCTCTCTCTCTCACACTCCCAATCTCTCTCTCTCTCACACTCCCAATCTCTCTCTCTCACACTCCCAATCTCTCTCTCTCACACTCCCAATCTCTCCCTCTCACACTCCCAATCTCTCTCTCTCACACTCCCAATCTCTCTCTCTCACACTCCCAATCTCTCTCTCTCTCACACTCCCAATCTCTCTCTCTCTCACACACCCAGTCTCTCTCTCTCTCACACTCCCAGTCTCTCTCTCTCACACTCCCAGTCTCTCTCTCTCACATTCCCAGAGTCTCTCTCTCACACTCCCAATCTCTCTCTCTCTCACACTCCCAATCTCTCTCTCACACTCCCAGTCTCTCTCTCTTCCCCCCAATCTCTCTCTTTCTCTTCTCCCCCCATTCTCTCTCTCTCTCCTCCCGCCAGTCTCTCTCTCTCTCTCTCTCTCTTCTCCCCCGTCTCTCTCTCTCTCTCCTCCCCCCAGTCTCTCTCTCTCTTCTCCCCCAGTCACTCTCTCTCTCTCCCCCAGTCACACTCTCCTTCTCTCCCCCAGTCTCTCTCTCCTTACCTCTCTCTCTCCTCTCCTTCCCTCTCTCTCTCCTCTCCTTCCCTCTCTCTCTCCTCTCCTTCCCTCTCTCCTCTCCTTCCCTCTCTCTCCTCTCCTTCCCTCTCTCTCCTCTCCTTCCCTCTCTCTCTCCTCTCCTTCCCCCTCTCTCCTTCCCCCTCTCTCCTTCCCCCTCTCTCCTTCCCCCTCTCCCCTTCCCCCTCTCTCCTTCCCCCTCTCTCCTTCCCCCTTTCTCCTTCCCCCTCTCTCCTTCCCCTCTCTCCTTCCCCTCTCTCTCCTTCCCCCTCTCTCCTTCCCCCTCTCTCTCTCTCCTACCCTCTCTCTCCTTCCCTCTCCTTCCCTCTCTCTCCTTCCCTCTCCTTCCCTCTTTCTCCTTCCCTCTCTCTCTCTCTCCTTCCCTCTCTCTCTCTCCTTCCATCTCTCCTTCCCTCTCTCTCTCCTTCCATCTCTCCTTCCCTCTCTCTCGCCTTCCCTCTCTCTCACCTTCCCTCTCTCTCTCTCTCCTTCCCTCTCTCTCTTCCCCCCAGTCGCTCCCTCTCTCTCTTCCAACAACAACATGCCCTCAAAAAAGCCTTGGCACCGCCGGGCACCCCGAGCTAATCTTATATATAAAAGGATCGATCTGTCTGTACCCTATACACTCAAAAGTTATAGAGCGTACCTACACATATGTTATATCAAAAGAAAGCTTATGATTATGGAAGTGTCATAGGCGTATTTACTTTTTGGTCAGACAAAAATTGTTCGGACAGTATACAAAAAACGTTCGAAAAACGGACAACTCCGCTCAGTAGTGTTGAGTGACGTGATGGTTGACCAATCGTACAAAGGATAGCATTGAGTGACGTGATGGTTGACCAATCGTACAGGGGATAGCGTTGAGTGACGTGATGGTTGACCAATCGTACAGTTGAGTGACCTGATGGTTGACCAATTGGTGCGTCATGGGGGGCGTTTCATTGCGTGTGTGTGGGCGGGCCTAATCCTTCTGAGCTGAGGTGAGTGGCGGCCATCTTGATTCCTAACTATTCATTTATTTTTCCCACTTTGTGTGTGTGTGGAGGGGATTTTGGGAGCGAGTTGAGGTGGGGAAGGGTTTCCCCAGCAACCGGGCCTGGGCCTCTCTCACAGCCTGTAGCCCCTCAGGAGGGCGGGGGTGGGGGGAAGAAGGTTTTCCCCGGCAACCGGGCCCGGGCCTCTCTCACAGCCTGTGGCCGCTCAGGAGGGCGCGGGGGCTGCGGGGGAGGAGGGTTACCCCGGCAACCGGGTCCGGGTCTCTCTCTCATTCTGTAGCCGCTCAGGAGGGCGGGGGAGGAGGGTTACCCCGGCAACCGGGCCCGGGCCCCTCTCACATTCTGCGGCGCCGGCTGCCCGCCTCCAAGCTCTCTCTTCCCCGCGCGGCCCGAAAGCCCGGGGGAGAGGGAAGCGCGCAGGTGAGCGGCGGCGTCTCTCTCTCCCCCCCAGCCTCTCTCTCTTCTGCCCCCCCAGTCTCTCTCTCTCTCTTCTCCCCCCCAGTCTCTCTCTCTCTTCCCCCCAGTCTCTCTCTCTCTCTTCTTCCCCCAGTCTCTCTCTCTCTCTCTCTTCTCCCCCAGTCTCTCTCTCTTCTCCCCCCAGTCTCTCTCTCTCTCTCTTCTCCCCCCAGTCTCTCTCTCTCTTCTCCCCCAGTCTCTCTCTCTCTCTTCTTCCCCCAGTCTCTCTCTCTCTCTCTTCTCCCCCCAGTCTCTCTCTTTCTTCTCCCCCAGGTCTCTCTCTCTCTTCTCCCCCAGTCTCTCTCTCTTCTCCCCCCAGTCTCTCTCTCTCCCCCAAGTCTCTCTCTCTCGCTCTCCCCCAAGTCTCTCTCTTCTCCCCCAGTCTCTCTCTCTTCTCCCCCCAGTCTCTCTCTCTCTTCTCCCCCCAGTCTCTCTCTCTCTTCTCCCCCAGTCTCTCTCTCTCTCCTCCCCCAGTCTCTCTCTCCTCCCCCCAGTCTCTCTCTCTCTCCTCCCCGTCTCTCTCTCTCTCCTCCCCCCAGTCTCTCTCTCTCGCTCCATCGTCTCTCTCTCCCCCCCAGTCTTTCTCTCTCCCCCCCAGTCTCTCTCTCTCTCCCCCCAGCCTCTCTCTCTCCCCCAGTCTCTCTCTCTCCCCCAGTCTCTCTCTCTCCCCCAGTCTCTCTCTCTCCCCCAGTCTCTCTCTCTCCCTCCCAGTCTCTCTCTCTCCCACAGTCTCTCTCTCTCTCCCACAGTCTCTCTCTCTCCCCCAGTCTCTCTCTCTCCCCTGCCTCTCTCTCTCCTTCCCCCCCTCTCTCTCTCCTTCCACCTCTCTCTCTCTCTCCTTCCCCCTCTCTCTCCTTCCCTCTCTCTCTCTCTTTCTCTCTCTCTCTCTCTTTCTCCTTCCCACACAGACAGACAGACACACAAACTCATTTATATATATTAAAATTATTTGTACTTTTTTCATAACAACATGCCCTCAAAAAACCCTCGGCACCGCCGGGCACTCCAGCTAGTAAACTATAAATTACATGAAATAACTATTTTAAACAATAATTTAAATTTTTGAAAAACATAATTTTATTTTCTACCGGGGCTAAAAATAAACTTAGCTTTCTTTAAAGTATTTAAAAATAATAAACCTGTGGAAAAAATGTTTTAATTTTAATTAATTCACCACTTACCTTGTAAAAAGCAGGCCTTACGCCTGCTTTTTAAATGTGTAACTTCTGGAGACTTACCCTCCTGGGAAAACCTGCAAAAATGACCTAAGTTCGATGCGCGCGCGCAGCCTCTCCCGCGCACACATTCGAACTCTGAACCCCTTCTTTCAGGGGAACGGAAGTGCCGGTTTCCCGCACATGCGCAGTGCATGCAGGAAACCAGCACTTCCATTGGGCCTACGGGTGAGTACCCAGCGCGTACTCACCCGTGAAGACCCGAAGTTCTGGGCCATTGTATCCTTGCCACAAACGCTGTATCCTTGCCACTGACTCCACCCCCCTCCCCGCCCCACTCTCTCAAGCTGCTGAGCTGTACTCCCCACCTATGTTCCCATCTCCTACCACCTCTAACATCGCCCGCCTGCACCCCCACCTCGGCCCATCTGTCGCTGAGAACCTTGTCTATGCCATTGGCGCCACCTGATGAGATGACGTCGTTACCCTCCTGCCTGACCTCCAGCCTTCACAAACTTCACCTCACCCATAACTCTGCTGCCTGAGGCCTGTCCCATACCAAGTCACCTTTGCCAAACAACCCCAGCCTTGCTGACCTACATTGGCCCCTGATGCCCCAGCACCTTCAATTTAAAATTTCCACTCTTGTGTTTAAATCTCTTCATGACCTTGTCCGTCCCTATCGCTATTGTTGTATCCGTGTGTTAATGGAGACACGGAATGCAGGAGTTGGTTCAACAGGTGTTTACTGAACAAAGTCTGGAGGTGAACTAAAAGATACAAGACACTATACAGGCTTATATACCCGAGTGGTCACTACCGGTATTACAGTACACAGGGGCTCTTAAAGGTACATACACAACAATTCCTCCCCTTTTAGATAATTAGTACATAACATTTTAAGTAATCATTAATTAACATGTTTACAAGAACTATAATCTACACATTTGCTGCAGTTAATCAATTATAAGTCAGTCTCTCTGGAGGCTTCCTGACTTGGTCCAGATAACGCCTCGGTGGTGTAGTAGTTTTTGGTGGTGTAGTAGGTTCTTTTGGCAAGGTTGATTCGGCTTGAATGCCAGTGTCGGGTTCATCTGGTTCCAGTATCACCGGATCGGAGGTAGATACTATGGGTATCTCTGCTTCATCATTAGGTGTATAGAGTTGTGGTGTAGGTTGTCCCTTTTCGGATGACTCTATGATCTGGTCAGCATGGCGCCTTGTTATGCTTTCTCCAATGTCCACGGTATACATCAGCGGTCCTAGTCGTGTGCAAATAGTTCCAGGCTGCCATTTCTCGGGACGGTAGTCCCGGGCCAAAACTTGTTGACCTATCTGGAAGGTTCTAGTTGGCCTTTCATTCATGCCTTGAAATTGCCGGTTCTCTACGTCCCTTCTGATGTTTGGCTTGATCAAATCCAGCCGGCATCTTAGTCTTCTATTGAAAAACATCATGGCGGGGGTTTGGTTTGTAACCACATGTGTTGCATTCCTGTACGCAAACAAGAAGTTATCTACCTTACGTTGTAGATTTATGTCTTCATTACCCATGGCCTTTATGGCCTTCTTGAAGGTCTGGACAAATCTTTCAGCTAATCCATTGGTGGCGGGATGGTATGGGGCGGACGTGTAGTGCTTAACCCCATTGTTTTTTAAGAACTTCCTGAATTCTTCGGACACAAATTGCGGTCCATTATCAGAACAGATCTGTTCAGGCAGCCCATTCCTGGCAAATATGGTCCTTAATACTGTGATGGTTTTTTCCGTGGTGGTGGAGGACATCTTTATTACCTCCGGCCACTTGGAGTGTGCATCAACCGCGATTAAGAACATTGAGTCCATAAATGGACAAGCAAAGTCGATGTCTACCCTTTGCCATGGAGATGAGGGCCACTCCCATGGATGTAGAGGGGCTTGTGGTGGGGCGTTTTGGACCTTCTGGCACCCTAGACAGCTCTTGGTCATTTCTTCGATGTCTCCATCGATACCTGGCCACCACACAAGCGCTCTGGCTAGGTTCTTCATTTTCACTCCACCCAGATGCCCCTCGTGAAGCTCCTTTAGCACTTTATCCTGGAGTTTGGGTGGAATCACCACTCTGGATCCACACATCAAGGTTCCTCGGCACACTGACAGCTGTTTTCTTCTTTCTGAGAATGCTGGCAACAGTGGTTCGCCATGTGCTGGCCATCCCTTCACCGTTAAATCGTAGACTCGTGAGAGAGTCGGGTCATTTCTCGTTTCCTTTTCAATGGTAGAATTTGTTACTGGTAGACATTCCACTATGGTTGAGTGGAACATCTCCACTGGGTCCACTGTAGGTGCCTCTTCTACCGTTGGCAACGGTAGGCGCGATAAACCGTCAGCATTCCCATGCTGTTTTGATCCTTTGTATTCTATGTCATATTGGTGTGCCCCTAGGAAAAGGGACCACCTCTGTCGCCTTTGCGCTGTCATAATGGGAACGCCCTTTTTAGGGTTGAATATGGAGATGAGGGGTTGATGGTCAGTCAACAAGGTAAATTTTTGTCCGTGTAGGTAATGGTTGAATTTCTTCACTCCCCATACCAGGCTGAGTGCTTCCCTGTTGATCTGGGCATAGTTACGCTCAGCTGAGTTCAATGAGCGTGACGCAAAAGCTATCGGCCGCTCCGAGCCATCAGGGAATCTATGCGATAATACTGCTCCTACGCCGTAAGGGGATGCATCGCATGCCAGTCTGATTGGCAGTGATGGGTTGTAATGAGCCAACACTTCCTTGGACGTGATCAAGCCTTTGCATTTATGGAAGGCACGTTTACAGTCTTCGCTCCATTTCCAAATTACTCCCGTTTGCAGCAGTGCGTTAAGAGGGTGCAGAACAGTTGACAAGTTCGGCAAAAATTTATGATCGTAATTTATTAATCCCAGGAACGACCTTAATTGTGAGACATTTTCAGGTGCTGGGGCTTTTATGACCGCTTCAATTTTTTCAGGTGACTTATGCAACCCTTCTTCGTTAATTATATGGCCACAATATGATATTTGTTTCTGGAAAAATTCGCACTTGGGGCGATTTGCTCGTAGGCCCCGTTCTCTCAGCCTAGTGAGCACCTGCTCCAAATTGGCATGGTACTCATTGTCGTTTTCTCCTGTTACAAGGATGTCGTCTAGGTAGCATTGAGTCCCCGGAATCCCTTGCAGGACTTGCTCCATAGCTCTTTGCCAGATAGCTGGAGCTGATGCTACTCCGAAAACCAGTCGATTGTACTGGTACAGGCCTTTGTGTGTGTTTATCGTAAGATACTTTTTAGAGGCCTCCTCAACCTCCATCTGTAGATATGACTGTGCCAAGTCAATTTTGGTGAAACGTTTCCCTCCGGATAGTGAGGTGAAAATATCTTCTATCCTCGGAAGAGGATACTGTACCGTGTGAAGGACCGGGTTTACAGTCACCTTGAAGTCCCCACAGATGCGAATTTTTCTCTGTTCTTCAGATTTATCATTATTCAATGTTTTCTTCATGACCGGGACAATGGGTGTTGCCCACTCGCTCCAATCTACCTTGGATAACACGCCTGCCTTTTCCAAATTCTCCAGCTCTGCCTTGACTGCTGGACGAATTGCGTATGGCACTGGCCTTAAAAAACTTGGGAATTGCCGCATCTTCCACTTTTATTGAGACGGTGACGCCTTTCAAGGTTCCTCGTTCCTGTTGAAACACTTCTTTGGCGTTGGCCAAGATGTGTTTTAATCGTTCAGGTATGACGTCATCATTTTTTTTCTTACTGGTCACCGTCAGTGCCTGAATGGAGTGCCAGTCTAAACGTATCTTCCTGATCCATTCACGTCCCAACAGCAGTGGACCACCCTCTTGCAGAACGTATAAATACAACTTCTGTATTTCCTTGCCGTTGTATACAACAGGCACCTTTATTTTCCCTCTGGGGTATACTTTCTGCCCCGTATATGTCTTCAAGATAACGGATGTGTCTTTCAAAGGTATATGCGGAAATAGCTGCTCGTAATCCCGTCGACTTACGACGGTCAGAGCTGATCCTGTATCTAGCTCCATTTTAACTGGGGACCCCGCTATCGTGAGGGCAACCCAAATGGTCTGGTAATCTTCTTTGGCAATTACATTATGTAATTTGAGACAGCTTAGTCTCTTGTTTCCGGAGTCGCTATCGCTCTTCTGGTCTTCGGAGCTACTGTCCGTCATCATTTGTACCTTTCTGTACTTTTCCTTATTGATTTTTTTTCTGTCAGTGGATTTTTTGTTTCCAGATCGGCATACATGTGCAATGTGTCCCATCTTTCTGCATTGCCTGCATGCTTTGTCCTTGAACCAGCAGTCCCTCTGGTCATGGGTGGATCTGCCGCAGCGATAACATCTCTCGAAACCCCGTGTCATTTCATAGGTGCCGAAGTCCTGTGGCTTTTGCTGTATCTCTGCAGCTCCTCTTGCTGCTGCTTCGTATGATACAGCCACACTGAAAGCCTTGTCCAGTGTCAAATCTTTCTCAGAAAGTAGCCTTTTCTGTGTTCCTTCACTTAGGAGACCGCAGACGAATTTGTCTTGTAGAGAATCTGCCAGTCCTGCCCCGAATTGGCAGTGCTTTGACAGCTTTCGTAATTCGGTGAGGTAATCAGCGTTACTTTCATTCTTGTGCTGATTCCTCCTGAAGAATTTGAATCGTTCCGCTATCAGCAGCGGTGTTGGGTTTAAGTGCTCCTGTAGGGTATCAACAATCTCCTTAAAATTCTTGTCCATCGGTTTGGCTGGAGTGATTAAGTTTCGTAACAGCCCGTATGTCCTTGCGCCCATCAGATTTAGAAGTACCGATGCCTTTTTATCATCCTCTACTTCATTCGCTGTGCAATATACCTCCACTCTTTCCACATATGTGGTCCAATCCTCTATATCACTATCGAAAGCAGTAATATTGCCAGTCTTAGGCATCCTGAAAATCAAAAATGGCGCCTCCCGCGCTTTCCTTTCTTCCCTGCCGAGAAAAAATGGCGCCTCCCGCGCTTTCCCGCCGCTGTCGCTGCTGACAACGCTGTTCTCCGCGGTTTTTATTTACACAGATATTTTTAATAGTTGGAGACTCGTTCCCGCCGGACTCTCTGGGACTTTTCCCTCCCTCTGCTTGGTCCGAACGCCGACCTGCTTTGCAGCGCCGGCCGTCTCCCGAGTGCTCCACCCTCCATCTCTGTTTGCCTCCGCCTTCCGACTCGCTGCTCGGCCCCGCTGCAGAGCCACCCGATCGAGCCCCAGCCCGCCGCCCAGGAAGGATTAGTGCAGTACCTGCCACCAGCCCGGCTAGCTGGTGAAACCACAGTTTTCTTTTCTTTCGACCTTCGTCTGAGGAATCGATCTCCTTGAGGTGCTGCCGAATTGCAGGTAGGTCCGTTTCCAATTCGTCGCCACTGTTGTATCCGTGTGTTAATGGAGACACGGAATGCAGGAGTTGGTTTAACAGGTGTTTACTGAACAAAGTCTGGAGGTGAACTAAAAGATACAAGACACTATACAGGCTTATATACCCGAGTGGTCACTACCGGTATTACAGTACACAGGGGCTCTTAAAGGTACATACACTAGAGCTATAACCTCCTCCGCCCCGATAACCATCCTCAGCCCCATACTCTCTGTTCTTCTGTCTCTGACCTCCTGTTCATCTCCCTTTCCGTCGCCCCACCATCGGCAGCTGGAACTTCAGCTGCTTAGGTCCCAGTCTCTGGAATTCTCTCCCCAAACTCCTCTGCCTCTCTGCCCTCCATTCCCCTTTTAAGACCAACCATAAAACTCACCTTACTGATCAAACGTCTGGTCACCCTTCCAATTATCTCCATCGGCTTGGCGTTTATTTTCCCGATGCCTCTGTGAAGCACCTGGAGTTTTTGACTATGCCGTGGCTCGGTGGGTAGCACTCTCGCCTCTCCGTCAGAAGGTCGTGGGTTTAAGTCCCACTTCAGGAACTTGAGTGCAAAATCTAGCATGGAGGGAGTGCTACACTGTTGGACGGTGTGTCTTTCGGATGAGACGTTCAACCCTCTCAGGTGGATCTCACAGCAATATTCCGAAGAAGAGCAGGGGAGTTCTCCCCGGTGTCCTGGGCCAATATTTATCCCTCAATCAACATCACTGAAACAGATTATCTGCTCATTATCACATTGCTGGTTGTATGTGTTCTTGCTGTGCGCAAAGTGGCTGCCGCATTTCCCACAGTGACTACACTTCAAAAGTGCTTAGTTGGTTGTAAAGCGCTTTGGGAGGTCCTAACAGCCACTGTATAAATTCAAGTTCTTTCTTTCTTTCTTGAAACGCATGATATAAGTTATTATTGTTATGTAACGGCTTTAATGTAGTAAAAGGTCCTAAGAGTTTCACAGAGGTGTAAGGGAAACAGATGGCCAGCTAAGCAAACCATTTGGAGGGATGTACAAAAGCTTCGCCAATGAGGCGCCAAAGGCCCAGTTAAGATTGAAAATTTCCGTTAAAAAGAAATTGTGGTCATGTCGGCCTCTGTTGGATCTCGTACGCCGCAGTGCAGCAGCACAACTGCGCGACCAGTTTGCCTGCTTCTGGTCTGCTTTCAATTTCCAACCATCAGTGGAGGAGGCCTGACTAAGTCGAGTGAAGTGAGAACTAAAATTAAATCTGGATGTGAAATCCAAGCTGCTGGGAAGGGCGTGGACTTAATCAAGGCCAGACCCAAAGGCCTGCTCGATTTGGGAGGTCTTTTTCGAACCAGCTTCAATGTTTATTATGCAAGAAATCCAGATCTGTAGCGATTACTTGCCCCCCAACCTCACTAGCATTCTCGATCAAGGGTAAGATGGTAGGGTTGTTATTCTGGGAGGGTGAGATCAAATGGGCTGGGAGGGCCTTGTTCATCCAAACCTCTCTTGTGACCTCCCTCGTGAACTTATCTTCGATAACACGCGTCAGTCTATTCCCGACTTTGCCCACCTGTCTCCCTCTTCATACAAGTCATTTGTGATCATCTGGACTGTATTCTGCATCGACATTAAGCATCTTGGAGAGGGTGCAGAGGATACTTACTGGAATGGTACCAGGGATGAGGGATTTCAGTAATGCGGAGAGACTAGAGAAACTGGGATTGTTCTCCTTCGAACCAAGAAGGTTAAGGGGAGATTTAATAGAGCTGTTTAAAATTATGAATGGTTTTGATAGAGTAAATAAGGAGAAACTGTTTCCACTGGCAGGAGGGTCGGGAACCAAAGGACACAGATTGAAAATGAATGGCAAAAGAACCGGAGAGGAAGATGAGGAGATTTTTTTCCCACAGCGAGTTGTTGTGATCTGGAATGCACTGCCTGAAAGGGTGGTGGAAGCAAATTCAATAGTAACTTTCAAAAGGGAAATTGAATATATTCTTAAAAAGGGAAAAAAATTGCAGGGCTATGGGGAAATGTCGGGGGGCGGGGGGTATTAGGAGTGGGACTAATTGGATAGCTCTTTCAAAGAGCCAGCACAGCTACGATGTGCCGAATAACCACCTTCTGTGCTGTACGATTCTATACAAATCGAGGTTTCAAAAAATCCAGTCCCAGGGACAAGTTACTGAATAATAACGCCCCTGTTGGCCTGGAGATGAAGGCTCTGTGCGATGCAATGATGGTGGTTGCGGTTTTGACTGTGCGTTGAGTTAGCTGGTCGCAGCCAGTTAGGTTTCAGTCAGGGTTGCTGATCCCAATTGCTTGCGAGGGCCCGCTGTTGCCTGTGTGAGGAGCGAGGGCGTGGTTGCGATGCCCTGTACGGCGGACGAGCCTGCCCACACTCGCTGTCGGGGCTGACCGCGGATGCGTTTACTCCTCCCAGGTCAAAAGTTCAAGTGCATTGAAATCGGGGTCTTGTTAATAGTCGACAGGTGCTTCAATGCAGCCGGTTGCAGTCCAAAAGGAGTCCCAAATTAATGAATAACGGTTCAATTCAAACCAGAGGGGGACCAATATCCTTGCGGGGAGGTTTGCTAGCACTGCTGGGGGGGGTTTAAATTAACTTGGCAGGGGGATGGGATACAGAGTGGAGCTATAGTAGGGGGTGATTTACAGCCAAATACGGAGGAAAAAACAAGTCAGCTGGGAAGGCAGAGCAAATATGTGAAGGCAAAAGGGAATATGGCAAAGCTGGAAGGCATTTATTTTAATGCAAGGAGTCTTGCAAATAAGGTGGACGAACTGAAGTTGTTGTTGAACACATGGGAGTACGATATTGTTGCTATCACGGAGACATGGTTGAGGGAGGGTCAGGACTGGCAGCTCAATATTCCGGGGTATAGAATCTTCAGGCGAGACAGAGGGGGGTGTAAAAGGGGAGGGGGTGTTGCAATATTAATTAAGGAGTCAATTACTGCTGTAAGGAGGGATGATATATTAGCGGGTTCCTCTAAAGAGGCCATATGGGTAGAACTTAAAAACAAAAAGGGGGCAAGCACTTTGCTGGGAGTGTACTATAGGCCCCCAAACAGTCAGGGGGAGATAGAGGAACAGATATGTAGGCAAATCTCAGAGAAGTGCGAAAATAATAGGGTAATAATAGTGGGGGATTTCAACTTCCCCAATATTAATTGGGATAGTCAGAGTGTGAAAGGCTTAGAGGGTGCAGAATTCTTAAAGTGCATCCAGGAGAGCTTTTTGAGCCAACATGTAGAAAGTCCTACAAGAGAGGGGGCGGTACTGGACCTAATTCTAGGGAATGTAGCTGGGCAAGTGGTGGAAGTGTCAGTAGGAGAGCATTTTGGCGACAGTGACCATAATTCGGTGAGATTTAAGGTGGTCATGGAAAAAGACAAAGACGGCCCGGAAATAAGGGTTCTAAATTGGGGGAAGGCCGATTTTAATATGATAAGGCAGGATCTGGCCAAAGTGGACTGGGAGCAGCTACTTATAGGAAAATCCACATCAAAACAGTGGGAGACTTTCAGAAGGGAAATAGAGAGAGTACAACGCCAACATGTTCCTGTAAAGGTCAAGGGTGGGACCAACAAGCAAAGGGAACCTTGGATTACAAGGGATATACAAAAATGCAATAGAAATAAAAGGGGGGCTTTTGGCAGTTACAAAAGACTAAAGACGGAAGAAGCCCTAGAGGAGTATAAAAAGTGCAGGGGCATACTTAAAAAAGAAATTAGGAGGGCGAGGAGGGGCCATGAAATAACACTGGCGAGCAAAATAAAGGAAAATCCTAAGATGTTTTATAAGTATATTAAGGGCAAGAGGATAACCAGGGAAAGGGTAGGGCCCATTAGGGACCAAAGTGGCAATCTGTGTGTAGAGCCAGATGATGTAGGCGGGGTTTTAAATGAATTTTTTGCATCTGTGTTCACTATGGAGAAAGACGATGTAGACATAGAAATCGGGCAAGGGGACTGTGACATACTTGAACATATTAGCATCGAGAGGGAGGAGGTACTAGCGGTTTTAGCAGGCCAAAAAGTGGATAAATCCCCAGGCCCGGATGAGATGTATCCCAGGCTGTTGTATGAGGCAAAGGAGGAGATTGCAGGGGCTCTGACACAAATTTTCAGAACCTCTCTGGCCACAGGGGATGTACCAGAGGACTGGAGAACAGCTAACGTAGTACCATTATACAAGAAGGGTAGCAGGGATAAACCAGGGAATTACAGGCCAGTGAGCCTAACATCTGTGGTAGGGAAATTATTGGAAAAAATTCTGAGGGACAAAATTAGTCTCCACTTGGAGAGGCAAGGATTAATCGGGGATAGTCAGCATGGCTTTGTCAAGGGTAAATCATGTCTGACAAATCTGATTGAATTTTTCGAGGAGGTGATTCGGTGTGTGGATGAGGGAAATGCTGTGGATGTGGTTTACATGGACTTCAGCAAAGCTTTTGACAAAGTCCCGCATAGGAGACTGGTCAAGAAGGTAAGAGCCCATGGGATCCAGGGTGCCTTGGCGCGTTGGATCCTAAACTGGCTGAGTGGCAGGAGGCAGAGGGTGATGGTCGAAGGTTGCTTTTGTGACTGGAAGCCTGTGTCCAGTGGGGTACCTCAGGGATCGGTGCTGGGTACCTTGCTGTTTGTGATCTACATAAATGATTTGGATGAGAATGTAAAAGGTATGATCAGTAAGTTCACGGATGACACGAAAATTGGTGGGGTGATAAATTGCGAGGAGGAAAGCCTCAGGCTACAGGACGATATAAACGGGTTGGTCAGATGGGCGGAAAAGTGACAAATGGAATTTAACCCTGAAAAGTGCGAGGTGGTGCATTTTGGACGGACAAATAAGGCAAGGGAATACACAATGAGTGGTAGGACCCTAGGAAGTACAGAGGGTCAGAGGGACCTTGGTGTACATGTACATAGATCCCCGAAGGCAGCGGAACAGGTAGATAAGGTGGTTAAAAAGGCATATGGGATACTTGCCTTCATTAGCCGAGGCATAGAATATAAGAGCAGGGAGGTTATGATGGAGCTGTACAAAACGCTGGTGAGGCCACAGCTGGAGTACTGTGTGCAGTCCTGGTCGCCTCACTATAGGAAGGATGTGATTGCTTTGGAGAGGCTGCAGAGAAGATTCACCAGGATGTTACCTGGGATGGAGCGCCTCAGCTATGAAGAAAGACTAAACAGGCTGGGGTTGTTTTCCTTGGAGCAGAGAAGGCTGAGGGGGGACCTGATTGAGGTGTACAAAATGATGAGGGGCATAGATAGGGTAGATAAAGAGGAACTTTTCCCCTTAGTAGAGGGGTCAATAACAAGGGGGCATAGATTCAGGGTAAGGGGCAGGAGATTTAGAGGGGATTTGAGGAGGAACTTTTTCACCCAGAGGGTGGTTGGAATCTGGAACTCACTGCCTGAAAGGGTGGTAGAGGCAGGAACCCTCACAACATTCAAGAAGCACTTGGATGAGCACTTGAAATGCCATTGCATACAAGGCTATGGACCAAATGCTGGAAAATGGGATTAGACTGGACGGGGATTGATGGACGACGCAGACACGCTGGGCCGAAGGGCCTCTTTCTGTGCTGTATAACTCTGTGACTCTATGAGCAGGCAGAGGACTTTGAAACATAGCGGTTACGCGCTAATGTGCTAGCATTGGGAGAGCTGAGCTTCAAAGCTTCTTTCTTTCACCAAATGGAAAAGTTGAATTTAAACACATTTATCAGAAGTCCTACAGAACAAGACGGCCTGTAATTAGAATGTGGAATTTGCTACCACATTGAGGCGAATGGCATAGATGCATTTAAGGGGAAGCTAGCTAAGTACATGAGGGAGAAAGGAATAGAAGGGTATGCTGATGAAGTGAGGTGGGTGGAGGTTCATGCGGCATAAACACCGGCATGGATCTGTCGGGCCGAATGGCCTGTTTCTGTGCTGTAAATTCGTATGTATTTCTATGTGACCTCGTCAGCAATCATAATCTCCTCAGATAATGAAGCAGTCCATGCCTGCATGCAACAAGACCTGGACGACATTCAGGTTTGGGTTGATAAGTGGCAGGTAACATTCACGCCACACAAGCGCCAGGCAATGACTATCTCCAACAAGCGAGGGTCTAACCACCACCCCTTCACATTCAACGGCATCACCATCGCCGAATCCCCCACCATCCACACCCTGGGTGTCACCATAGACCAGAAACTTAACTGGACCAGCCACATAAATACTGTGGCAACAAGAGCAGGTCAGAGGCTAGGTATTCTGCGGTGAGTGTCTCACCTCCTGACTCCCCAAAGCCTTTCCACCATCTACAAAGCACAAGTAAGGAGTGTGATGGAATACTCACCACTTGTCTGGATGAGTGCAGCTCCAACAACACTCAAGAAGCTCAACACCATCCAGGACAAAGCAGCCCGCTTGATTGGCACCCTATCCACCACCTTAAACATTCACTCCCTCCACCACTAGCGTACCGTGGCTGCAGTGTGCACCTTCTACAAGATGCACTGCAGCAACTCACCAAGGCTTCTTCAGCAACACCTCCCAAACCCGCGACCTCCTCCACCTAAAAGGACAAGGGCAGCAGGCGCATGGGAACACCACCACCTCCAAGTCATACACCATCCTGACTTGGAAATATATCGCCGATCCTTCATCGTCTCTGGGTCAAAATCCTGGAACTCCCTCCCTAACAGCACTGTGGGAGCACCCTCACCACACGGACTGCAGCGGTTCGAGAAGGTGATGGTAAAGATAATTAGGGATGGGCAATAAATGCTGGCCTTGCCATCGTCGCCCACATCCCATAAACGAATAATTAAAAAAGAATGTGTAACTTGCGAGGGATGGGGTGGGGGGGAGCGGGGAGAAGGAGCAAGCTGATTCCCGCGTGGAGCCTTTCCGATGTGGGTCTGTGTTCCAGCTTTTGGGATCACCCGCCACTTCCCCTCATGAAAAATCAGTAACTGAAAAGCGCCTTTCTGTTCCTGTGCCTTGCAAAGTAGAATGAGACAAATGCACCGGTGCACTGAACGTTCCATCATGCGCCGTTTTCTCTGACTAAGTTAATATAGTCTAACCTTGTTTCATTCTTCATTTCGCTGTAGAGATTCCACTGCCGTCCTCAGCGGGCTCGTTTCCCCTCCGTGCAGATGGGTTTCAATGTCTTCCATAATTGTTAATAGAGATGCTGTCTTTGTAATCACTACCGTGCATATGAAATTTTATTGCATTAATGTTTAAAAATTATGAGCGTTATAAACCCGGCCGTGATTGATGGACTACCCCGGCTCGCTCACGCTGTACTGAGGCTGGTTGTACTTATGGTGCTGGCAGAGCAGTCGCACGCCAGAGGAATCCAGGCAAACGTCGCGCCCCCCCGCCCTTGTTTCTGGCCGTCCTCATAGGGGGAGAGGGAAGAGGAAAAATATTGACGATAAACCACAGTCAGAATGAAAGAATCAGAAAATACGGATAAATGCAGAGGGAATAATTCGTAGCAGCTCTTCCAGATGAGGTGTTAAATGCCTGCCCTCTCCTTAGCCAGGGATATTGAGTTCTACTCTAATGCTTGCACCCACCCACCCTCCCCCCAAGCCCACCTCCCCCCCCGCCCTCCCCCCAGCCCACACACCCCCCCCGCCCTCCCCCCAGCCCACACACACCCCCGCCCTCCCCACAGCCCATACACCCACCCTCCCCCCCCCGCCCTCCCCCCAGCCCACACACCCCATACCCTAATACAAAAAGAAAATACTGCAGATGCTGGAAATCTGAAATAAAAACAGAAAATGTTGGAAATACTCAGCAGGTCAGGCAGCATCTGTGAAGAGAGAAACAGAGTTAACGTTTCAGGTCGATGACCTTTCCTCAGAACTGGAAAAAAGCAGGAAATGGAACAGATTTTTAAGCATGGGAAATGGGGGAGGGGATGAAAGAACTAAAGGGAAGGCCTGTGATAGGCTGGAAGGCAGGAGAGATTAAGAGACATTGAGAGACGTTAAGAGATATTCCAGGATGGTAATGGGACAGGTTAAATCCTTTGTTTCTTAACCTGATCCATTACCATCCCCTTTTGCCTTGAATATCTCTCAATTTCTCTTAATCTCTCCCACCTTCCAGCCTAACACAGGCCTTCCCTTTAGTTATTTCATCCCCTCCCCCATTTCCCAGCCACTACACTTGCTTAAAAATCTGTTCCATTTCTCTCTTCACAGATGCTGCCTGACCTGCTGAGTATTTCCAGCATTTTCTGTTTTTACACCCCATGCCCTTGTTTGATTGACAAGATTTCAAAGCTCGGGAGCCTCGCAGTCTGTAAGACTCAGCGCCACATCATGCAGACAGGGTTCATTTAAGTGTGAAGGTTGTTGGAGCTTGCCATTTGAAGGAGCATTCATTAGTGTGTGACCGAGGGAAGACCACTCACGGTTGGCAGTTGGATGTGCTAGCACTTTTATGCCATCGGTCACTTTCCCTACGCAGAGGACTAGACCATCAGCAGCATTTTTAATGTGTTGCAACTGACCGTTGAGCCAATGAGAAATCGAAAGAGGCAGAGCTCCTGAATCATCGCGTCGCAGAGTGTCACCGCGAGTAAGAGTTCATCAACTCGGTGCCGGCGATTTTCTCCGTATGAGTCGCCTAATCTAACCTCACTCCCCTGCTCACGACCCTTGCCTTCTAACATTCCTGATTTTCAAGCTGCCGGCTGTTTTAAACGGGTTTAACCGCCCTCTAGTGTGAAGAGATTTTTTAAAAAATTCTAACCTCCCCATTATTTCTTTTGGCGATCACCTTAAATGATAGTGCCCTCTGGCCCACCAGTGGAAACGATCTTTCGCTATTTAGCTTATCATGTCCCTTCGTGATCTTGATGACCTCCCTCAGATCACCGCCCCCCCCCCGTAGCCTTCTCACCTATCAAAGTCCTAACTTCTCAACTCTTTCTCCATAACCGTGACTCCTTGGCTCTTGTAACACCTGAGCGAGTCTACACTACACCTTTTCCACTGTGTTTATATCCTTGGTCCAATGGGTTGCCCAAACACTGTACACAGCATTCCGACTGAACATAAGAACATAAGAAATAGGAGCAGGAGTAGGCCATTCGGCCCCTCGAGCCTGCCCCGCCATTCAATGAGATCATGGCTGATTTGATCTTGGCCTCAACGCCACTTTCCCGCCCGCTCCCCATAACCCTCGACTCCCCCTGTAACTCAAATGTCTGTCTATCTCCGCCTTGAATATATTCAGTGACTCCGCCTCCACAGCTCTCTGTGGTAGAGAATTCCACAGATTCACGACCCTCTGAGAGAAGAAATTCCTCCTCATCCCCGTTTTAAATGGGCGACCCCTTATTCTGAAACTGCGCCCCCTCGTTCTAGATTCCCCCACTAGGGGAAACATCCTCTCTGCATCTACCCTGTCGAGCCCCCTCAGAATCTTATATGTTTCAGTAAGATCCCCTCTCATTCTTCTAAACTCCAATGAGTATAGGCCCAATCTGCTCAACCTTTCCTCATAAGACAACCCCTTCATCTCCAGAATCAACCTGGTGAACCTTCTCTGAACTGCCTCCAATGCAAGTATATCCTTCCTTAAATAAGGAGAAAAACGGCAGCCAAACTAAGGCCTCTGCAAGCTATAATACTGCCTCTGGCTACCAAGCTGTGTTTATACTTACTTGTTCTGCTACCTTAAATGGCCAGGTTATTGGCACACCAAGTTCCCTTGATACCGTTCAAAATCTTATCGGGCCAGAAATTCGGGTCGGAGGCTTCCCGCAGGCACAAGCCCCCGACCTGCACTTACATACCGCGCCTGCCGCTGTGCCGTGGTTCCCCGTGGGATTCCGATCCTGGGCCTGCTCCAGCTGCCGGCGTGCAGTGCTTGCGTACCCCAGGGGCGCAGTTAGTTCGCAGCGTCCCCTGGGATCACGTGGGCCATGGGGAGCCAGTCGGAGCAGGGAATGCTCCATTCATAGATTTGACAGGAAGACCTGTCAAATCTATGAATAGAGATCGGCCCCAAAACCTAAGTAAAACTTCAAATACATTTTTTTAAAACACATTTTAAAAATAACTATAAATTACATAAATTAACTATTTTAAACAAATTTAAATTTTTGAAAAAATTAATTAAAGTTTTTAACGGGGCTAAAAATAAACTTACCTTTCTTTAAAGTATTTTAAAATGATAAACCTGTGGAAAAAATGTTTTAATTTTACTTAATTAACCTCTTACCTTGTTAAAAGCAGGCCCTGCCCCTGCTTTTTTCATGCGCAACTGCTAGAGACTTACCCGCACGGAGAAACCTGTAAAAAAAAAAATCGGAAGTTACAGGTTTACGCGCTGCCTCTCCGGCGCACGCATTTGACCTCTGAACCCCTTCCTTCAAGGGAACGGAAGTTCCGGTTTCCAGTGCACGCGCGAAACCGACACTTCCGTTGGCCTTACGGGTGAGTGCACAGCGTGTACTCACCCGTGGGGACCCGAATTTCTGACCCAATATTTAAGGTGTATTCCCTATTCTTATTTCCAAAATTGATTCTACCGTATCAAACCGCATTCTGCCGCCTGTCTGCTCGTCCAGCTTGCCTACCTCCGCCCTGCTGCAATCTTTCACAGCCCCTAATGTGGTGTCGTGAGAAAATCTCAACGTTGTTCCTTTAGTTCTTCAACGGAAGGGAAAATCAGACGGGGCCTAACGCGGGCGCCGGTCCGATTATCGCCCACTTTTGCGCCGTCGCCCAAAATTAAACTTAGCCCCTTGGTCGTACGTATGTAGTGCATAAGTAACAGAAGGTTTCCCGGGATGGGGAGATGTGGTGAATGGTGTTCCCACACTGGCTCCTATGGATCTTCCCTCACCACATCTTTCTCCTCCAAGAAACTTGCAGTTACTCCGCCCTTGGGTTTCTGCCCTCAAGCCAGCTCCCTGTACATGTGGTTACATTCCCCTTTAATTCCATGTGTCACTATCTTTGCCATGAGTCTCTTTTATGTGGAACCTTACCGAATGCTTTTTTTGAAGATCCATATAAAGCACATTCAAACATCCTCTCTGTTAATTCTTCGAAGAATTCTGTACGGTTGCTCAAGCCTAAAATTACTTGCTGGTGGGGCTCAGCTTATCTCCAAGTGCTAACTCAATATTTCCCTCCCCTCCTGCCTCCGCCTCCTTCCCTCCCCTCACTTTCCCCTCTCCTCTCCTGATGGTGCTGGGTTACAAACTAGCCAGGAACGCCCGCCCCCCCCCACCCCCCACCAACAACAATATCGTGTCCAAGTAGCAACTCTTCATGTGCGGGCCTACAGAATGGGTGCTGTCAGACTGCACGTGTGCACGCTCCAGGAGGGCCTGAATGGGCTACTTCTCCTGTTCCTATGTCACTGGGCAATGTTCGAGAGCAGGAAGGCTGGCTGTTTTGTTTATTTGCCCCCCCCCGCGCCTTCCGTAACCCAGGGACATTGAGATCAATTGTAGCAACCGCCCCCCCGCTCCCTTGACGCCGACGAGCTCGAACCTTCAATGAGAATTGGTAGCGCTGGTTTCTCTTTTGCTGTTGCTAGGTTACCAACTTTGCCATTGATCAACGGCAAACTCTCACCAACCAAAAAATCCACGTTGTGTTTTCCAGGCTTCAGCCGAGCTGCCTTGCCCTTTGGGCTGGTGAGGAGGGAGCTTTCTTGCGAGGGCTACCCCATTGACCTCCGCTGCCCAGGAAGTGATGTCATCGTGATCGAGAGCGCCAACTACGGCCGGACAGACGACAAGATCTGCGACGCCGACCTGTTCCAGATGGAAAACGTGCAGTGCTACCTCCCGGATGCCTTCAAAATCATGACACAGAGGTACGGTGCCGTCACTTGGCCAGATGTTCAAGCGCTGTCGATGAACTGTTCCCGGTGCCAGCCGTGTGGCTCGTCGGGTAGCGCTCTCGCCTCTGAGGCAGAAGGTGGTTGGGTCCAAGTCCCGCTCCAGAGACTTGGGCACACAATCCAGGCTGACACTCCCAGTGTAGTACTGGAGGCAGCGCTGCACTGTCGGAGGTGCCGTCTTTCGGATGAGACGTTAAACCGAAGCCCCGTCTGCCCTCTCGGGTGGATGTAAAGGATCACATGGCACTATTTTGTAGAAGAGCAGGGGAGTTATCCCCCCCCCCCCCCTCCGGTGTCCCGGCCAATATTTATCCCCCAATCGACATCACTAAAACAGATTATCTGGTCATTATTTCGTTGCTGTTTGTGGGAGCTTGCTGTGTGCAAGTTGGCTGCCGCGTTTCCTACGTTACAAGTGACTCCACTTCAAAAAGTATTAATTGTCTGTAAAGTGCTTTGAGACACCCTGAGGTCATGAAAGGTGCGATATAAATTCAAATGTCTTTGTATCCAGGTCCAACAGGATTATGAGTCTGATGAAGTAAATGAGCTATTGATTTTTACTAAATGATGTCCGACAGTCTTTATGAAGTGTAAAAAGGGAATGGTTGGCCAATTGGAGCCTTTAATTATTTAGGATTTTTCTCTCTCACTGTACTTCCAAAGATAATAATTCTCTCAATGATTTCTCAATATATCGAGTGTTTGAAAGTGCAAGTAGCTGGGGTGGATTTTCTCCCTTTTTATTTCTAAGTGCTTCTCCTGAAGACTCCGTCCGGCACGTGTTGGGATACAGGGCAAGATAAACAGCTCTCTGTCTAGTACCCTCGCACGTGTTTCATGTGCATCCTTATCTGAGGAAGGATGCTCTCCTTATCTGAGGAAGGATGTTCTTGCCATGGAGGGAGTGCAGCGAAGATTCACCAGGCTGATACCTGGGATGGCAGGAATGACGTATGAGGAGAGATTGGGTCGATTGGGGTTATACTCGCTGGAGTTTAGAAGAATGAGAGGGGATCTCATTGAAACTTATAAAATTCTAACAGGACTAGACAGACTAAATGCAGGAAGGATGTTCCCGATGGCGGGGAATCCAGAACCAGGGGTCGCAGTCTAAGGATAAGGGGTAAGCCATTTAGGACAGAGATGAGGAGGAATTTCTTCACCCAGAGAGTGGTGAACCTGTGGCATTCTCTACCACAGAAGGCAGTGGAGGCCAATTCATTAAATATATTCAAGAATGAGTTAGATATATTTCTTGAGGCTAAAGGGATATGGGGAGAAGGCAGGGAAAGGGTACTGAGTTTGGATGATCAGCCATGATCTCATTGAATGGCGGAGCCAGCTCGAGAGGCCGAATGGCCTACTCCTGCTCCTATCTATGTTTCTATGTGAGCACTTCCGCTCTATTCAACCATGGAGGGCATTGTGGCCTGTCATTGCCCGACATCCTGACAGGCGGGAACTATCCAGCAGGGGTCAATGCGTAAAAACAACAACTTGCATTTATATATAGCGCCTTTAACATAGTAAAACGTCCCACGGCGCTTCACAGGAGCAATTATCAAACAATATTTGACACCGAGCCCCATAAGGAAATATTAGGACAGCTTGGTCAAAGAGAGAGGTTTTAAGGAGTGTCTTTAAGGAGGAGAGAGAGTTAGAAAGGCGGAGAGGTTTAGGGAGGGAATTCTAGAGCTTCGGGCCTCGACAGCTGAAGGCACGGCCGCCAACAGTGGAGCGATCAGTAGTAGGAACACTGACTGTCTTTGTCTTTTTTTTTTGCTTCCCCCGCATCCCTATCGCAGAATCACTGAACTCTACTCTAGTACTGCCTTCAAGGGCCTCGGTGCAGACCAAGAAATGAACTGGGCCTTTCCAGGCCTGTACGGCTGAGCTGATGGCTCCCTTAGCCAGCTGAAGCAGTGGGGAAAGGGCGGGGGAACGCATTTACTATCTACCTTTTAGGCCTCAAGAACTTTATTGTGGAGACTCCTGGCTGCTGTGCTCTTCTCACGTCAAAAGAATTTGCCCTTTTGACTCCCCGCAGAAGTAGAACTTTGCACTTTTTGTTTCTCTCCCCCGCCCCCCCCACCCCTGCCCCAAGGAAAAATAACTTTACAGGGGGTAATTCTGCAGGATTTAGCTGTACAAAAAGGTGCACGTTAATGAACACACACAATTAACAGAAAGCGGACTAATTCAATAAAACAAACACTAGCGTCAAATGCGTTTTAGCCACTTGTGTAATCTAAACGCGATGTCGCTGGGCTACTGGGAAATTTAGAGCAATTTGATGTGAAAAATGTGGCAGTTCTGAGTGATTTTCACTTCAGGCCTCTAATTTGAATGAAAAGATTATTTTTAAAAAAAATCTACCAAAACTCTTACTGATTCAAATTTATATGACACTAACATGTGCCAGCACACTACTGAGTTTATAGAGTCCAGTGGAGTTTTGCCAGCTCTCCCCTGCAATACATCAATGTCTGTCACACAACAGAATCTGTTTCATCTTCTTAGGTTTTTGGCACAAAGCACTTTTTATTGCAGTTAGACATTAAGGAATTAATTTAGAATACGTGTCTGAATGCAGCTTGGCGCCAGCCTAAGAGAATCCCACGCCTGCCGCATTCGATCCCATTCTAAAGTACAAAGCCACGCGGAGCAGGGCCTGGTGCTTGTTTAACTCTTTCCCCTCCTCCTGTGCTTCTCCCTTCTTCCCCCTTGCCGGTGGCGGGGCGGGGGGTTGGGGGGGGGCGGTGGACACCTCCGCAGGTGAGCTCTCCTTGCTTCACCCAAATGACCATGCCCGAGTGGAGGCGCTGGGGCCCAATAAGGATGTGTCCCAGGGCCGCGTATGTAACCCGGTGGCGGGGCCTGAGGCCTACTGCGAATCCAACGCGATCAGCGCAGGGCAGTGGGTCCGCGCAGCCCCAGAAGCCCGCGCCAGGCTTATTAGGCCCCCAGGTTTTTATTTTAAGTTAGGCCAAAGCCCCCCCACAATGAGGCTGGTGCATTGGAGCCAGCGCTCTAGTCACTCAGTGCCAGTTGGTCACTAGTGATTCAGTGGAGGCCTCTCCATCTAGTAGGGGCCGCCCTTCATCGCTTAATCCACCTCCATATGCTTGGCTTTCATGGACAAATCATTTAGACGGTTTCTTGTGCTCCAACTCATTTTTAAACAACAACAACAGAAAAACAGTAAATACATGGAAACATAGAAACATAGAAGATAGGAGCAGGAGTAGGCCATTCGGCCCCTCGAGCCTGCTCCACCATTCAATGAGATCATGGTTGATCATCCAAATTAAGTAACCGATCCCTGCTTTCTCCCCATATCCCTTGATCCCTTTAGCCTTAAGAAATATATCTAACTCCTTCTTGAATATATTTAATGAATTGGCCTCTACTGCCTTTTGTGGTAGAGAATTCCACAGGTTCACCACTCTCTGGGTGAAGAAATTCCTCCTCATCTCAGTCCTAAATGGCGGTGTGGGGAAGGCTGTCGGCCTGCCTGTAAACGTTCAACACTATAGCGCCCCCCCCCACCGACTCCCGCGCTGCTCCTAGTGGCTCAGTCGACAAGCCTGGGGAGGGCAGCTCAGCGGGCTGCAGGCGTGCCAGCATGTGACTGGCTGTGCCAGGACTGCGTTACTGCCCTGTTGCGTGTAATCTGGGACTGCGGTTCACAGCACGTGGCAAGTGTGACGAAGATGCACACCTACACGCTTCACCCATTAGGAACAGGGCTTTTTTTTTTCAATTTCCACCTCCCTATCCCAGGGTCACTGAGGTCAACCAGGGTTACCCCAGCTGCCATTCAAGACTGAGCGGCCCAGATCAGCAATTTAATCTTGAATTTTCCAGTGTGTCTGGCTAGGTTGCATGTCCATAGAAACCAAGTTAGCTGGGGATGTATTTTAAATGCACGTGTTTATGATTAGCTGTTAGGCTTTTGAGGCCAGCACTAAGCTATAACATATTTTAAGATTAAGGTGAGAATAATTTTTTTTTTTTTAAAAAGAACCATTTGTGGGAGTTTTTAGAAAGCCCATTCAAAATTTACTGTGCGGGGACACCCTGCAAATACTGGCACACTCGCTGCAAATGCGACCACATTCACGAGAGACCCCTACAAGTATTGACACATTCCCGGGCACTCCCTTACAAGTATTGTAGTCAGAATTCAGGGTTCAAGTCCCACTCTAGAGACTTGAGCACATGATCTAGGCTGACACTCCAGTGCAGTGCTGTGGGTGTGCTGCACTGTCGGAGGTGCCGTCTTTCTGATGAGACGTTAAACCGAGGCCCCGTTTGCTCTCTCAGGTGGATGTAAAAGATCCCACAGTACTATTTTTGAAGAAGAGCAGGAGAGTTCTCCCCAGTGTCCTGGATAATATTTATCCCTCAACCAACATCAAAAACAGATTATCTGGTCATTATCACATTGCTGTTTGTGGGAGCTTGCTGTGCACAAATTGGTTGCTGCATTGTCTACATTACAACAGTGACTGCACTTCAAAAGTACTTCATGGATTATAAAGCACTTTGGGACATCCGGAGGCCAGGAAAGGCGCTATATAAATGCAAGTTTCTCTCTCTCTCTCACCCCTGAAAATATTGACACACTCCCGGAGACTCCCCATACAAGTATTGACACATTCTCTGGGACCTCCAGTCAGTGCTGTCACGCTCCGTCACCCTATGTCCACACACATGGGGGATCTTCCAGGCGGAGTCACTGGATAGCAATCGGTGCGGCGAAACCTGGCTAGACTTTTTTCACAATCGCCGAGATCAATTGCAGAACCCCCACTGCGATCAGCACAGGCCAAAGATCGAACTTTGGTCTCTTTTGGCTCGGCGGTTTTTACCCACGAAACCATTGAAATGTGCCTTGGACCGACAAAGCACATTCAGTGCCAGCCTGCAGAAGATTCCTTTCGAAAGCTCAAATGCAAACAGTTTTGAGCCAATTATAAATCCTATCACGATGCCGAATCTGAATCTCTGACCCCCTGCGGTATAACCTCCGTCACTTCATGCAAATATTAGTTTGAATAATAAATTCTTTTGAGCACAATACTTGCTTGGCAGTCTGCACTGTTTATTAAGAGCTCGCTGTAGGCAGCATAACCCTAACTCATGAATGCAACTGTTCATGCTCATCATCCTTTATCGTTTCCAAAAAAGATAAACTATGAGCAATGATCGTAAATAAAATCGGGGGCTTTTCCAACCCAAATTTCCTATGATTTACAGATCAGGGAGCGAGAGAGCTTGCACGAGCTCTTTTATTACAGAAGTTCATTCAATTTTTTGAGACAAGTCATTCTGAGTGACTCTGCTTTTCCACCAGATCATTTGATCAAGTTGTTGAATTGCACACATGAGTTATATTTCTTCCTGAGATGGCAGTGCAGAAGTACTATAAAACGGTCGAGAGAATGAAGAATGGAATTTTCACCAGCTTGTAAGAAAAAGACAGACATTTCTATAGCACCTTTCACGACCTCGGGACGTTCCAAAGTGCTTTACAGCTAGTGAAGTACTTTTGAAGTGTAGTCGCTGTTGTAATGTAGGAAACGTGGCAGCCAATTCGCTCACAGCATGCTCCCACAAACAGCAATGTGAAAATGACCACAAATCTGTTTTGGTGATGTTGGTTGAGGGATAAATATAGGCCAGGATGCTGGGGAAAAACTCCCCTGCTCCTCTTCGAAATAGTGCTGCGGGATCTTTTACGTCCACCTGAGAGAGCAGACGGGGCCTCAGTTTAACGTCTCATCCGAAAGACGGCACCTCCGACAGTGCAGCACTCCCTCAGCCTAGATTCTGCGCTCAAGCCTCTGAAGTGGGACTTGAACCCACAACCTTCTGACTCAGAGGCGAGAGTGCTGCCAGCTGGGCCACGGCTGACCAGCTTGTGAATGAAATTTTCACCAACTCGTGAATGCAAAAAAAACAGATTGAGATCAAGCTATTTTCCGAATGTTGCTCCTTAATTGAAGATGGCCTCTCTTGAGCAATAGGATTGTCGCACAAACCTTCAACGTTGTCACCGTTCCGTACGGCACTTACCGCAGAGTCATGAGCACGGTACAGGACACAGTGGGGCTTCGGTCACTTCAGCGGGGTCACGGTTAATACTTCCAGCTTGTTGCAAAAAGAAAAGGCCGTTGACATATCTCTCAGCGCTGCAGATTATCAAAGCACTTCCAGCTGTGTGCGCAGAACGACCAGCTGCAAGGACACATCTGGAATGGATGAGCTGGATTGTTAACCTTTTAAATCACAAATTATTTACAAATATAAATGAAATAATGGGGTACTGGCATAAAAATATAAGAACATAAGAATATTAAAAATAGGAGCACAGGAGTAGGCCATTCGGTCCCTCGAGCCTGCTCCGCCATTCAATAAGATCATTGGCTGATCTTCGACCCCATCTCCACTTTCCTGCACTATCCCCATATCCCTTGATTCCCTTAATATCCAAAAAACTATCGCTCTCTGTCTTGAATATACTCAACGACTGAGCCTCCACAGCCCTCTGGGGTAGAGAATTCCAAAGATTCACCACGCTCTGAGTGAAGAAATTTCTCCTCATCTCAGTCCTAAATGGCCGACCCCTTATTCTGAGACTGTGACCCCTGGTTCTAGACTCCCCCAGCCAGGGGAAACATCATCCCTGCATCTACCCTGTCAAGCCCTGTAAGAATTTTGTATGTTTCAATGAGATCACCTCTCATTCTTCTAAACTCTAGAGAATATAGGCCTAGTCTACTCAATCTCTCCTCATAGGACAATCCCCCCATCCCAGGAACCAGTCTGGTGAACCTTCGTTGCACTCCCTCTATGGCAAGTATATCCTTCCTTAGGTAAGGAGACCAAAACTGTACACAGTACTCCAGGTGCAGTCTCACAAGGCCCTGTATAATTGCAATAAGACGTCTTTACTCTTATACTCAAATCCTTTTGTAATAAAGGCCAACATTTGTTTTCCTAATTGCTTGCTGTACCTGCATATTAACTTTCAGCGATTCGTGTAAAGGACACCCAGGTCCCTCTGAACACCAACATTACCCGATCTCTCACCATTTAAAAAATACTCTGCTTTTCTGTTTTCCTACCAAAGTGGATAACTTCTCATTTCTCCACATTATATTCCATTTGCCATGTTCCTGCCCACTCACTTAACCTGTCTGTATCCTCTTGTAGCCTCTTTGCATCCTCCTCACAACTTACATTCCCATTTAGCTTTGTATCATCAGCAAACTTGGATATATTACATTTGGTCCCCTCATCCAAATCACTGATATAAATTGTAAATAGCTGAGGCCCAAGCACTGATCCTTGCAGTACCCCACTAGTTACAGCCTGCCAACCCGAAAATGACTCGTTTATTCCTGCTCTCTGTTTTTTGTCTGTTAACCAATCCTCAATCCATGCTGGTATATTACCCCCAATCCCATGAGCCCTAATTTTGTTTAATAACCTCTTGTGTGGCACCTTATCGAATGCCATCTGAAGATCCAAATACACCACATCCACTGGTTCCCCTTTATCTATCCTGCTGGTTACAGCCTCAAAAAACAGACTTGTCAAACACGATTTCCCTTTCATAAATCCGTGTTGACTCTGCCCAATCCTGTTATTATTTTCTAAGTGCCCTGTTAACACGTCCTTAATGGTAGATTCTAGCATTTTCCCTACTACTGATGTCAGGCGAACTGGTTTACAGTTCCCCGTTTTCTCTCTCCCTCCTTTCTTAAATAGTGGGGTTACATTTGCTACCTTCCAATCCGTGGGAACCGTTCTAGAATCTGGAATTTTGGAAAATGCCTACGGTAAGGTATTAATCTATCAAAGAATCATAGAAATTTACAGCACAAAAGGAGGCCTAAACTGGGAAGTAAATGGTCTGATTGATCAAAAGGGAAGATCCTCGGGTGTGTTGTTTCTGCTTCTGCGTGGCCAGACACCGTTGCTGCCGATGCTTTGGGGTTGGGCACGTTGGCTACAGGAAACTTTGTGATATCCGGCACCGACGGGACTGAGCTGTTGCTGATCCATCAAAACTGCCGGACAAACCAGCGCTAATGTTGAAGCATACGGAGGTTTTCAGCTCCGTATCTGGCAACAAAAACTGTTGATTAGCAACAGCTTCTAAACAGTCGGCCCGTACCTTGGAAGCATCTCTGTAGCTTAGCAACAGCTTCAGAGAGACTTTGCAGAGCCTGACTGTTGGAAAAAAAAGCCACGAGAAGAAAAAAAACCTCCGTATCTGGCAACAAACACTGTTGCTTAGCAACAGCTTCTAAACTGTCGGCCCGTACCTTGGAAGCGTCTCTATAGCTTAGCAACAGCTTCAGAGAGACTGCAGAGCCTGACTGTTGAAAAAAAAAAGCCACAAGAAGAAAAAAAAACTAACAAAATGGCTCCTGATTTCTGCCGGTGGATCGAGGTTTCCGGACACTCAACCTCCGGATAAACCAAAGTTTCCTGTATTAGCGTATGGATGCTTCAAACCTCTGCGTGAAATTCCCCTGTCCGCTACTTTTCCCCGAGGTTGTTGACTGGTTTACTTTAAACTGGTTTAGCCCCTCTGTTAAAATAGCAGACCAGGAAATTTCAGAAGAATGAGTTAAGCATTTGTCCACTGGTATTCCAGAAGCTCGATCTCGATACACATTCTCCTCGGACCAGGAACCTGCAGGTCCTCCTGTCCCTCCATCATTTGCTCCTTCCTCCAGCTCACAGCATTTTAAAGCCTAAAGCCACTTAATCACTTCTCCCTGTTTTACTCACCTCTTGCACACTTTTTTATGATTGATGTTGTAATGTTTCCTACATAATGTTTCCGACATTAAAACAGTGACTACACTTCAAAAGTACTTAATTGGCTGTAAAGCACTTTGGGACCTCCTGAGGTTGCGAAAGATATAAAAATACAAGTTCTTTCTTTCCCTCTTTCCCTCTTTCCTCCAACTCTCTTTCCTTCCCTCTTTCCAACTCTTTCTTTCTCTCTTTCTCTCTCTCTCTTTCTCTCTTTCCAACTCTTTCTTTCTTTCTCTCTCTCTTTCTTTCTTTCTTTCTCTCTCTCTTTCATTCTCTCTCTCTTTCATTCTCTTTCTCCTTCTCTCTCTCTCTTTCATTCTCTTTCTCTTTCTCTTTCTCTCTCTTTCTTTTTCAGCCCCGGCTGTGCCCTGCGCTATGGGCTTGGCGTCTCATTGATGAGAGAATAAAATATTAGCTCCATTGCTGTTGGTGGCTCTGAACCTATTCTCCGAACGCTCAGGGTTGCACCAGGACTCACGCATTACGATGCAGAGTGCCACTGACGGACGCTGTTCTCTGCGTCAGCACTAACCTTGGAGCGTTGCCTGCCCACGACCCCTTAATTGAAGCTCATCTTGTGTTGCTTGGCCAGTGCCGCCTCTTGCTGGTGTGCCAGGCAGTCTTGCCAGATTCAGCAGGAAGATTAAGCAGGAAAGCCCAGTAACAGACCTTCCTCCCGAGCACCGTCTGCGGGGGATCCAGTCGGTGGTTGGACAGTAACGGGTTTCCAAACTCCGGCACGTTTACTCCGGTGGTGCCGCAAGACCCACCCAGTGGCCAGGCTGGCACGGCGCCAGACCAGCGTCAGACGGCTTTGCAACTGGACGGGTCTCGGTACTGTAAAGTTGGTGTGGGTGTTGACGTAAGAAAACTACTAAGCATTGGTCTAAGCATTAAACAAAGCTTTAATCAACTGGTTTACAACATGGAGGTCTAGTTGTGTCCTTCACTAGTTCCTGTTAAGAATGTCCTGCGCAAGCTGGGCCCGTGCCCGAGTATTTGTACTCTCCCTGGACAGCGCCACCCGCAGGCCGCTCAGTATCATTTCATAAGTCTTTCTTTTATGAATGACTGATTCATGTCAGGTGTTGAGACATTCAGGCCACGAGTGGAGTGGGCTTTTACAGTAAGCAGCGTTGTGTTGCCAGTAGAGAGCTCCGAGCTACACATACACCCAATAGCTACACCTGTATGGCTCTGTGATTGGCTCTACTCCACCACAAATTGATGATCATTTTGCTAAAAAATATCCTTTTGGAGTGCTTCGACTTTATTAAGTGTGCTTCGCATCACTTGGCTTTGAATTGCAGATGAACCAGCAAAAGTTAAAAGATATCCACATAAATAGAAATATAGGTTGACTGGAGCATCATACAGCACAGAAGGAGGCCATTCGGCCCATTGTGCCTGTGCCGGCTCTTTGAAAGGCCTATTCAATTGGTCCCACTCCCTCGCTCTTTCCCCATAGCCCTGCAAAGATTTCCTTTTCAAGTATTTATCTAATTCCCTTTTTGAAAGTTATTATTGACTCTGCTTCCACTGTCCTCTCAGGCAGCGCATTCCAGATCACAATAGCTCGCTGCGTATAAATATTTCTCCTCATCTCCCCTTTTGCCAATTACCTTCAATCTGCGTCCTCTGGTTACCGACCCTCCTGCCAGTGGAAACAATTTCTCCCTGTCTACTTGATTTATCCAATTCACCTTTTGTACAGTTTTTGTGCGGGTTTGCTTTGTTGGAGTTTTTTCTCTCTCTTTTTTTCTTCCCCCCTTTAATCGGGTATAGGTTCACAGACTATCATCCGCCTTCTTGCTCTCAAATGCCAAGCCACTAGACAAGTGAGCATTGGCTGCCCTGTACAAACCTACATTCATACATATGTTGTCCAGCTGGAGTCTCTGGATAGCCGTCAACAGCAGGAACCCGGCCTGGTATATTTCCCCTTCCATAACACCGGGTCATCAAGTGGCCGTGACAGGGTAGATACTGAGAGGTTGTTTTCCCCTGATTGGAGAGTTTAGCACTACGGTCATCATCTCAGGATAAGGGGTCGGCCATTTAAGACCAAGGTGAGGAAGAATTTCTTCACTCGGAGGGATGTGGATCTTTGGAATCCTCTGCCCCAGAGGGCTGTGGATGCTGAGTCGTTGAGTATATTCAAGGCTGAGGTAGATAGATTTTTGGATGTTAAGGGAATCCAGGGATATGGGGATCGGGCGGGGAAAGTGGAGTTGAGGTCGAAGATCAGCCATGATCTTATTGAATGGTGGAGCAGGCTCGAGGGGCCGTATGGCCTACTCCTGCTCTTGTGTTCCTATGTACTTAGCGACTCCCAGCTGCCGAGATCAGCTAACTCCGCACAGACCGAGGTCTGACTTTCAGACCAGCAAAGCTCGTACGATGAACTCGCCTTCAGGTTCCGAGAGTGAATGAAAAAGTAATGACTACAAACAGAACTCCCTTCTTCAGTGCTCTGGTTGGAGCAGCCTGTGCTCACTGACCTACATTGGCAATGCCTCGATTTTAAAATTCTCATCCTTGTGTTCAAATCACTCCATGGCCTCGCGCCCTCCCTATTCTCTGTAACCTCCTCCAACCCCACAATCCTCCGCGATTTCTACGCTCTTCCAATTCTGGCCTCTTGAGCATCCCCGATTTTCTTTACTCCACCATTGATGGCCGTGCCTTCAGCTGCCTAGGCTCTGAGCTCTGGAATTCTTGTAAACTTCCAGCCTCTCTACACCACTCTCCTCCTTTAAGACGCTCCTTAAAACCTACCTCTTTGACCAAGCTTTTGGTCACCGGTCCCAATGTCTCCTTATGTAGCTCGGTGTAAAACTTTGCTCGATAAGCACTCCTGTGAAGCGCCTTGGGACGTTTTACTATGTTAAAGGTGCCATATAAATACAAGTTGTTGTTATTGCCTCAGCCCGATTGCTAATTGGTGCGTTGGCAGAAGCTGACTGCTAAAGAAATGTCTCTTAAGGAGGCATTTATGCTACAACTTTGGGGTTGTTGAGAGGCTGTTTCACCTCCATCAATTGAGTTTTGGTGTAAATGCAACCTGAATCCAGTGTCAGGAACGAAACAGAGGGAGAGGGAGTCTTGGCCCACATCACTTTGGAGTCAATTTGGGCCTTCACATCCCATTTACCAGTCCAAGTGATTCCGACCTCATGCATTCAAACTCCACAAGTTTAGTGTTGGTATCATAAATCACATAGAAAGAACTTGCATTTATACAACGCCTTTCATGACCTCAGGACGTCCCCCCAAAGCGCTTTCGAAGTGTGGTCACTGTTATAATGTAGGAAATGCAGCAGATAATTTGCGCAGAGCATGATCCCACAAACAGCAATGTGATAATGACCAGCTTATCGAAACATAGGAGCAGGAGTAGGCCATTCGGCCCTTCGAGCCTGCTCCGCCATTCAATATGATAATGGCTGATCCTCTATCTCAATACCATATTCCCGCTCTCTCCCCATACCCCTTGATGCCTTTTGCGTTTAGAAATCTATCTAGCGCCTTCTTAAATATATTCAGTGACTTGGCATCCACAGCCTTCTGTGGTAGAGAATTCCACAGGTTCACCACCCTCTGAGTGAAGAAATTTCTCCTCATCTCAGTTCTAAATGTCCTACCCCGTACCCTGAGACTGTGACCCCTCGTTCTAGACCCCCCCCAGCCAGGGGAAACATCCTCCCTGCATCCAGTCTGTCTAACCCTGTCAGAATTTTATACGTTTCAATGAGATCCCCTCTCAATCTTCTATTATTTTTAGGTGTTGGTTGAGGGATAAAAATTGGCCAGGACACCGGGGATAACTCCCCTGCTCTTCTTCGAAATAGTGCCATGGGCTCTTTTACGTCCACCCAAGAGGGCAGGTGGGGCCTCGGTTTAACGTCTCATCCGAAAGACGGCACCTCCGACAGTGCAGCGCTCCCTCAGCACTGCACTGGGAGTGTCGGCCTGCTCAAACTGATATCAACCATTGACGCTTACTGAAGATAGGAGCAGCCATAAATGCTGTATCCGTGGAGGACTTTCCTGGTCCCCTGAGCTATTGGAGAAGCTTCCCGCAAAGCAGTGAGCGAACAGTGTACAGAGTTGATTGCACTGATGCAGATCTAAAGTTCTCCGAAGTGCCTAAAACTATTTACACTTCCTAGCCAGAATGCTCTAGTGAGCTGGACCAGAGATCATTGGGAAAGTTGAATACTTTTGGGTTTCAGTTTAATGGAAAATAGTTTGTATGCTAATGAAACCTGCTGCCTGTTCACGTACCAACGCACTAGGTAATGGTGGGCTATTTGCAAATGAAGCAGACCATTCTTTGCTGTTTTCATATTGTTCAATGAGGTGAACGCTTTCTATGGTCTGCTGATAAGGTAGCTCGGGGGAAAGATGTTTGGATTAACGGATGGAATTATTAGCCTGTGATTTACATTTGTTTTCTGGTCTGATGAGGTTGCAGCTAATTCTCAGTCAAAAGTTTAGTTGGTTAGAAATTTTAAATTGACTTTTCATGCCCATTTTTTCCCTCAGTTCTTAGTAGCTGCAGGCCACTTGGGAGCAGGCACAGAGGCGTGACTGCACAAATAATGAGACTTAACCCATTGAGAGCCCAAATTGTCGTGTGGGTTTGGCGAATGTAACTGGGTTTGCATATTCCCATCTTGCCAGCTCTCTGGATCGTAAGTAATAGATTCTTACAGCACAGAAGGAGGCCATTCGGCCCATCGTGCCTGTGCCGGCTCTTTGAAAAGAGCTCTCCAATTAGTCCCACTCCCCCTGCTCTTTCCCCATAGCCCTGCAAATGTTTAGTTTTCAAGTATGTATGCAATTCCCTTTTGAAAGTTAGTATTGAATCTGCTGCCACCGCCATTTCAGGCAGCGCGTTCCAGATCGTAACAACATCACAAGAATTTGCCTGAAGGTGGCGACAGGCAAGGTGCCTCCAGACCTTATTTCGGATGGGACTTGTTTCAGTTTGGATTGTGGGAGCGTGGCACGTGTGAGCTGGCTCTTGGGGATTGCCCTATTAAATCTGGCTCTCCTTTCCTGGTGGCTGCCCTGTGGATCCAGCTTTTCATCAGTCTAGCTGTGATAGCGGAGCTGGATTCAGCACTGCGGGCACCAGCACACGGTCACCAGCGTAAAGGCCACTTACGAAGGGAGAGCAGAGAAATAAGACTTCGCTCAACACCAGCTCATAGCTATGTAGCGCCTTTAACACAGAAAAATGCCCCCCCCCCCCCCCCGGCTCTTCACAGAGATGCAAAGGGAGGGACGAATGGACTTCAAAATGCTAGAAGGAGATGGGGTGAGGGGGGGCGGTGTGGGGGGAGAGTTTGGTTAGCGAGCTGGGATTTAAGGAGGGTCTTAAAGGAGCGGAGGGAGATGTAGAGGCAGAGGGAGGGAATTACAGGAAGCTTTTTTTATCCGGCACCGGCGTGGTGCCGGTTGATCAAAAAGTCCGGATTACAGAGAGGTATACTTACCAAAGTAAGAGAGCCCCGTACACGGCCACAGGTGCAGGAGCCCCGGTTACACGGCACTTGTGCAGGAGTCCTGGTTACACGGCCACAGATCCAGGAGTCCCTGTTGCACGGCCACAGGTGCAGGAGCCCCGGTTACACGGCACTTGTGCAGGAGTCCTGGTTACACAGCCACAGATCCAGGAGTCCCTGTTGCACGGCCACAGGTGCAGGAGTCCCGGTTACACGGCACTTGTGCAGGAGTCCCGGTTACACGGCCACAGATCCAGGAGTCCCTGTTGCACGGCCACAGGTGCAGGAACCCCGGTTACACGGCACTTGTGCAGGAGTCCTGGTTACACAGCCACAGATCCAGGAGTCCCTGTTGCACGGCCACAGGTGCAGGAGTCCCGGTTACACGGCACTTGTGCAGGAGTCCCGGTTACACGGCCACAGATCCAGGAGTCCCTGTTGCACGGCCACAGGTGCAGGAGCCCCGGTTACACGGCACTTGTGCAGGAGTCCTGGTTACACAGCCACAGATCCAGGAGTCCCTGTTGCACGGCCACAGGTGCAGGAGTCCCGGTTACACGGCACTTGTGCAGGAGTCCCGGTTACACGGCCACAGATCCAGGAGTCCCTGTTGCACGGCCACAGGTGCAGGAACCCCGGTTACACGGCACTTGTGCAGGAGTCCTGGTTACACAGCCACAGATCCAGGAGTCCCTGTTGCACAGCCACAGGTGCAGGAGTCCCGGTTACACGGCACTTGTGCAGGAGTCCCGGTTACACGGCCACAGATCCAGGAGTCCCTGTTGCACGGCCACAGGTGCAGGAACCCCGGTTACACGGCACTTGTGCAGGAGTCCTGGTTACACAGCCACAGATCCAGGAGTCCCTGTTGCACGGCCACAGGTGCAGGAGTCCCGGTTACACGGCACTTGTGCAGGAGTCCCGGTTACACGGCCACAGATCCAGGAGTCCCTGTTGCACGGCCACAGGTGCAGGAACCCCGGTTACACGGCACTTGTGCAGGAGTCCTGGTTACACAGCCACAGATCCAGGAGTCCCTGTTGCACAGCCACAGGTGCAGGAGTCCCGGTTACACGGCACTTGTGCAGGAGTCCCGGTTACACGGCCACAGATCCAGGAGTCCCTGTTGCACGGCCACAGGTGCAGGAACCCCGGTTACACGGCACTTGTGCAGGAGTTCCGGTTACACGGCCACAGATCCAGGAGTCCCTGTTGCACGGCCACAGGTGCAGGAACCCCGGTTACACGGCACTTGTGCAGGAGTCCAGGTTACATGGCCACAGATCCAGGAGTCCCTGTTGCACGGCCACAGGTGCAGGAACCCCGGTTACACGGCCACAGATCCAGGAACCCCGGTTACACGGCCACTTATATATAGTAAAACTTACCTGAACCTACTCCTGAATTTTGCCAGTTAAGAGAGATTTCCGGATATTTAGGTGCCAGTTAAAAGAGAGTTTCCTGTTTAGAGCAAGGGACCTGGGCAGGTAATGACACGGGCACCAAGGCTGGGATGAAAGGGAGGGACGGCTACCCAACAAGCCAGAGTCAGAAGAATGGAGAGTTAAGGGGCTGAGGGGGAAGGCTGGGGGGCAGGGGTGGGGGTAGTTGTAGTGTTGAAGCAGGTTACAGAGATAGGGAGGAGTGACACCATGGAGGGCCTTAATAAACTAAGGATAAGGATTAGTGGTAAAGGCACCACTTTGGTACAATAACAACAACTTGCATTTGTATAACGCCTTTAACGTAGCAAGATGTCCCAAGGCGCTTCACAAGAGCGTTACCAATAAAAATGTTGACACCGAGCCACAGATGGAGATATCAGGACAGAGGAAGGTTTTCAATAGCTTCTTAAAGGAGGGAGAGAGAGGCAGAGAGGTTTAGGGAGGGAATTCCAGAGCTTAGAGTCTCGGCAGCTGAAGGCACGGCCGCCAATGGTGGAGCGATGACAATCGGGGAAGTGCAAGAGGCCAGAATTGGAGGAGCGCAGAGTTGGAGGAGTGTTTCAAATATAGCGGGGGGGACGAGGCCCCGGAGGGAATTGAAAACAAGGATGTGGATTTACTAAGAACAAAGGTCCCAGGAGGTGAAGGGGAAGGCAGGTAGAAATGTCAGCACAAAAAGATCTGGCGAAGCGGAGCGGGCTGCAGTCACCCAGGAGCCTGCGAGAAGCCAACAGCAGGTCAACACCAAGAGCGCGGACCACCCCGCCAGCACGGTGACATTGTCCCGTTAAATAACGCCCAGAGAAACCTTACCCGAGCGCGTTAAGCAGTGCCCTGCCGGAGGAAATGAAAAAGCCCTCGGCTGCTTTGGGTTAATAACTCTGTTAAATCATTTGGGGGGAGAAATTGAGTATCGCCCCGTTTGGGGCGCCAGTCTCGCCAGGGCGCTAAAAGTAGCGCCCCGGAAACATTCGTGCCCCCGCACCGGAAATTGAGTGGTTGCGCCCCAAAGGGAAGCGCGACGCTACTGGAGGCGCCCCGCATCCCTCTTGGGATGCTGCGAGTGAATATCGTGGCGCTACGTGCCGCAGCGCCACACGCTGCGGCACATCGCGCTGCGTTATTGCAGGCCTTCCTCCCCTTCTTAAAGGGGAGGGGCCTTGTGCAGCGCGATCTGGGGCCCAGCTGGGCCCCCGAGGATCGGGAGTGCAGGCAATAGAGGCCGGCACCGAAGAGAAGTGCCGGGCTCTTGGAACGCAGCCGGTACTCCGCGGGGGTTCAGGAGGCCGGGGACGGGAGCGTAGGCAGGTGCTGGCAGGCGGCCAACAACAAAAATGGCCGCCCCGCACCTCGCCTTTAATTTGCGCCTCCCCGGCCGCAGGATGGCCCCCCTGAACCTGTTGGACATAGCGTCCGGCGGTAAATCAGGGGGCGCTGCTGAATATCGTGGTCGGGGCGTCAGCGGGGCGCTGCGCACACCGATGACGCCATCGGCAGCGGCGCAGCGCTAACGGTTAGCGCCACCACTAACGTCCCGCGGAATTTAGCGGGAGGCGTGGACAGTGCCGCGCCCGGGCGCCAGTTGGCTTGCGACCCACTTAGCGCCCTCTTAAGGCGCTAACGGGTGGCGCAATCTACTGAATTTCTCCCCCCTGGTGTGTTTTTGATTTTGTTGGAGCAGCGTGAAGCAGTGGCATATTTCTCCAATTCAATTTTAGTATTCTTCAGTATGAGCACATGAAACATTTCTCCAGATATTAATGTGGTAGGAAGCATTATTGATTGGAAACACAGCGAGTACAGAGCTAATTCTCAATGAATAGAAACTCTCTCAGAGAGAACAGCAAATAGTTATTTTCACAAATACCTCATCGTCCGGAAGGTTCAGCTCCTCTGTTGACTTTGAGGAATTTTGAGGGGAACCAGATGGACCTTTACCGTAAGCGAGGAGTTGCTACAGTGTAGTTGGCGATAATGAGGTTCTGCTGTGTCCCCAGCTCAGAAGTGTAAAGGTGGCTTCATTTCTCAGGCTTGTGACAGTCACTCGCGGAATCGCAAGTTAGTGATGGATGAGGAAGGCCATTCGGCCCATTCTGGATCATCCAATACAATGCTCCTGTCACGGCATTCAGCTGCTTCTTAAATTGGCTCCCGGGTTTATTTTTTACCCCCGCTAGCCTATCCGTTAATCTGTTCCGCATGTTGCTGACTCCTGTTCATCAGCAACGTCTCACCTCACTGGTTTTCCATCTGACTCTGAACCTCTTCCTGACATTGGCCCTCAACTTCTCATTTCCCTAGTCTGCACTTGTGCCCCCTTGTCCTACTTTAACTTGCAGCACTGCTGCGGATTTACCTTTCCGATACCATGTCGCATTTTCTATAGAGGAGTCAGCCGTGGCTCACTTGTCACTTCCAAGTCAGAAGGTTGTGGGTTCATAGTCCCACTCCAGAGACTTGAGCACAAAAATCTAGGCTGACGCTCCCAGTGCAGCGCTGAGGGAGCGCTGCACTGTCGGAGGTGCTGTCTTTGGTGTGAGACGTTAAGTGGAGACCCCGTCTGCCTTCTTAGGTGGCACTATTGGAAGAAGAGCAGGGCAGTTCTCCCTGATGTCCCAGCCAATATTTATCCCTGAACCAACATCACCAAAACAGATTAGTGATCATTATTACAGTGCTGTTTGTGGGAGCTCGCTGGGCGCAAATTGGCTGCTGCGTTTCCCACATTACAGCAGTGGCTACATTTTAAATGTTGTGTTTCCACCATCCGGCATTGTAACAGGCCGAGATGGTGGAGGCGCGTGCTCAAGTTAAAATGGCTGCTTTGACTAAGCCAGTCAATGGCAGAGTGCGGCTGTGGTGAGGCACTTTCAATATATAAGTGACCCTAACCGCTGAAAACAGGCTGGGGTTGGGAACGCTGATAGTCCCATCAACCGAAGATCAGCCTCCACTATTGTCAAAAGGGTACAATAGCACAGCTAGCCCTAAGAAACCAGAGGTGATGAGGTCAAATCCCATCGTGGCAAGTTGTGAAACTGTGCTCAATGAAGCGCTGGCACACCGAAAAATTATTGTAAAAACCCAACTGGTTCACCGAGGTCCTGCAGGGAAGGGAACCTGCCGCCCATACCTGTTCGGGCCTGCTTGTGGCTCCGGGCCTACACGAGCTGGTGGGCCTTTAATGCCCTGTGAAGTGGCCTCGCAAGCCACTTAGTCGTAAGCAATCGCGACAGAGGGCCCAGCACCACCTTTACAAGTCCACGAGGGTGGGCAGTAAATAAACCCGGCCTTGCCAGATCCCACAACCCGAGAACAAATTAAAAACGAAATTACATTTTAAAGCAAAGGAAAATCATCCCCATTACCTTCTGTTAAATATGCTTTTAAGTGTGGATCAAATGAAGTGCCACTGTTTCCCCATACAGCTCGAGGCTGAAATTATACTCGGGATTATTATGAGTTTAATCAAATATAAAACTGGTCATCTATAATCGCACTTTGTATAAATCTCTATCAGTTCCTCTTGAGCGCTTCAGGCTGCGCACCCACTGTATCTTATCTAAATTGCTTTTTGTAACTCCCCCAGTGCTGCAGTAGAGGTAGGTGTGTGCGTGTGTGCACGTGTGTGTATGTGTGTGCGCGTGTGTGTGGGGAGAGGTGGGGATAATATACTGGCTGTCCATCCATTAGTGAATTTGACACTTCAGTAATTTTCAAATGCTTCATTGGATTTTAATCAGACTTCAGCATTGTCCTTCCTCCGTCACGCGGGGCAGCTTCGGAACCATTCGCGTGTCCCGTTAACTAACCTCAAGAGGCAACGCATCAAATGTTTTATCATCTGCACCACCCCGCCTCTCCCCAGTGCCCTGCGTAAGCACACACTCTCTCTAGAGCGCTTCCGAAGTGCCTCCTCCTTGCTGCATCTCTCCCCGGCCTCAAAAGCCTCCTAGATATTTATTTCAATAATAGCTAAGCCTACAGTCATTCTCAAACCGCCCCCCACCACCCCAGTCCTCCCAGCCCCTCTTCTAACCTTGGTGCTTGTTCCTCCCTCTTTTCCTACAATGCCTTGGAACGTCGTGCTGTGTAAAGGGTACCATAGAGGTGCAGATTGTTGATGTATGAAGGTGATTTCTAAATCCCAGGAGCAGTGCTGGAGAGCCTGTCTGTCTGTACACATGTGAGTATTCATTTGTCTGTTTAGTAACTTTCAGAAGGCCCGACCTTCTCATTAGGTGCATGCCACTCACAGATTGGTGGCACTATTCCTTCCCCCCCACCCCGACCCCGGTCCCTCCAGAGATCTCAGTGCTGTCACTACCCGCCAAAACAGCAAGTGAGCAGCCTTCAGGCAACCGCACAGCGTCTGAAGAAAAAGTTTCCTCTTCAAAAAAAAAGTCAGTGCTAATTTGTCATCTCACTGCATTATTAACGCAACTAATCAGGGTATCCCCTGTCAGAATTCAGACTTCCTCGGTGAAGCCAGCCAGAGTCTTTAGCTGTGTACGCTGCCTCCCGTGACCTTTGTATAAAGTCACATATGAGAAAGAACTTGCATTTCTATAGCACCTTTCACGACCTCAGGACGTCCCAAAGTGCTTCACAGCCAATGAAGCGTAGTCACTGCTGTAATGCAGGAATCGCGGCAGCCAATTCGTGCACAGCAAGCTCCCACAAACCACAATGTGGTGATAGAAACATAGAAGATAGGAGCAGGAGTAGGCCATTCGGCCCCTCGAGCCTGCTCCGCCATTCATTAAGATCATGGCTGATCATCAAAATTCAGGACCCGGCCCCTGCTTTCTCCCCATATCCCTTGATCCCTTTAGCCTTAAGAAATATATCTAACTCCTTCTTGAATATATTTAATGAATTGCCTCAACTGCCTTCTGTGGTAGAGAATTCCACAGGTTCACCACTCTCTGGGTGAAGAAATTCCTCCTCATCTCTGTCCTAAATGGCTTACCCCTTATCCTTAGACTATGACCCCTAGTTCTGGACTCCCCAGCCATCGGGAACATCCTTCCTGCATCTAGTCTGTCCAGGTCTGACAGAATTTTATAGGTTTCGATGAGATCCCCTCTCAATCTTCTAAACTCCAGTGAGTACAAGCCCAATCGACACAAGGGGAAGTGCAAAGAGACCTGGGTGTTCTTGTGCACCAGTCGCTGAAGGTAAGCATGCAGGTGCAGCAGGCAGTTAAGAAGGCAAATGGTATGTTGGCCTTCGTAGCAAGAGGGTTCGAGTACAGGAACAAGGATATCTTGCTGCAGCTGTACAGGGCCTTGGTGAGACCGCACCTTGAGTATTGTGTGCAGTTTTGGTCACCTTATCTGAGGAAGGATGTTCTTGCCATGGAAGGAGTGCAGTGAAGATTCACCAGGCTGATACCTGGGATGGCAGGAATGAAGTATGAGGAGAGATTGTGTTGATTGGGCTTATACTCACTGGAGTTTAGAAGATTGAGAGGGGATCTCATCGAAACCTATAAAATTCTGTCAGGCCTGGACAGACTAGATACAGGAAGGATGTTCCCGATGGCCGAGGAGTCCAGAACCAGGGGTCATAGTCTAAGGATAAGGGGTAAGTCATTTAGGACTGAGATGAGAAGGAATTTCTTCACCCAGAGAGTGGTGAACCTGTGGAATTCTCTGCCACAGAGGACGGTGGAGGCCAGCTCATTAAATATATTCAAGAAGGAGTTGGATATATTTCTTAAGGCTAAAGGGATCAAGGGATATGGGGAGAAGGCAGGGACCGGGTACTAAATTTGGATGATCAGCCATGATCTCATTGAATGGCGGAGCAGGCTCGAGGGGCCGAATGGCCTACTCCTGCTCCTATCTTCTATGTTTCTATGATTCTGTGCTCAAGTCTCTGGAGTGGGGCTTGAACCCATGACCTTGTGACTCAAGAGGTGAGAGATCCATCCACTGAGCTGACACTGAAGGGAATCAATGAAGGGAGACCCCGTATCCCATTGGCAGCTGCTCTCTTGGGGTGTGAACAGGCCTGGCTCGCTTACCCTGCCGGCATCATAGATTCATGACAGTGTGGAAGGGAGCCAGTTTTAGTCATGTGATCAGTTCAATCCGATATCACATACTTGCTCTCTGCGATTCTGAGGTCGAACAAAAGCAGAGCCCAGCATTCCTGCAGGTGCTGTCAATTCAATTCAATTCAATTCAAATCGCTTTATTGGCATGACAAGGTACATCTTATGTTGCCAAAGCATCGAAAAACATTCATGGTTGTACACAAAAATACAGATCTATCCATACAGTGTATAAACAGATATATCCCTGAGTGTATAAATATACATTCATATAATTTGTATATACTCTTCTTATATTTAGTGGTTGTTCCTCTGTTTATGGCAAGCTGTAACATAGTGTGCCGCTAAGGTTACACAATTTCTCTCTTCCCCTAGTAGGTATGGGAGTTTTTGGTCGTCATTCAAATTTCTGAATTCCGGGCATATTTTTGTGAATTTTGGGTAGAAATTCTCCCTTATGCCCTGATATTTTCTACAAGCTGTGAGGAAGTGCATCTCTGTCTCCACCACTCCCTGACTGCAGTGAGAGCATATCCTGTCCTCTCTTGGTAGCCGGGTCTGCCTGTGTCTACCTTTTTCGATCGCCAGGCTATGTTCACTAAGTCTGTACATTGTCAAGGTTTTTCTCAGTTTGCTATCCTTTACCCTGGTCAGGTAATCAGCCATGTTGTATTGTCTGTTTAGGGCCAAGTAGCAATTGAGTTTGCTTTGGGTTTTTGTTGTTTCTGCCCAATATGACAGATATTTTTCCTTTTGCTTAGCGACGATTGTGTTGGGTCGAATTCTTTGTGTTACGCTGTCACTGTCCTGGGGCTGGTTATTGTTAATAGTGTTAGTAGTTACTTCACTGAGTCCCAGGACTAGTTGACTGAGGGTATGGTCCTCTCTTGGCATTTCAGGGCTTCGTAATGATAGCATTGGGGGTTGCTCATTTCTAGGTGTTTCCAAAATTTGGTGGCTCTTTTTTGGATAGTGATTATTAATGGATATTGGCCTAGTTCTGCCCTGCATGCACCACCAACCACCCCCCAACTCCCAATCTGAATATAAAACCAAGAGAACAACAACTTGTATTTATATAGCGCCTTTAACGTAGTGAAGCGTCCCAAGGCGCTGCACAGTATTTTAAGACAAAAAATTTGACACCGAGCCACATAAGGATAAATTAGGGCAGGTGACCAAAAGCTTGGTCAAAGAGGTAGATGTTAAGGAGCGTCTTAAAGGAAGAAAGAGAGGTAGTGAGGCGGACAGGTTTAGACAGGGAATTCCAGAGCTTAGGGCCTAGGCAACAGAAGGCACAGCCACCAAAGGTTGAGCGAGTATAATCAGGGATGCTCAAGAGGGCAGAATTAGAGGAGCGCAGATATCTCAGGGGGGTTGTGGGGCTGGAGGAGATTACAGAGATAAGAAGGGGCGAGGCCACGGAGGGATTTGAAAACAAGGATGAGAATTTTGAAATCGAGGCGTTGCTTAACCGGGAGCCAATGTAGGTCAGGGAGCACAGGGGAGATGGGCGAACGGGACTTGGTGCGAGTTAGCACACGGGCAGCCGAGAAGGAAGATGAAAGGAATAGAAGATGAAAGAAAAAGATAGATGGAAAAAAAAAATGTTTTTCTTTAACACACAGCACTTAAATGTTTTTACCTTGTATCAGGAAAGACTGAACAGGCTGAGGCTCTTTTCTCTGGACCTAACAAAGGTCTTTAAGATAATGAAAGGGTTTGATGGGGCAGACGTGGAGAAAATGTTTCCACTTGTGGGGGAGACCAGAACTAAGAGACCATAAATACAAGATGGCCACTAATAAATCCAATAAGGAATTCTGGAGAAACCTCTGTACCCAGAGAGTGGTTAGAATGTGGAATAACAACAGAAAACCCTGGAAAACCTCAGCAGGCCAGGGCAACATCAGTGGAGAGAGAAACAGAGTTAATGTTTCAGGTCGATGACCTTTCGTCAGAACTGGAAAAAAGCAGGAAATGGAAAGCAAGGTTTAGGGGCTGGGAAAAGGGGGAGGGGATGAAAGAACAAAAGGGAAGGTCAGTGATAGGATAGAAAGCAGGAGAGATTAAGAGATGTTAAAGGTCATCGACCTGAAACGTTAACTCTGTTTCTCTCTCCACCGATGCTGCCTGGCCTGCTGAGTTTTTCCAGCATTTTCTGTTGTTATTTCGGATTTCCAGCATCCGCAGTACAGGAAACTCTTTGGTATCCGGCACCGACGGGACCGGCGTGGTGCCGGTTTATCAAAAAGTCCGGATTACAGAGAGGTATAGTTAAAAGGTACGAGAGCTCCGTACACAGCAACAAATCCAGGCTTCCCTGTTGCTTAGCAACATGTGCAGGAACCCCGGCCACAGACCAAGCGTCCCTGTTGCATAGCAACATGTGCAGCAACCCCGATTGCACAGCCACAGATTGAGGAATGGCCACTAATATGAAGTAAAACTTACCTGAACCTACTCCTGAATTTTGCCGGTTAACCGAGATTTCCGGTTATTTAGGTGCCGGTAAATCGAGAGTTTCCTGTATTTTGCTTTCACGTTAGAATGTGGAACTCACTACCACAAGGAGTAGTTGAGGCGAATAGCACCGATGCATTTAAGGGGAAGCTGGATAAGCTCATGCGGGAGAAAGAAATAGGATATGTTGACAGGATGCGATGAAGCGGAGTGGGAGGAATCGGCGGCATGGACCATTTGGGCTGAATGGCCTGTTTTTGGCGCTGTACATTCCACGTAATTTAAGTAAAGTTATATCGTGCCTGCATGTCCTGAGAAAGTGCTTTGCAGCCAATGAAATCAAGCGTCGTCACTTTCATTATTTAGGAGATCGTAACCGATAATTTGCGCACAGCGAGGTCCTACAAATAGTCATGGGATAAGCGATCAGCGAATCTGTTTTTCGTGGTGTTGGTTGAGGGATAAATGTTGGCCAGGACCCCGGGGGCGGGGGGTGTGTGGGGGGCGGGAGGGGGATCTCCTCCCCTGCTCTTGCTTTGCCATGGGGGCGGAAAAGGCCCCAGGTTTAAAATCTCATCCGAGAGACAGCACCTCTGACAGTGCAGCACTGAAGTGCCAGTGTGCAGTTTTGGTCGCCTTATCTGAGGAAGGATGTTCTTGCCATGGAGGGAGTGCAGCGAAGATTCACCAGGCTGATACCTGGGATGGCAGGAATGACGGATGAGGAGAGATTGGGTCGATTGGGTTTGTACTCGCTGGAGTTTAGAAGAATGAGAGGGGATCTCATTGAAACTTATAAAATTCTAACAGAACTAGACAGACTAGATGCAGGAAGGATGTTCCCGATGGTCGGGGAATCCAGAACCAGGGGTCACAGTCTAAGGATAAGGGGTAAGCCATTTAGGACAGAGATGAGGAGGAATTTCTTCACCCAGAGAGTGGTGAACCTGTGGAATTCTCTACCACAGAAGGCAGTGGAGGCCAGTTCATTAAATATATTCAAGAAGGAGTTGGATATATTTCTTAAGGCTAAAGGGATCAAGGGATATGGGGAGAAAGCAGGGACAGGGTACTGAATTTGGATGATCAGCCATGATCTCGTTGAATGGCGGAGCAGGCTCGAGGGGCCGAATGGCCTACTCCTGCTCCTATCTTCTATGTATCTATGTATAGATTATGTGCTGAGGTCCCGCAGTGGGCTTGAGCCCATGATCTTCAGACAAGGGCACTAGTACCGAGCCGAGCTGACCCAGGAGAACGGTGTGTGGGTGAATGAAGCACTACATGGAAATATTAAAGCATTTCAAATTAAAGATAACTGGAGGAGGTTGGAACGCGTTTGTCGATATGTGTGCAACGTCGTAAACACGTTCTCCTTGTGCCTGTCACAGATGTGCAGTGATGTTGACCCCCGGAATGCTGTAAATGTAAGAGAATTCTTTTGATCCGACGCAGACTTGTGAATGACTTCCACTCACGGGCGGGCTGTTGTTTCTGTCTTTGCTGGTGTTTAAAAAAAAATGAATTAGCAATCCGAAGAAGTGAAGCATTGTCGGAGGAAAATTAGATCATTCGTCTGCTTTTGGGGTTTCAATCTCATTCGAATAATGGATTGGCGAACATTAGACAAAAGTGAGAGGGAAAAAAAAAACAATTTTCTACTTGTTAATTCATGCAACAACATTCTGCAAAAATTCCAATCAGTTCATTAATGCTTTGTAAACCGTTTAAAAAAAAAAAAATGAAAGCCCTTCCCCCCCTCCCCTTCCTCCCCCTTCCCTTTCCCCTTCCTCCCCCTTCCCCTTCCCCCCAGTCGCTCTCTCTCTTCCCCCCAGTCTCTCGCTCTCTCTCTTCCCCCCCAGTCGCTCTCTCTCTTCCCCCTCAGTCGCGCTCTCTCTTCCCCCCAGTCGCTCTCTCTCTTCCCCCCAGTCGCTCTCTCTCTTCCCCCAGTCGCTCGCTCTCTCTCTGCCAACAACAACATGCCCTCAAAAAAGCCTCGGCACCGCCGGGCACTCCAGCTAGTATATTATGTATATCTATATAGAAATACAGGCTTGAAGGAGCTTTTACTGTTTGTAGCAGAAGAAAATCTCATGCAGTACAAAGCCGAAAAGGCACAATTTAAAATGGATGTACGCACTGAAGGACAAAAATCCATTTAATAGCAAGGAGGTTTATTTTTTAAACTGGCCATTTGTTTTTCATGTACTTTCTTCTCATGACACCCTGCCATTTTTTGGGGGGGGGGGGTTTGGGGGGGGGTGCGGGTGCTGGGGGCTGATTTCCACAATCTTCTCTTGTCAGTCACTTTTCCCAAGCACGTGGGGCGATTGTTCTGAGCCTCGCTCGTGTTTCGCGTTTTGTTGCGTGTTGTTTCTTCTTTTACACCTCGTGTTGTTTTTGTATCGGCGACAGATCGGTGCATTGACTGCTCTCCAAAGAGCGCTCACTTTTCACACCGCTTCACAGCCCACTGCCTTGCCCTGCACGCGCGCAGACGGTGCTGTTTGATATTTTAAGCACTTCTGACGCCACTTCTCGGGTCACGGAGCAACTTGTTTGGTGGAAATAAAAACCGCTCCTTGTCCCAACCATGCGAGAACCGTCAAAAAGTGAATAATAGAGTGATTAGCGTCGATTCACTCGGAAGAAATAAAAGGCGGAGCAAAATTTTTTTCTGGCGTGTAACATTTCAAAAAGCTGCAAGGAGAAAGGAAAAGACGATTTAATTAGTCAGTTAAAGAATTTACACAACTTTCTTGTGCCTTTCCAAAGTGCCTTGTCGTTTTGTCATCTCTGCCCATTAGGAGTGTCATGAAAATATTTGCAGCCAATTAAGGTTGTAAATGCAGAACCCTTCAAATTCGCGGATAGATGAAAGACGTGCATTTTATACAGCAGTTCTCTCTGTCGTGTTTCCAAGCACTTCACATTAAGTAAATTACTATGAAACGCAGTGTTTTTAAGTGAATGTGGCAGCATTTTTGCGAATCGCAAGATCCCACAAACAGCAATCAGATGAATGACTTGCCCAACAGCTTTTGGTGCTGCTGGTTGAGGGAGGAACTTTGGCCAACACACGGGGAGGACTACCCGTCCCTCTTTAAATAAAGAAAAAAGAAAAAACTTGCATTTATATAGCTCCTTTCTCAATGTCCCTAAGCACTTTACAACCAATGAAGTATTTTTGAAGTCCAGCCACTGTTGGAGTGTAGGAAACGCGGCAGCCAATTTACACACAGCAAGCTCCCACAAACCGCAACGTGATACTGACCAGATAATCCGTTTTAGTGATGTTGGTTAAGGGATAAATATATGGGAGAAGCTCGAAATGGTGCCGTGGGATTTTTTACGTCTACCTGAGAGAGCAGACGGGACCTCAGCCGAAAGACGGCACCTCCGACAGTGGAGTGCCAACCGAGATTTGTGTACTCAAGTCTGTGGAGTGAGAGTTGAACCCACGGATTTCTGACTCGGAGGCGAGGGTGCGACCCACTGAACCATGGCGGACATAGTGCCGTGGGGTCCATTAAGTTCACTTCCGCAATTAATAAAGCTTAACCTCTCAACCAAAGGACAATGCAGCACTCCTTCACTGAACTGTGAGCCTAGATTATGTGCTCAAGTCATGGAGAGAAGATTCAGCCCACCCCTTTTCTGGCTCAGAGGCAAGAGCGTTACCAATTGAGCCAAGCTGACACTTGCCTGTGGTGGAGATGAATCGTAGAATCACACAGCGCAGAATGAAGCCATTCGGCCCATCGTGCCTGGGCCGGCTCTTTGAAAGAGCTCTCCAATTAGTCCCACTTCCCCCTGCCCTTTCCCCAGAGCCCTGCAAATTTTTACCCTTCAAGTATTTCCCCTTTGAAAGTTCCGATCATTGATCCGTGCCCAATTTTTGGATCCCTGCTTATATCTGGTTTGTGCTTCGCAGAATTTTACCTGAAATGAATTGTTACATTTTTACAGCTTAGTTCCTAGCGGTTTTAATACAAATGAAAGGGGGAGAAATTCGGTGGGCCGCGCCACCAGTTAGCGCCTAAAGAGGGCACTCAGTGGCTTTAGCGCCACTGGCCACACCTCCCGCGATATTTAGCTGGGGCGCTAATGGCAGCGTTAGCCTGTAGTGCTGCGCCGCCACCGATGATGTCATCGGTGTGCGCAGCGCCCCGCTACCGCCCCGATCGCGATATTTGGCAGCGACCGCCTCTGTAGCACCGCTCGCTAATCGCACCCAGTTCACGGGGCCTACCTGTGGCGGCAGTGGCGCAAATTAAGGTGGAGGTGCGGGGCGGCCGTTTTTTTCGGCAGCCGCCTGCCAGCACCTCCGTTCCCGGCCTCCTGTTCTCCCCCCGCGGCATTGCCGGCTGTTTTCCGAGAGCCCGGCACTTCTCCTCGGTGCTGGGCTCTTTTGCCGGCACTCGCGATCGCTCATCGCGCTGGTGCAGGCCCCTCCCCCTTAAGAATGGGAGGAATGCCTGCAGTACCGCAGCGCGCCGTGCTGCGGCACGTTGCGCTGCGATATTCAGTTTCAGCGCCCTAAGAGGGACGCGGAGCGCCTCGAGCCTCGCCCCGTGTCCCTCTTGGGGCGCTCAAGCTGAATTTTCTGCGATCGCTAATGCTCCGATCGCAGCGCAAAATCTGGCGCCCAGGCGAGCTTGGCGCCCTGTTTGTGGCTCCACCCAATTTCTCCCCCAAAGACTTCGAACAATGCAACATGCCTTTCTTGTCACTTCAGGACCAATGGTTTCTGGTCACTGAATAAGTCAGTTGCATTTTTTATTCCATGGGCTCCCGGGATTTTTACTGTGCTTTGGGGATAGTGTTCCGTGATTCCGTCACTTGCGTGAAACTCTCAAACCTACCTGCGGGGATAAATGTGTTGAGGTTTGGCTCCCAGCACGGGCGCCGGATCGCAGAATCCCCCGCTATAGGTCAAGCGCGCTGGAGTAATGCCTCTCGGAATGTTACGGACATTGATCCTTGCCCACGTTTCAGATCCGTGCTTTGGTCGAGTGGAGCCTCGCAGAATTTAGCCGATAACGTGCAAAGGCGGGGGGCTGCTGATACACATAATCGGGGCCATTGGTTTGCATTGACTACACGGGTCACATTCCATTGTTGTCCCACGGGAGTTCAGGATAAGCGAGGAATTGCATTCCACGATTCAAGAGCTACTCATTGGTTGCAAAGCCAGTTTAAGGATCACCGTGTATTTCGTCGGGGTGAGAGCAGAACCCTAACGACTCTTAAAACTGGGACATTTAGGCCCATTTTTATCACAGAATCATAGAAATTTAAGGCACAGAAAGAGGCCATTCGGCCCATCATGTTTGGACCTCTTGGGATTCAAGCAAGGCGATATTTGCTGGCTGTTGATTGGTGGTGGGAGGGAGGAGGACTCTTCATTATCCCGGTGGTCCAGTGGGTTGGCCGATGAGGGCAAACTCTGGAGTCCCCAGTCTAGTGACAGCACGGCCTTGTGCTTCAAACTTTGCGACGACCTTGTGGAGCCTGAACAGGCTGCACTTCTCCTCCACATTGATGCAAAAGGGACCAATGCTTTTTAGTTTCAAAGACAGCATCAACTGCATTTCACAATTGTAAATGTCAAACAAGAATATCATATGCACACATATATAACATTTATTTTTTTCACTGTAATTTTTCTTCTATAAGAAAGGAAAGCATTTATGTCACATTGCTGTTTGCGGAATCTTGCTGTGCACAGATTGGCTGCCACGTTTCCTTACTTTACAACAGTGACTGCATCTCAAAAGTCCTTCATTGGCTGTAAAGCGCTTTGGAACGTCCTGAGGTCGTGAAAGGGGTGATAAAAATGCAAGCGTGTTTATTCTTCTGGTGTTCTATTCAGAGTCAGCGTGGGTCCACGGCTCAGAGCTTCTGTCGAGTTGGCACCGATTGCCGGTCTCACTCTTCAGAGGTCGCCGGACGGCTGCTCTGCATGAAAACATGTCGCGTGAATGCTTTGGAAGGGTGTCTTTTTTGAAGGTAAGCAGAGTTAGAGGGTGTTTTCCTCTGCATCTACATGTGCTATGACTGGAATAAGGAGCGCGCCACAAAATTGGCACAAAAAGATTCGCCGAACCCTAGTAACTACAGGCCGGCCAGTTTAACATCAGTGGTGGGTAAAATTTTAGAAACAATAATCAAGGAAAAAATTAACAGGCACTTGGAGAGGTTTAAGCTAATTAAGGAGAGCCAACACAGATTTGTAAAAGGCAGATCGCGTTTGACTAATCTAATTGAATTTTTTGATGAAGTAACAGGGAGGATTGATGAAGGGAATGCAATGGATGTTGTCTGCATGAATTTTAGGAAGGCATTTGACAAAGTAAAACAGAAGGCTTGTTAACAAAATTGAGGCTCATGGAATAGGTGGGTCAGTGGCAGCTTGGATAAGGAATTGGCTTAAAGGTAGAAAACAGCAAGTTGTGGTAAATGGCTGTTTTTCAGACTGGAGGGTGGTAGACAGTGGTGTTCCCCAAGGGTCAGTGCTGGGGCCACTGCATTTTTTAATATATATAAATGACCTGGATATTGGAATACAGAGTAGAATTTCTAAATTTGCCGATGACACCAAACTTGGGGGGGATGGCAAACAGTGAGGATGATACCACTCGACGGCAACAGGACATAGAAAGGCTAGCAGAATGGGCAGACAAGTGGCAGATGGAATTTAATAGAGAAGTGTGAGGTGAGGCATTTTGGCAGAAGGAACAGGGAGAGGCAATATACAGTTAATGGCACAGTTTTAAAGAGTGTGCAGGGACAGAGGGACCTGGGAGTTAATGTGCACAGGTCCCTGAAGGTGGCAGGACATATTGAGAGAGTGGTTAGCAAAGCATATGGGATCTTGGGCTTCATAAATAGAGGTATTGAGTACAAAAGTAGAGAAGTTATGCTGAACCTTTATAAAGTGCTGGTTAGGCCAGAACTGGAGTATTGCATCCAGTTCTGGTCACCACACTTTAGGAAGGATGTGAAGGCCCTTGAGAGGGTGCAGAGGAGATTTACCAGAATGGTTCCGGGGATGGGGGATCTTAGTTACAAGGACAGGTTGGAGAAGCTGGATTTGTTTTCATTAGAGCAAAGGAGGTTGAGGGGTGATTTGATAAAGGTGTACAAGATTATGATGGGTTTGGATAGGCTAGATGGGGAAAGGCTGTTCCCACTAGTTGATGGTACAAGGACTAGGGAACACAGATTTAAGGTTTTGGGCAAGAGATACAGGGGGGATGTGAGGGAAAACTTTTTTACGCAGCGAGTCATAGAGTCATAGAGTTATACAGCACAGAAAGAGGCCCTTCGGCCCATCGTGTCTGCGCCGACCATCAATCCCTGTCCAGTCTAATCCCATTTTCCAGCATTTGGTCCATAGCCTTGTATGCAATGGCATTTCAAGTGCTCATCCAAATGCTTCTTGAATGTTATGAGGGTTCCTGCCTCTACCACCCTTTCAGGCAGTGAGTGGTGAGGACCTGGAACTCGCTGCCGACGGAAGTGGTGGAAGCGGAGACACTCAATGTTTTCAAGGGGAGACTGGACAGGCACTTGAGGGAAATAAACTTGCAGGGCTCCGGGGATAGAGCGGAGGAATGGGACTGACTGGATTGCTCTACAGAGAGCCAGCATGGACTCGATGGGCCGAATGGCCTCCTTCCATGCCATTGTGACTCTATGACTCTATGAATACATTTTTGATAGCGATCGCTAAAATAGGAGCAGTCTTTCAAAAAGGGCTGTCGCAGCTAGGAGTACATAAGAACATAAGAAATAGGAGCAGGAGTAGGCCATTCAGCCCTTCGAGACTGCTCCGCCATTCAATGAGATCATGGCTGATCATCTGCCTCAATTCCATTCACCGGCCTTATTGCCATATCACTTGATGCCCTTACTAGTCAGAAATCTAACGACATCTGTTTTGAATATACCCAACGACTGAGCCTCCACAGCCCTCTGGGGTAGAGAATTCCAAAGATTCAGCACCCTCTGTGTGAAGAAATTTCTTCTCATCTCAGTCCTGAATGGCCTACCCTTTATCCTGAGGCTGTGGCCCTGGTTCTAGACTCCCCAGCCAAGGGAAGCATTCTCCCAGCATCCATCCTATCAAGCCCTGTAATAATTTTGTATGCTTCAATGAGATCCCCTCTCATTCTTCTGAATTCTAGAGAATACAGGCCTAGTTTACTCAATCTCTTCTTTTACGACAGTCCCGCCATCGCAGGAATCAATCTCGTGAACCTTCGTTGCACTCCCTCTATGGCAAGTATATCCTTCCTTAGGTAAGGAGACCAAAATTGTACACAGTACTCCAGGTATTGGCTCACCAAGGCCCTATGTAATTGGAGTAAGACTTCTTTACTCCTGTACTCAAAATGTACAGTAATCCCTGCAACCATACAGCTGGAGTTAACGAGTTAAAAAATATATATATATATCTGGCGTGTGAAAAAGTAGTGGTGAAAGAGACGGGGAAAATTGGATTTGAAATAATCGTGACAAAACAGTCTGGAGGACCAGTGTGCGAGGACAGCAGGGGCCCGGGCAGTTCAATGAGACTGCGAGACTGTGGGGGACAACTCGCGGGAGGTGCCCTGCAGTGCGGGAAGAAGTGCAGTAAGCAGCAGCACTCTGAACACACAGTCGCGGGACAATATCCGCAGTGTCTGGCTTCCTCGTCGGGAGCCCTCTGGCAGTCTTGTGTCAGCCAGCGCTCATTATCAGAGGGGGGAAAAGGATTGGCCGAGCATCTTAATGTAATATCCTGCAGAAGTAACATGCACTCACTGATTTGCGAGGCTTTTGTAAGCTGCTTTATAAGAAGGATTACACAATGAATAATTTGGTGTGAATTAAAAGATTAAGCACTAGTTAAGGAGAGCGAAGAAGCCTCTTGCATCCTTCATGTTGTTTGGCCTACTTGACTTCTCAGTGGCACAATTACTTATTCTTCACAGTCACCCCAGTCCTTTTTAATTTTAATGAGTTTCAAGCCAGGTTCCTTTCTTGATTCGTACAATGGTTTGTACACAATTACAAAAATGAATAGAATAAGATTTCTTTCTTTGTTTTAAACGCTGATTTGTTTGCCCCGCACCCCTCGCCAAAGATATTGACTTTTGCTTGAGATCTGCATCGATGGTCTTGCTCTCCTACCTCCCACGTGGCCTTTCTGTATGGGTGAGGCTAGGCGCTGAGCATCAGCAGGCTGTTTGACTGTGAAAGGCATCACAGCCGAGCCGAAAATTCTCTTCATGAAATGCACATAGATCCACATCCGTGCTCACACATGCACATTTATCCCCCTCCCCACACATAGATCCACATCCGTGCTCACACATGCACATTTATCCCCCTCCCCACACACATACTCTCCCACACACACGTGCCCACGCACGCACGCACTCGCACATGTGCTCCCACGCTCACAGGCGCTCCCACTCGCGCGCGCGCGCTCTCACTCACTCGCGCTCACTCACTTAAGCGCTCCCGTGCACACGTTCCCACAAGTGCTCCCATCTACATAGACGCGCTCCCACACAGGCGCTCCCCGCACACGCGCTCCCACTTTCGCGCTCTCACTCGCACTCACTCACTTAAGCGCTCCTGTGCACACATTCCCACAAGCGCTCCCATCCACATACACGTGCTCCCACACAGGCGTTCCCACACACGCGTACTCCCATGAGCGCACACCGATGTATTTGCACACACACTCTCCCACACACACATACCCCTTCCAGTAGAAATCTAGATAGCAATCAGATGTAGGAACCGCATAATAATTTATTTCTATTCTTTCCTTGCCCCACACTTTCCCACCCCAGCTCAAGGGTACAGATATCGGTTGTAGCTTGGACATATAGCGCCCGTTCCTTCACTGTCGCTGGGTCCAAATCCTGGCACTCCCTATCAAAGGAAGCACTACACACCACACGGACTGCAGTGGTTCAAGGCGGCGGCTCACCACCACCTTCTCAGGGGACGACTAGGGATGGGCAATAAGTGCCGGCGACCCGAGAATCCCGATGAAATAAAAAATTTTAAAAGCCCAGTGCTGCCAACGCTGTTCAAACCCGAGACCTTCTGGCCTGCCTGGCTGTGGCTGTGAGAGTAGGCACTGCAGTTACTCGTTGAGCTGTTGGGAGAGCTTAAGAGTGCGACTTCGAGAAGGAGCCTTACAGGGAGAAGCACAAAGCTAGACAAGACAGAAATATTTGCATTGCAAACCACTTGTGCTTGGAGAGCACTTGAAGCACCACGCTTTTAAGAGCTGAACTGTTTTGTTCGCGCATGGAATGTCGTCTAAAAAGCTCCTGTCCTTGGGAGTGTGCAAGTTTTTTGTAAAGTTAGCAGACAGTTGCAGTGTTTAAAAAGAATAATATTTGATGCATTACGTCTTGCCAGTGCAGCAGTGATCAGGTGGGGCGGGGGGGGGGGGGGGTTTGCTGTTGTCTGGGAGTATCAAATTAATTTGCAAATCTCCAAATTAGTTTCTTCTGATTGCAAGCTCTTGGGAGGCCCTCTGCTGATATCGGAGACGCAGACACGAGCCAAGTCCGCGACCCTTTTGGAAATATTCTAAGCTGGGCTCAGTCTGGCGGAAGCGCTAACCAAACGGGAGAACTCCCACGTGTGGGTTTATGCAATAGTTCATTTATTCCTTCTGCGAAAGTCGTCTCAGCCGGCAGCCTTGCTCCTTCTTTCCCGCCGTTCTGAACTCTTAAACCTCTGAGCAGGTAATTGAAGGGCCACGGCAGCCATTTATAGAACTCCCCCCACCGCCCTCCCACAAAATGGCAGTGGGGGGGGGGGGTGGGGGGCGAAATAATAAAATACTAAACTCTTTGCTGAATGATCTTTCAGGTGCAAATAACGAGAGCAGGAATGAGATTTACAAACATAGAAACTTAGAAACATAGAAGATAGGAGCAGGAGTAGGCCATTCGGCCCCTCGAGCCTGCTCCGCCATTCAATGAGATCACGGCTGATCATCCAAATTCAGTACCCGGTCCCTGCTTTCTTCCCATACCCCTTGATCCCTTTAGCCTTAAGAAATATATCCAACTCTTTCTTGAATATATTTAATGAATTGGCCTCCACAGCCTTCTGTGGTAGAGAATTCCACAGGTTCACCACTCTCTGGGTGAAGAAATTCCTCCTCATCTCTGTTCTAAATGGCTTACCCCTTATCCTTAGACTGTGACCCCTGGTTCTGGACTCCCCGACCATCGGGAACATCCTTCCTGCATCTAGTCTGTCCAGTCCTGTCAGAATTTTATAAGTTTCAATGAGATCCCCTCTCATTCTTCTAACCTCCAGCAAGTACAAGCCCAATTGTCCCAATCTCTCCTCATATGTCATTCCTGCCATCCCAGGTATCAGCCTGGTGAATCTTCGCTGAACTCCTTCCATGGCAAGAACGTCCTTCCTCAGATTCCTTTGAGAGAATCTCGATGGATTCTGAAAATAATTAGGAGAGAGAGCGCGAAAGAGAAAAATAAAGAGTGGGAGGGTTATTGCAGCAGCTAAATCTGTTGCAATATAAGTGCACTGTCTCATTCAAAATGAGGAAGGATGCATCCCAACTCGCACCAAGTTCCAGTCGCCCCTCGTCACCCCTCTGCTTTCTGACCTACATTGGCTCCTGATCCACCAGTGCCACAATTTTAAAATTCTCATTCTTGTTTTCAAATCTCTCCCTGGCCTCTCCCCTCCCTGTCTCTGTAACCTCCTCCAGCCCTCCGAGGTCTCCGCGCTCCTCCAATTCTGGCCTCTTGCACATCCCCGATTTTAAACGCTCCACCATTGGCGGCCATGCCTTCAGCCATCTGGGCCCTGAGCTCTGGAAATCCCTCCCTAAACCTCTGCACCTCTCTCGCCGCCTTTTAAGACGCTCTTTAAAACCCATCTCTTTGACCAAGCTTTTGGTCACCTGTCCTCATCTATCCTCTATGTGGCTCGGTGTCAAATTTTGTCTGATAATTGCTCTTTTGAATCGCCGTGGGACGTTTCTGCTAGGTTAAAGGCGCTATATAAATGCAAGCTGTTGGCCCTCGAGAAGCTCCTTCACTAATAGTCCAAGAGGGGAACCTGATCAACTGCATAACGAATGCATGATGACTGTAAAGAATTTTGGACAATAAGCGACATGATTAATCATTTGCTTTGCCTTCTGTTACTGCCTTCATGCACAGTCCAGATTTTCAAGGAGCATTTCTGATCAATTTCCACTTGAATTTTACGAATTCCAATGAATTACTATTGATCCCAGCTCCTCTATGAAACAATCAGCTTCCATTCAAAGGGCAAGTGTACTACAGGGGAAACATTATCAACAAGCTCCTTGTCACCCATCGCGTCTTGAGCATTTTGTTTCGAACGCCTGTTCCTTTCGCCGACATGTCATTGGTTGACGAGCCTTCCTTGCCCACGTGCCGGTTGGCGGCGAATGGGTTTCAATGCATGAGTTAACCTGGAGGCGGGGAGGGGGTTATCGCCGGAGGCCTGGTGGACTGCACACCTTCTTGCCCGGGGGGCGTGGCATGTGAGGATTAAAAAGGGGGGGGGGAGAAAACAACAATTAGAAATGAAGAAACCTTCAGTGGGAGATTGGCCGAAAACCCTGGAGAAGTGCCACGAATGGCCAAGGCTGTTTCTCCAGTGGGTTTCAGGTAATCTCCCACCGCAGAACCAGTCCAGAAATTCCAGGTCTTTGCCTCCATAGCCTATGCCAAAGACTAGCAAGATCCCAGCATTGCTCGCCAGTCACTACTGCATTAGCGACCTCAGCCAGGGTAGGAGTGAGGAAAGAAAGATCTTGCATTTATATAGCGCCTTTCCTGACCTCAGGATGCCCCTCACCTCCCCTCCCCTCCCCTCCCCTCCCCTCCCCTCCCCTCCCCTCCCCCTGTTCTTCAAATCCAATGAAGTACTTTTGAAGTATAGTCACTGTTGTAATGTAGGAAACACGGCAGCCAATTTGTGCACAGCAAGGTCCCACAAACAGCAATGTGATAATGACCAGATAATCTGCTTTTTAGTGAAGTTGGTTGAGGGATAAATATTGGTCAGGACACCAGGGAGAACTCCTCTGCTCTTCTTCGAATTAGTGTTGTGGGATCTTTTACGTCCACCTGAGAGGGCAAACGGGGTTTAACATCTTGTCGGAAAGACGGCACCTCTGACAGTGCAGCGCTCCCTCAGCACTGCACTGGGAGTGTCAGCCCTAGATTTTTTGTGCTCCAGTCTCGGGAGCGGGACTTGAATCCACGACCTTCCGACTCGGAGGCAAGAGTGCTGCCCACTGAGCCACAGCTAGCTGACAGATAAGTGGAGGACAGAATCGGGCGATGCCCCCCCCCCCCGCGCCAGGGCTCGGAGTGTGGTCGCCCGGAAGAGTGGGCATTTGGGGCAAGGTGGTATCGGAAGGCTGCGGTTACTGAGCCCAGCCTTTGATGGAATGGAGGAGGGCAAACTGGCAGAGGAAAGGAAGGGATTAAAATTAAAAAAGAGGACAATGCAGTCGCAGTTCTACAGGACGAAATGTTGAAGCCACAATGACGAGTGTTGAAGAACAAGGCGGCCTCCATGAAGTGCAGTTGCTGTCAGTTTAATGTTTCCAGATAGCCCAATGGGGTGAATACAAGTGGTTTGAAACAAATGGAAAGCAACTGTGGAACAAACAAGTTTTCAAATGAAAATTACTTTGGGCTTCCGTTTGTTTAATGATGAAGCTTTTCATTTTTCCAGGACGCTCATAAATATCATTCTCTTCCAAACCGGAATAAAGCCGAGGGACCCCTTTCTCTTGCTTTTATCTCTGGTTTAGATCAGGATCCTTCTGAAGCTCGCACTGTCTTGCAAACGGGTGGCCGGAATATATTCTGATGTGTTGCATTCATCACTCACAAAGTAGAATGAAATCGTAATTGGGAGGGGGGGTCAGGACGGGTGGCCGTGGGCAGGAACAAACAACAGGCCTCTCTTTGTAATGATCCACTGATGTGAGGTCTGATCAACTCCCGAACACTAAAACCCAAAGACAGCAAGATCAAATTGAAAGAAAATGAAGCAAAATTACTAACTGACTCCAGAAAGCCTTGGAGCTGCATGGCAGGTAGTGCTGTTTAACATTCAATAGCAGTCTCCTTTGCTTATTGCACAGGACCGGTTGCGCGGGCAGGGAAGGGGGTGGGAGAGAGGACTAAATTTAGTTTTATGTTAGAAGAGCTCAGATTACAGTAAACGATCGGCATCCAAACTCGTAAATGTTGTTCCATGAACCAGGCAGACTCTTTTCTCCCCTTGCGGTTCCCATGGATTACCGTCAGATTCACCAGCTCTGAACTCGTCCCCGTAAACGCGTACGGCTTTGTTCGCCGTTGCTCAGTGGGCAGCAGTCTCGCCTCTGAGTCAGAAGGTTGTGGGTTCGAGCCCCACTTCTGAGTCGTGAGCACAAACTTGTGGCTGACACTCCAGTGCAGTGCTGAGGGAGTGCTGCACTGTCGGAGGTGCCGTCTTTTGAATGAGTCGTTAAACCGAGACTCCATCTGCCCTCACAGGTGGACGTAGAAGATCCCAGGGCACTATTTGAAGCAGAGCAGGGGAGTTCTCCCCGGTGTTCTGGCCAATGTTTATCCTTTAACCAACATCACTAAAACAGATGTCTGGTCATTACAACATTGCTGTTTGTGGGAGCTTGCTGTGCAAATTGGCTGCCGCATTTCCCTACAGTACAACAGTGACTACACTTCAAAAGTACTTCATTGGCTGTAAAGCGCTTTGGGCCATCCTGAGGTCGTGAAAGGCGCCAGATACAGGACACTTTTTTTATCCGGCACCGACGGGACCGGCGTGGTGCCGGTTGATCAAAAAGTCCGGATTACAGAGAGGTATACTTACTAAGGTATGAGAGCCCCGTACACGGCCACAGATCCAGGCGTCCCTGTTGCATGGCAACAGGTGCAGGAACCCCGGTTACACGGCCACAGATCCAGGAACCCCGGTTACACGGCCACTAATATGAAGTAAAACTTACCTGAACCTGCTCCTGAATTTTGCCGGTTAAGAGAGAATTCCGGTTATTTAGGTGCCGGTAAAAAGAGAGTTTCCTGCAAATGCAAGTGTTGCTTTCCTTTTTTGCTGGAAGGGATCACGTGTTGTTAGGTGGTCAGGTGTGGACACGATTGTGAAGCTGCCCCCTGGAGGTTGAACGGTCTACCAACACTCATGGTAAATGGCTACTGGGGTGAAGTGCCAGACATCAACCTGTGGAACTCCGCGGAGCCCAGCGAGAAGTCAACACCTTCCACGGAGGATGAGGAGAAAATCTGGGATTTTTTAAGTGATGCTGATTGAGGGATAAATATTGGCCAGGACACTGAGGAGAACTCCCCTGCTCCTCTTCGAAATAGTGCCATGGGATCTTTTACATCCATTCTACCGTTTAGCCGAAGCAGTTCAACATCTTATTGCCTTTGTTCATTGCTGCTCTGCATTAGTTGGACATGTTTAACGTCAAGTCTACTAAGTCTCTTGGGTCTCTTTCATCTTCATCCTTGGCTATTCCAACGCCACTCAATGGACTACACGGGTCATAGAAACATAGAAGATAGGAGCAGGAGAAGGCCATTCGGCCCCTCAAGCCTGCTCCGCCATTCAATGAGATCATGGCTGATCATCCAAATTCAGTACCCTGTCCCTGCTTTCTCCTCATATCCCTTGATCCCTTTAGCTTTAAGAAATATATCTAACTCCTTCTTGAATATATTTAATGAATTGGCCTCTACTGCCTTCTGTGGTAGAGAATTCCACAGGTTCACCACTCTCTGGGTGAAGAAATTCCTCCTCATATCTGTCCTAAATGGCTTACCCCTTATCCTTAGACTGTGACCCCTGGTTCTGGACTCCCCGACCATCGGGAACATCCTTCCTGCATCTAGTCTGTCTAGTCCTGTTAGAATTTTATAAGTTTCAATGAGATCCCCTCTCATTCTTGTAAACTCCAGCGAGTATAAGCCCAATCGACCCAATCTCTCCTCATACGTCATTCCTGCCATCCCAGTTATCAGCCTGGTGAATCTTCGCTGCTTTCCTTCCATGGCAAGAACATCCTTCCTCAGATAAGGCGACCAAAACTGCAGGTCGTCCATTTGCTCCTTCCTCTGTGTAGCACCTTGCATTTATCTGCATTAAATTCCATCTCCCATTGTGTTCTGCCCATTGTCCAACTCGTTCAGCAGTTTCTGAGCTGCCTTTTCTAATTCCACCGCCCTTCCTAGTTTGGTGCCATCTGAAAATTTGACCACTTTGCAGTGAGTTTGTGAATCTAGGCCATGGATGTAAATTAGAAACAGCAGCAGTGGCAGCTCCCTCAGGCACCCCATCAGTATGTCCCCCCTGTTGTTTCACTGTGACAAAACTCCTCTGACGAAGACTCTTTTTCTCGCTCCTTCAGCATGTTCCTTTTTCTTCTCCATTCCCAGGGTTTAACTTGAATCCCCGCGGCTTTGAGTTTAATTAATAGACTTTTGTCAAGGGCCTTTTGGAAGTCAAGGTGCACCATTTTGTAGGGCCAACCACAGTCCAGTTGGGTTGCCACATACTCAAAAAAGCTAACCAGGTTGGTCAGGTAGGATCTCCTCCTTCTGAATCTATGCTGATAACTAACAGCTGATCCTCAAGTTTACTTCTGATAGATAATTCCATTATTTTACATGGAGTGGGTCTGCAAGTGGCCCTGATCTGCTTTGTGACCTGTTTTCAATATGAGCCCCTTCTTTGCCTGACTCCAATGTGCTATTGCCTACACATTATTCACGGATTCCCTCACTATGAATGTCGGTGCCTCGCGGATCTCCTCTTGAGTCTCTCTCTGCGCTCTGCCGGATCTCCTCTCGAGCCTCTCTCTGCGCTCTGACGGATCCCCTCTCGAGTCTCTCGGCGCTTTGACGGATCTCCTCTCGAGTCTCTCTCAGCGCTCTGACGGATCTCCTCTCGAGTCTCTCAGCGCTGTGACGGATCTCCTCTCGAGTCTCTCTGCGCTCTGACGGATCTCCTCTTGAGTCTCTCAGCGCTCTGATGGATCTCCTCTCGAGTCCCTCTCAGTGCTCTGACGGATCTCCTCTCGAGTCTCTCTGCGCTCTGACGGATCTCCTCTCGAGTCGCTCTCAGCGCTCTGACGGATCTCCTCTCGAATCTCTCTCAGCGCTCTGGCGGATCTCCTCTCGAGTCTCTCTGAGCACTCTGATGGATCTCCTCTCGAGTCTCTCAGCGCTCTGACGGATCCCCTCTCGAGTCTCTCAGCGCTCAGACAGATCTCCTCTCGAGTCTCTCTCAGCGCTCTGACGGATCTCCTCTCGAGTCTCTCTCCGCGCTCTGGCGGATCTCCTCTCGAGTCTCTCTCAGCACTCTGATGGATCTCCTCTTGAGTCTCTCAGCGCTCTGACGGATCTCCTCTTGAGTCTCTCAGCGCTCTGACGGATCTCCTCTCGAGTCTCTCAGCGCTCTGACAGATCTCCTCTCGAGTCTCTCTCAGCGCTCTGACGGATCTCCTCTCGAGTCTCTCTCAGCGCTCTGACAGATCTCCTCTCGAGTCTCTCTCAGCGCTCTGAAAGATCTCCTCTCGAGTCTCTCTCAGCGCTCTGATGGATAGAAACATAGAAACATAGAAGATAGGAGCAGGAGTCGGCCATTTGGCCCCTCGAGCCTGCTCCGCCATTCAACGAGATCATGGCTGATCATCCAAACCCCAGCACCCGGTCCCTACACCGACAGCCATCCCACCCAAGCCCTATCCCCGAAACCCCACGTATTTAATCCCCCCTAACACTAAGGGCCAATTTTAATCATGGCCAATCAGCCTAACCCGCACATCTTTGGACTCCCTGCGCTCTGACGGATCTCCTCTCGAGTCTCTCTGCGCTCTGACGGATCTCCTCTCGAGTCTCTCTGCGCTCTGACGGATCTCCTCTCGAGTCTCTCAGCACTCTGACAGGTCTCCTCTCGAGTCTCTCTCTGCGCTCTGACAGATCTCCTCTCGAGTCTCTCTCAGCGCTCTGACGGATCTCCTCTTGAGTCTCTCAGCGCTCTGACGGATCTCCTCTCGAGTCTCTCAGCGCTCTGACGGATCTCCTCTCGAGTCTCTCTGCGCTCTAACAGATCTCCTCTCGAGTCTCTCAGCACTCTGACGGATCTCCCCTCGAGTATCTCAGCGCTCTGATGGATCTCCTCTCGAGTCTCTCTCTGCGCTCTGACGGATCTCCTCTCGAGTCTCTCCACGCTCTGACGGATCTCCCCTCGAGTCTCTCTGCGCTCTGACGGATCTCCCCTCGAGTCTCTCTGCGCTCTGACGGATCTCCTCTCGAGTCTCTCTGCGCTCTGACGGATCTCTTCTCGAGTCTCTCTCTGCGCTCTGACGGATCTCCTCTCGAGTCTCTCTCTGCACTCTGACGGATCTCCTCTCGAGTGTCTCTCAGCGCTCTGACGGATCTCCTCTCGAGCCTCTCTGCGCTCTGACGGATCTCCTCTCGAGTCTCTCAGCGCTCTGAGGGATCTCCTCTCGAATTGCTCAGCGCTCTGACTGATCTCATCTCGAGTCTCTCAGCGCTCTGACGGATCTCCTCTCGAGTCTCTCTCTGCGCTCTGATGGATCTCCTCTCGAGTGTCTCAGCACTGTGACGGATCTCCTCTCGAGTCTCTCTGCGCTCTGACGGATCTCCTCTCAAGTCTCTCAGCGCTCTGACGGATCCCCTCTCGAGTCTCTCTCAGCGGTCTGATGGATCTCCTCTCGAGTCTCCCTCTGCGCTCTGACAGATCTCCTCTCGAGTCTCCCTCTGCGCTTTGATGGATCTCCTCTCGAGTCTCTCTCAGCGCTCTGACGGATCTCCGCTCGAGTCTCTCTCTGCGTTCTGACGGATTTCCCCTCGAGTCTCTCAGCGCTCTGACGGATCTCCTCTCGAGTCTCTCTCAGCGCTCTGACGGATCTTTTCTCAAGTCTCTCTCAGCGCTCTGACGGATCTCCTCTTGAGTCTCTCTCAGCGCTCTGACGGATCTCCTCTCGAGTCTCTCTCAGCGCTCTGACAGATCTCCTCTCGAGTCTCTCTCAGCGCTCTGATGGATCTCCTGTCGAGTCTCTCTCAGCGCTCTGATGGATCTCCTCTCGAGTCTCTCAGCGCTCTGACGGATCCCCTCTCGAGTCTCTCAGCGCTCTGACGGATCTCCTCTCGAGTCTCTCTGCGCTCTGACGGATCTCCTCTTGAGTCTCTCAGCGCTCTGACGGATCTCCTCTCGAGTCGCTCTCTGCGCTCTGACGGATCTCCTCTCGAGTCGCTCTCAGCGCTCTGACGGATCTCCTCTCGAGTCTCTCTCAGCGCTCTGGCGGATCTCCTCTCGAGTCTCTCTGAGCACTCTGATGGATCTCCTCTCGAGTCTCTCAGCGCTCTGACGGATCCCCTCTTGAGTCTCTCAGCGCTCTGACGGATCTCCTCTCGAGTCTCTCAGCGCTCTGACAGATCTCTCGAGTCTCTCTCAGCGCTCTGACGGATCTCCTTTCGAGTCTCTCTCTGCGCTCTGGCGGACCTCCTCTCGAGTCTCTCTCAGCACTCTGATGGATCTCCTCTCGAGTCTCTCAGCGCTCTGACGGATCTCCTCTCGAGTCTCTCAGCGCTCTGACGGATCTCCTCTCGAGTCTCTCAGCGCTCTGACAGATCTCCTCTTGAGTCTCTCTCAGCGCTCTGACGGATCTCCTCTCGAGTCTCTCTCAGCGCTCTGACAGATCTCCTCTCGAGTCTCTCTCAGCGCTCTGACAGATCTCCTCTCGAGTCTCTCTCAGCGCTCTGACGGATAGAAACATAGAAGATAGGAGCAGGAGTCGGCCATTTGGCCCCTCGAGCCTGCTCCGCCATTCAACGAGATCATGGCTGATCATCCAAACCCTAGCACCCGGTCCCTACACCGGCAGCCATCCCACCCAAGCCCTATCCCCGTGACCGCACGTATTTAATCCCCCCTAACACTAAGGGCCAATTTTTATCATGGCCAATCAACCTAACCCGCACATCTTTGGACTCTCTGCGCTCTGACGGATCTCCTCTCGAGTCTCTCTGCGCTCTGACGGATCTCCTCTCGAGTCTCTCTGCGCTCTGACGGATCTCCTCTCGAGTCTCTCAGCACTCTGACGGATCTCCTCTCGAGTCTCTCTCTGCGCTCTGACGGATCTCCTCTCGAGTCTCTCTCAGCGCTCTGACGGATCTCCTCTCGAGTCTCTCAGCGCTCTGACGGATCTCCTCTCGAGTCTCTCAGCACTCTGACAGATCTCCTCTCGAGTCACTCAGCGCTCTGACGGATCTCCTCTCGAATCTCTCTGCGCTCTGACGGATCTCCTCTCGAGTCTCTCAGCACTCTGACGGATCTCCTCTCGAGTCTCTCAGCGCTTTGATGGATCTCCTCGAGTATCTCTCTGCGCTCTGACGGATCTCCCCTCGAGTCTCTCTCTGCGCCCTGACGGATCTCCTCTCGAGTCTCTCTCAGCGCTCTGACGGATCTCCTCTCGAGTCTCTCAGCGCTCTGAGGGATCTCCTCTCGAATCGCTCAGCGCTCTGACTGATCTCATCTCGAGTCTCTCAGCGCTCTGACGGATCTCCTCTCGAGTCTCTCTCTGCGCTCTGATGGATCTCCTCTCGAGTGTCTCAGCGCTGTGACGGATCTCAACTCGAGTCTCTCTGCGCTCTGACGGATCTCCTCTCAAGTCTCTCAGCGCTCTGACGGGTCTCCTCTCGAGTCTCTCTCAGCGGTCTGATGGATCTCCTCTCGAGTCTCCCTCTGCACTCTGACGGATCTCCTCTCGAGTATCCCTCTGCGCTTTGACGGATCTCCTCTCGAGTCTCTCTCAGCGCTCTGACGGATCTCCGCTCGAGTCTCTCTCTGCGTTCTGACGGATTTCCCCTCGAGTCTCTCAGCGCTCTGACGGATCTCCTCTCGAGTCTCTCTCAGCGCTCTGACGGATCTTTTCTCAAGTCTCTCTCAGCGCTCTGACGGATCTCCTCTTGAGTCTCTCTCAGCGCTCTGACGGATCTCCTCTCGAGTCTCTCTCAGCGCTCTGACAGATCTCCTCTCGAGTCTCTCTCAGCGCTCTGATGGATCTCCTGTCGAGTCTCTCTCAGCGCTCTGATGGATCTCCTCTCGAGTCTCTCAGCGCTCTGACGGATCCCCTCTCGAGTCTCTCAGCGCTCTGACGGATCTCCTCTCGAGTCTCTCTGCGCTCTGACGGATCTCCTCTTGAGTCTCTCAGCGCTCTGACGGATCTCCTCTCGAGTCGCTCTCTGCGCTCTGACGGATCTCCTCTCGAGTCGCTCTCAGCGCTCTGACGGATCTCCTCTCGAGTCTCTCTCAGCGCTCTGGCGGATCTCCTCTCGAGTCTCTCTGAGCACTCTGATGGATCTCCTCTCGAGTCTCTCAGCGCTCTGACGGATCCCCTCTTGAGTCTCTCAGCGCTCTGACGGATCTCCTCTCGAGTCTCTCAGCGCTCTGACAGATCTCTCGAGTCTCTCTCAGCGCTCTGACGGATCTCCTTTCGAGTCTCTCTCTGCGCTCTGGCGGACCTCCTCTCGAGTCTCTCTCAGCACTCTGATGGATCTCCTCTCGAGTCTCTCAGCGCTCTGACGGATCTCCTCTCGAGTCTCTCAGCGCTCTGACGGATCTCCTCTCGAGTCTCTCAGCGCTCTGACAGATCTCCTCTTGAGTCTCTCTCAGCGCTCTGACGGATCTCCTCTCGAGTCTCTCTCAGCGCTCTGACAGATCTCCTCTCGAGTCTCTCTCAGCGCTCTGACAGATCTCCTCTCGAGTCTCTCTCAGCGCTCTGACGGATAGAAACATAGAAGATAGGAGCAGGAGTCGGCCATTTGGCCCCTCGAGCCTGCTCCGCCATTCAACGAGATCATGGCTGATCATCCAAACCCTAGCACCCGGTCCCTACACCGACAGCCATCCCACCCAAGCCCTATCCCCGTGACCGCACGTATTTAATCCCCCCTAACACTAAGGGCCAATTTTTATCATGGCCAATCAACCTAACCCGCACATCTTTGGACTCTCTGCGCTCTGACGGATCTCCTCTCGAGTCTCTCTGCGCTCTGACGGATCTCCTCTCGAGTCTCTCTGCGCTCTGACGGATCTCCTCTCGAGTCTCTCAGCACTCTGACGGATCTCCTCTCGAGTCTCTCTCTGCGCTCTGACGGATCTCCTCTCGAGTCTCTCTCAGCGCTCTGACGGATCTCCTCTCGAGTCTCTCAGCGCTCTGACGGATCTCCTCTCGAGTCTCTCAGCACTCTGACAGATCTCCTCTCGAGTCACTCAGCGCTCTGACGGATCTCCTCTCGAATCTCTCTGCGCTCTGACGGATCTCCTCTCGAGTCTCTCAGCACTCTGACGGATCTCCTCTCGAGTCTCTCAGCGCTCTGATGGATCTCCTCGAGTATCTCTCTGCGCTCTGACGGATCTCCCCTCGAGTCTCTCTCTGCGCCCTGACGGATCTCCTCTCGAGTCTCTCTCAGCGCTCTGACGGATCTCCTCTCGAGTCTCTCAGCGCTCTGAGGGATCTCCTCTCGAATCGCTCAGCGCTCTGACTGATCTCATCTCGAGTCTCTCAGCGCTCTGACGGATCTCCTCTCGAGTCTCTCTCTGCGCTCTGATGGATCTCCTCTCGAGTGTCTCAGCGCTGTGACGGATCTCAACTCGAGTCTCTCTGCGCTCTGACGGATCTCCTCTCAAGTCTCTCAGCGCTCTGACGGGTCTCCTCTCGAGTCTCTCTCAGCGGTCTGATGGATCTCCTCTCGAGTCTCCCTCTGCACTCTGACGGATCTCCTCTCGAGTATCCCTCTGCGCTTTGACGGATCTCCTCTCGAGTCTCTCTCAGCGCTCTGACGGATCTCCGCTCGAGTCTCTCTCTGCGTTCTGACGGATCTCCCCTCGAGTCTCTCTGCGCTCTGACGGATCTCCTCTCGAGTCTCTCTGCGCTCTGACGGATCTCCTCTCGATTCTCTCTGCGCTCTGACGGATCTCCTCTCGAGTCTCTCAGCACTCTGATGGATCTCCTCTCGAGTCTCTCTCAGCGCTCTGACGGATCTCCGCTCGAGTCTCTCTCTGCGTTCTGACGGATCTCCTCTCGAGTCTCTCAACGCTCAGACGGATCTCCCCTCGAGTCTCTCAGCGCTCTGACGGATCTCCTCTCGAGTCTCTCTCAGCGCTCTGACGGATCTTTTCTCGAGTCTCTCTCAGTGCTCTGACGGATCTCCTCTTGAGTCTCTCTCAGCACTCTGACGGATCTCCTCTCGAGTCTCTCTCAGCGCTCTGACAGATCTCCTCTCGAGTCTCTCTCAGCGCTCTGATGGATCTCCTGTCGAGTCTCTCTCAGCGCTCTGATGGATCTCCTCTCGAGTCTCTCAGCGCTCTGACGGATCCCCTCTCGAGTCTCTCAGCGCTCTGACGGATCTCCTGTCGAGTCTCTCAGTGCTCTGACAGATCTCCTCTCGAGTCTCTCTCAGCGCTCTGACGGATCTCCTCTCGAGTCTCTCTCTGCGCTCTGGCGGATCTCCTCTCGAGTCTCTCTCAGCACTCTGATGGATCTCCTCTCGAGTCTCTCAGCGCTCTGACAGATCTCCTCTCGAGTCTCTCTCAGTGCTCTGACAGATCTCCTCTCGAGTCTCTCTCAGCGCTCTGACGGACAGAAACATAGAAGATAGGAGCAGGAGTCGGCCATTTGGCCCCTCGAGCCTGCTGCGCCATTCAACGAGATCATGGCTGATCATCCAAACCCCAGCACCCGGTCCCTACACCGACAGCCATCCCACCCAAGCCCTATCCCCGTAACCCCACGTATTTAATCCCCCCTAACACTAAGGGCCAATTTTTATCATGGCCAATCAACCTAACCCGCACATCTTTGGACTCTCTGCGCTCTGACGGATCTCCTCTCGAGTCTCTCTGCGCTCTGACGGATCTCCTCTCGAGTCTCTCTGCGCTCTGACGGATCTCCTCTCGAGTCTCTCAGCACTCTGACGGATCTCCTCTCGAGTCTCTCTCTGCGCTCTGACGGATCTCCTCTCGAGTCTCTCTCAGCGCTCTGACGGATCTCCTCTCGAGTCTCTCAGCGCTCTGACGGATCTCCTCTCGAGTCTCTCAGCACTCTGACAGATCTCCTCTCGAGTCTATCAGCGCTCTGACGGATCTCCTCTCGAGTCTCTCTGCGCTCTGACGGATCTCCTCTCGAGTCTCTCAGCACTCTGACGGATCTCCTCTCGAGTCTCTCAGCGCTCTGATGGATCTCCTCGAGTATCTCTCTGCGCTCTGACGGATCTCCTCTCGAGTCTCTCTCTGCGCTCTGACGGATCTCCTCTCGAGTCTCTCTCAGCGCTCTGACGGATCTCCTCTCGAGCCTCTCTGCGCTCTGACGGATCTCCTCTCGAGTCTCTCAGCGCTCTGAGGGATCTCCTCTCGAATCGCTCAGCGCTCTGACTGATCTCATCTCGAGTCTCTCAGCGCTCTGACGGATCTCCTCTCGAGTCTCTCTCTGCGCTCTGATGGATCTCCTCTCGAGTGTCTCAGCACTGTGACGGATCTCCTCTCGAGTCTCTGCGCTCTGACGGATCTCCCCTCGAGTCTCTCTGCGCTCTGACGGATCTCCTCTCAAGTCTCTCAGCGCTCTGACGGATCTCCTCTCGAGTCTCTCTCAGCGGTCTGATGGATCTCCTCTCGAGTCTCCCTCTGCGCTCTGACGGATCTCCTCTCGAGTCTCCCTCTGCGCTTTGACGGATCTCCTCTCGAGTCTCTCTCAGCGCTCTGACAGATCTCCTCTCGAGTCTCTCTCAGCGCTCTGACAGATCTCCTCTCGAGTCTCTCTCAGCGCTCTGACGGATCTCCTCTCGAGTCTCTCTCTGCGCTCTGACGGATCTCCTCTCGAGTCTCTCTCAGCACTCTGACGGATCTCCTCTCGAGGCTCTCTCTGCGCTCTGACGGATCTCCTCGAGTCTCTCTCAGCGCTCTGACGGATCTCCTCTCGAATCTCTCAGCGATCTGACGGATTTCCTCTCGAGTCTCACTGCGCTCTGACGGATCTCCTCTTGAGTCTCTCTCAGCGTTTTGACGGATCTCCTCTCGAGTCTCTCCGCGCTCTGACGGATCTCCTCTCCAGTCTCTCAGCGCTCTGACGGATCTCCTCTCGAGTCTCTCAGTGCTCTGACGGATCTCCTCTCGAGTCTCTCTCAGCGCTCTGACGGATCTCCTCACGAGTCTCTCTCAGTGCTCTGACGGATCTCCTCTCGAGTCTCTCCGCGCTCTGACGGATCTCCTCTCCAGTCTCTCAGCGCTCTGACGGATCTCCTCTCGAGTCTCTCTCAGCGCTCTGACGGATCTCCTCTCGAGTCTCTCTGCCCTCTGTCGGATGTCCTCTCGCATCTCTCTCAGCGCTCTGACGGATCTCCTCTCGCGTCTCTCTCAGCGCTCTGACGGTTCTCGTCTCGAGTCTCTCTCTGCGCTCTGACGGACCTCCTGTCGAGTCTCTCTCAGCGCTCTGACTGATCTCCTCTCAAGTCTCTCTCAGCGCTCTGACAGATCTCTCGAGTCTCTCAGCGCTCTGACGGTTCTCCTCTCGAGTCTCTCAGCGCTCTGATGGATCTCCTCTCGAGTCTCTCTCAGCGCTCTGACAGATCTCCTCTCGAGTCTCTCTCAGCGCTCTGATGGATCTCCTCTCGAGTCTCTCTCAGCGCTCTGATGGATCTCCTCTCGAGTCTCTCAGCGCTCTGACGGATCTTTTCTCGAGTCTCTCTCAGCGCTCTGACGGATCTCCTCTCGAGTCTCTGTCAGCGCTCTGACAGATCTCCTCTCGAGTCTCTCTGCGCTCTGACGGATCTCCTCTCGAGTCTCTCAGCGCTCTGACAGATCTCTCGAGTCTCTCTCAGCGCTCTGACGGATCTCCTTTCGAGTCTCTCTCTGCGCTCTGGCGGACCTCCTCTCGAGTCTCTCTCAGCACTCTGATGGATCTCCTCTCGAGTCTCTCAGCGCTCTGACGGATCTCCTCTCGAGTCTCTCAGCGCTCTGACGGATCTCCTCTCGAGTCTCTCAGCGCTCTGACAGATCTCCTCTTGAGTCTCTCTCAGCGCTCTGACGGATCTCCTCTCGAGTCTCTCTCAGCGCTCTGACAGATCTCCTCTCGAGTCTCTCTCAGCGCTCTGACAGATCTCCTCTCGAGTCTCTCTCAGCGCTCTGACGGATAGAAACATAGAAGATAGGAGCAGGAGTCGGCCATTTGGCCCCTCGAGCCTGCTCCGCCATTCAACGAGATCATGGCTGATCATCCAAACCCTAGCACCCGGTCCCTACACCGACAGCCATCCCACCCAAGCCCTATCCCCGTGACCGCACGTATTTAATCCCCCCTAACACTAAGGGCCAATTTTTATCATGGCCAATCAACCTAACCCGCACATCTTTGGACTCTCTGCGCTCTGACGGATCTCCTCTCGAGTCTCTCTGCGCTCTGACGGATCTCCTCTCGAGTCTCTCTGCGCTCTGACGGATCTCCTCTCGAGTCTCTCAGCACTCTGACGGATCTCCTCTCGAGTCTCTCTCTGCGCTCTGACGGATCTCCTCTCGAGTCTCTCTCAGCGCTCTGACGGATCTCCTCTCGAGTCTCTCAGCGCTCTGACGGATCTCCTCTCGAGTCTCTCAGCACTCTGACAGATCTCCTCTCGAGTCACTCAGCGCTCTGACGGATCTCCTCTCGAATCTCTCTGCGCTCTGACGGATCTCCTCTCGAGTCTCTCAGCACTCTGACGGATCTCCTCTCGAGTCTCTCAGCGCTCTGATGGATCTCCTCGAGTATCTCTCTGCGCTCTGACGGATCTCCCCTCGAGTCTCTCTCTGCGCCCTGACGGATCTCCTCTCGAGTCTCTCTCAGCGCTCTGACGGATCTCCTCTCGAGTCTCTCAGCGCTCTGAGGGATCTCCTCTCGAATCGCTCAGCGCTCTGACTGATCTCATCTCGAGTCTCTCAGCGCTCTGACGGATCTCCTCTCGAGTCTCTCTCTGCGCTCTGATGGATCTCCTCTCGAGTGTCTCAGCGCTGTGACGGATCTCCCCTCGAGTCTCTCTGCGCTCTGACGGATCTCCTCTCAAGTCTCTCAGCGCTCTGACGGGTCTCCTCTCGAGTCTCTCTCAGCGGTCTGATGGATCTCCTCTCGAGTCTCCCTCTGCGCTCTGACGGATCTCCTCTCGAGTATCCCTCTGCGCTTTGACGGATCTCCTCTCGAGTCTCTCTCAGCGCTCTGACGGATCTCCGCTCGAGTCTCTCTCTGCGTTCTGACGGATCTCCCCTCGAGTCTCTCTGCGCTCTGACGGATCTCCTCTCGAGTCTCTCTGCGCTCTGACGGATCTCCTCTCGATTCTCTCTGCGCTCTGACGGATCTCCTCTCGAGTCTCTCAGCACTCTGATGGATCTCCTCTCGAGTCTCTCTCAGCGCTCTGACGGATCTCCGCTCGAGTCTCTCTCTGCGTTCTGACGGATCTCCTCTCGAGTCTCTCAACGCTCAGACGGATCTCCCCTCGAGTCTCTCAGCGCTCTGACGGATCTCCTCTCGAGTCTCTCTCAGCGCTCTGACGGATCTTTTCTCGAGTCTCTCTCAGCGCTCTGACAGATCTCCTCTCGAGTCTCTTTCAGCGCTCTGATGGATCTCCTGTCGAGTCTCTCTCAGCGCTCTGATGGATCTCCTCTCGAGTCTCTCAGCGCTCTGACGGATCCCCTCTCGAGTCTCTCAGCGCTCTGACGGATCTCCTCTCGAGTCTCTCTGCGCTCTGACGGATCTCCTCTTGAGTCTCTCTGAGCACTCTGATGGATCTCCTCTCGAGTCTCTCAGCGCTCTGACGGATCCCCTCTCGAGTCTCTCAGCGCTCTGACGGATCTCCTGTCGAGTCTCTCAGTGCTCTGACAGATCTCCTCTCGAGTGTCTCTCAGCGCTCTGACGGACAGAAACATAGAAGATAGGAGCAGGAGTCGGCCATTTGGCCCCTCGAGCCTGCTGCGCCATTCAACGAGATCAGGGCTGATCATCCAAACCCCAGCACCCGGTCCCTACACCGACAGCCATCCCACCCAAGCCCTATCCCCGTAACCCCACGTATTTAATCCCCCCTAACACTAAGGGCCAATTTTTATCATGGCCAATCAACCTAACCCGCACATCTTTGGACTCTCTGCGCTCTGACGGATCTCCTCTCGAGTCTCTCTGCGCTCTGACGGATCTCCTCTCGAGTCTCTCTGCGCTCTGACGGATCTCCTCTCGAGTCTCTCAGCACTCTGACGGATCTCCTCTCGAGTCTCTCTCTGCGCTCTGACGGATCTCCTCTCGAGTCTCTCTCAGCGCTCTGACGGATCTCCTCTCGAGTCTCTCAGCGCTCTGACGGATCTCCTCTCGAGTCTCTCAGCACTCTGACAGATCTCCTCTCGAGTCTATCAGTGCTCTGACGGATCTCCTCTCGAGTCTCTCTGCGCTCTGACGGATCTCCTCTCGAGTCTCTCAGCACTCTGACGGATCGCCTCTCGAGTCTCTCAGCGCTCTGATGGATCTCCTCGAGTATCTCTCTGCGCTCTGACGGATCTCCTCTCGAGTCTCTCTCTGCGCTCTGACGGATCTCCTCTCGAGTCTCTCTCAGCGCTCTGACGGATCTCCTCTCGAGCCTCTCTGCGCTCTGACGGATCTCCTCTCGAGTCTCTCAGCGCTCTGAGGGATCTCCTCTCGAATCGCTCAGCGCTCTGACTGATCTCATCTCGAGTCTCTCAGCGCTCTGACGGATCTCCTCTCGAGTCTCTCTCTGCGCTCTGATGGATCTCCTCTCGAGTGTCTCAGCACTGTGACGGATCTCCTCTCGAGTCTCTGCGCTCTGACGGATCTCCCCTCGAGTCTCTCTGCGCTCTGACGGATCTCCTCTCAAGTCTCTCAGCGCTCTGACGGATCTCCTCTCGAGTCTCTCTCAGCGGTCTGATGGATCTCCTCTCGAGTCTCCCTCTGCGCTCTGACGGATCTCCTCTCGAGTCTCCCTCTGCGCTTTGACGGATCTCCTCTCGAGTCTCTCTCAGCGCTCTGACAGATCTCCTCTCGAGTCTCTCTCAGCGCTCCGACAGATCTCCTCTCGAGTCTCTCTCAGCGCTCTGACGGATCTCCTCTCGAGTCTCTCTCTGCGCTCTGACGGATCTCCTCTCGAGTCTCTCTCAGCACTCTGACGGATCTCCTCTCGAGGCTCTCTCTGCGCTCTGACGGATCTCCTCGAGTCTCTCTCAGCGCTCTGACGGATCTCCTCTCGAATCTCTCAGCGATCTGACGGATCTCCTCTCGAGTCTCACTGCGCTCTGACAGATCTCCTCTTGAGTCTCTCTCAGCGCTTTGACGGATCTCCTCTCGAGTCTCTCCGCGCTCTGACGGATCTCCTCTCCAGTCTCTCAGCGCTCTGACGGATCTCCTCTCGAGTCTCTCAGTGCTCTGACGGATCTCCTCTCGAGTCTCTCTCAGCGCTCTGACGGATCTCCTCTCGAGTCTCTCTGCCCTCTGTCGGATGTCCTCTCGCGTCTCTCTCAGCGCTCTGACGGTTCTCGTCTCGAGTCTCTCTCTGCGCTCTGACGGACCTCCTGTCGAGTCTCTCTCAGCGCTCTGACTGATCTCCTCTCGAGTCTCTCTCAGCGCTCTGACAGATCTCCTCTCGAGTCTCTCAGCGCTCTGACGGTTCTCCTCTCGAGTCTCTCAGCGCTCTGATGGATCTCCTCTCGAGTCTCTCTCAGCGCTCTGACAGATCTCCTCTCGAGTCTCTCTCAGCGCTCTGATGGATCTCCTCTCGAGTCTCTCTCAGCGCTCTGATGGATCTCCTCTCGAGTCTCTCAGCGCTCTGATGGATCTTTTCTCGAGTCTCTCTCAGCGCTCTGACGGATCTCCTCTCGAGTCTCTGTCAGCGCTCTGACAGATCTCCTCTCGAGTCTCTCTGCGCTCTGACGGATCTCCTCTTGAGTCTCTCAGCGCTCTGACGGATCTCCTCTCGAGTCGCTCTCAGCGCTCTGACGGATCTCCTCTCGAGTCGCTCTCAGCGCTCTGACGGATCTCCTCTCGAGTCTCTCTCAGCGCTCTGGCGGATCTCCTCTCGAGTCTCTCTGAGCACTCTGATGGATCTCCTCTCGAGTCTCTCAGCGCTCTGACGGATCCCCTCTTGAGTCTCTCAGCGCTCTGACGGATCTCCTCTCGAGTCTCTCAGCGCTCTGACAGATCTCTCGAGTCTCTCTCAGCGCTCTGACGGATCTCCTTTCGAGTCTCTCTCTGCGCTCTGGCGGACCTCCTCTCGAGTCTCTCTCAGCACTCTGATGGATCTCCTCTCGAGTCTCTCAGCGCTCTGACGGATCTCCTCTCGAGTCTCTCAGCGCTCTGACGGATCTCCTCTCGAGTCTCTCAGCGCTCTGACAGATCTCCTCTTGAGTCTCTCTCAGCGCTCTGACGGATCTCCTCTCGAGTCTCTCTCAGCGCTCTGACAGATCTCCTCTCGAGTCTCTCTCAGCGCTCTGACAGATCTCCTCTCGAGTCTCTCTCAGCGCTCTGACGGATAGAAACATAGAAGATAGGAGCAGGAGTCGGCCATTTGGCCCCTCGAGCCTGCTCCGCCATTCAACGAGATCATGGCTGATCATCCAAACCCTAGCACCCGGTCCCTACACCGACAGCCATCCCACCCAAGCCCTATCCCCGTGACCGCACGTATTTAATCCCCCCTAACACTAAGGGCCAATTTTTATCATGGCCAATCAACCTAACCCGCACATCTTTGGACTCTCTGCGCTCTGACGGATCTCCTCTCGAGTCTCTCTGCGCTCTGACGGATCTCCTCTCGAGTCTCTCTGCGCTCTGACGGATCTCCTCTCGAGTCTCTCAGCACTCTGACGGATCTCCTCTCGAGTCTCTCTCTGCGCTCTGACGGATCTCCTCTCGAGTCTCTCTCAGCGCTCTGACGGATCTCCTCTCGAGTCTCTCAGCGCTCTGACGGATCTCCTCTCGAGTCTCTCAGCACTCTGACAGATCTCCTCTCGAGTCACTCAGCGCTCTGACGGATCTCCTCTCGAATCTCTCTGCGCTCTGACGGATCTCCTCTCGAGTCTCTCAGCACTCTGACGGATCTCCTCTCGAGTCTCTCAGCGCTCTGATGGATCTCCTCGAGTATCTCTCTGCGCTCTGACGGATCTCCCCTCGAGTCTCTCTCTGCGCCCTGACGGATCTCCTCTCGAGTCTCTCTCAGCGCTCTGACGGATCTCCTCTCGAGTCTCTCAGCGCTCTGAGGGATCTCCTCTCGAATCGCTCAGCGCTCTGACTGATCTCATCTCGAGTCTCTCAGCGCTCTGACGGATCTCCTCTCGAGTCTCTCTCTGCGCTCTGATGGATCTCCTCTCGAGTGTCTCAGCGCTGTGACGGATCTCCCCTCGAGTCTCTCTGCGCTCTGACGGATCTCCTCTCAAGTCTCTCAGCGCTCTGACGGGTCTCCTCTCGAGTCTCTCTCAGCGGTCTGATGGATCTCCTCTCGAGTCTCCCTCTGCGCTCTGACGGATCTCCTCTCGAGTATCCCTCTGCGCTTTGACGGATCTCCTCTCGAGTCTCTCTCAGTGCTCTGACGGATCTCCGCTCGAGTCTCTCTCTGCGTTCTGACGGATCTCCCCTCGAGTCTCTCTGCGCTCTGACGGATCTCCTCTCGAGTCTCTCTGCGCTCTGACGGATCTCCTCTCGATTCTCTCTGCGCTCTGACGGATCTCCTCTCGAGTCTCTCAGCACTCTGATGGATCTCCTCTCGAGTCTCTCTCAGCGCTCTGACGGGTCTCCTCTCGAGTCTCTCTCAGCGGTCTGATGGATCTCCTCTCGAGTCTCCCTCTGCGCTCTGACGGATCTCCTCTCGAGTATCCCTCTGCGCTTTGACGGATCTCCTCTCGAGTCTCTCTCAGCGCTCTGACGGATCTCCGCTCGAGTCTCTCTCTGCGTTCTGACGGATCTCCCCTCGAGTCTCTCTGCGCTCTGACGGATCTCCTCTCGAGTCTCTCTGCGCTCTGACGGATCTCCTCTCGATTCTCTCTGCGCTCTGACGGATCTCCTCTCGAGTCTCTCAGCGCTCTGAGGGATCTCCTCTCGAATCGCTCAGCGCTCTGACTGATCTCATCTCGAGTCTCTCAGCGCTCTGACGGATCTCCTCTCGAGTCTCTCTCTGCGCTCTGATGGATCTCCTCTCGAGTGTCTCAGCACTGTGACGGATCTCCTCTCGAGTCTCTGCGCTCTGACGGATCTCCCCTCGAGTCTCTCTGCGCTCTGACGGATCTCCTCTCAAGTCTCTCAGCGCTCTGACGGATCTCCTCTCGAGTCTCTCTCAGCGGTCTGATGGATCTCCTCTCGAGTCTCCCTCTGCGCTCTGACGGATCTCCTCTCGAGTCTCCCTCTGCGCTTTGACGGATCTCCTCTCGAGTCTCTCTCAGCGCTCTGACAGATCTCCTCTCGAGTCTCTCTCAGCGCTCCGACAGATCTCCTCTCGAGTCTCTCTCAGCGCTCTGACGGATCTCCTCTCGAGTCTCTCTCTGCGCTCTGACGGATCTCCTCTCGAGTCTCTCTCAGCACTCTGACGGATCTCCTCTCGAGGCTCTCTCTGCGCTCTGACGGATCTCCTCGAGTCTCTCTCAGCGCTCTGACGGATCTCCTCTCGAATCTCTCAGCGATCTGACGGATCTCCTCTCGAGTCTCACTGCGCTCTGACAGATCTCCTCTTGAGTCTCTCTCAGCGCTTTGACGGATCTCCTCTCGAGTCTCTCCGCGCTCTGACGGATCTCCTCTCCAGTCTCTCAGCGCTCTGACGGATCTCCTCTCGAGTCTCTCAGTGCTCTGACGGATCTCCTCTCGAGTCTCTCTCAGCGCTCTGACGGATCTCCTCTCGAGTCTCTCTGCCCTCTGTCGGATGTCCTCTCGCGTCTCTCTCAGCGCTCTGACGGTTCTCGTCTCGAGTCTCTCTCTGCGCTCTGACGGACCTCCTGTCGAGTCTCTCTCAGCGCTCTGACTGATCTCCTCTCGAGTCTCTCTCAGCGCTCTGACAGATCTCCTCTCGAGTCTCTCAGCGCTCTGACGGTTCTCCTCTCGAGTCTCTCAGCGCTCTGATGGATCTCCTCTCGAGTCTCTCTCAGCGCTCTGACAGATCTCCTCTCGAGTCTCTCTCAGCGCTCTGATGGATCTCCTCTCGAGTCTCTCTCAGCGCTCTGATGGATCTCCTCTCGAGTCTCTCAGCGCTCTGATGGATCTTTTCTCGAGTCTCTCTCAGCGCTCTGACGGATCTCCTCTCGAGTCTCTGTCAGCGCTCTGACAGATCTCCTCTCGAGTCTCTCTGCGCTCTGACGGATCTCCTCTTGAGTCTCTCAGCGCTCTGACGGATCTCCTCTCGAGTCGCTCTCAGCGCTCTGACGGATCTCCTCTCGAGTCGCTCTCAGCGCTCTGACGGATCTCCTCTCGAGTCTCTCTCAGCGCTCTGGCGGATCTCCTCTCGAGTCTCTCTGAGCACTCTGATGGATCTCCTCTCGAGTCTCTCAGCGCTCTGACGGATCCCCTCTTGAGTCTCTCAGCGCTCTGACGGATCTCCTCTCGAGTCTCTCAGCGCTCTGACAGATCTCTCGAGTCTCTCTCAGCGCTCTGACGGATCTCCTTTCGAGTCTCTCTCTGCGCTCTGGCGGACCTCCTCTCGAGTCTCTCTCAGCACTCTGATGGATCTCCTCTCGAGTCTCTCAGCGCTCTGACGGATCTCCTCTCGAGTCTCTCAGCGCTCTGACGGATCTCCTCTCGAGTCTCTCAGCGCTCTGACAGATCTCCTCTTGAGTCTCTCTCAGCGCTCTGACGGATCTCCTCTCGAGTCTCTCTCAGCGCTCTGACAGATCTCCTCTCGAGTCTCTCTCAGCGCTCTGACAGATCTCCTCTCGAGTCTCTCTCAGCGCTCTGACGGATAGAAACATAGAAGATAGGAGCAGGAGTCGGCCATTTGGCCCCTCGAGCCTGCTCCGCCATTCAACGAGATCATGGCTGATCATCCAAACCCTAGCACCCGGTCCCTACACCGACAGCCATCCCACCCAAGCCCTATCCCCGTGACCGCACGTATTTAATCCCCCCTAACACTAAGGGCCAATTTTTATCATGGCCAATCAACCTAACCCGCACATCTTTGGACTCTCTGCGCTCTGACGGATCTCCTCTCGAGTCTCTCTGCGCTCTGACGGATCTCCTCTCGAGTCTCTCTGCGCTCTGACGGATCTCCTCTCGAGTCTCTCAGCACTCTGACGGATCTCCTCTCGAGTCTCTCTCTGCGCTCTGACGGATCTCCTCTCGAGTCTCTCTCAGCGCTCTGACGGATCTCCTCTCGAGTCTCTCAGCGCTCTGACGGATCTCCTCTCGAGTCTCTCAGCACTCTGACAGATCTCCTCTCGAGTCACTCAGCGCTCTGACGGATCTCCTCTCGAATCTCTCTGCGCTCTGACGGATCTCCTCTCGAGTCTCTCAGCACTCTGACGGATCTCCTCTCGAGTCTCTCAGCGCTCTGATGGATCTCCTCGAGTATCTCTCTGCGCTCTGACGGATCTCCCCTCGAGTCTCTCTCTGCGCCCTGACGGATCTCCTCTCGAGTCTCTCTCAGCGCTCTGACGGATCTCCTCTCGAGTCTCTCAGCGCTCTGAGGGATCTCCTCTCGAATCGCTCAGCGCTCTGACTGATCTCATCTCGAGTCTCTCAGCGCTCTGACGGATCTCCTCTCGAGTCTCTCTCTGCGCTCTGATGGATCTCCTCTCGAGTGTCTCAGCGCTGTGACGGATCTCCCCTCGAGTCTCTCTGCGCTCTGACGGATCTCCTCTCAAGTCTCTCAGCGCTCTGACGGGTCTCCTCTCGAGTCTCTCTCAGCGGTCTGATGGATCTCCTCTCGAGTCTCCCTCTGCGCTCTGACGGATCTCCTCTCGAGTATCCCTCTGCGCTTTGACGGATCTCCTCTCGAGTCTCTCTCAGCGCTCTGACGGATCTCCGCTCGAGTCTCTCTCTGCGTTCTGACGGATCTCCCCTCGAGTCTCTCTGCGCTCTGACGGATCTCCTCTCGAGTCTCTCTGCGCTCTGACGGATCTCCTCTCGATTCTCTCTGCGCTCTGACGGATCTCCTCTCGAGTCTCTCAGCACTCTGATGGATCTCCTCTCGAGTCTCTCTCAGCGCTCTGACGGATCTCCGCTCGAGTCTCTCTCTGCGTTCTGACGGATCTCCTCTCGAGTCTCTCAACGCTCAGACGGATCTCCCCTCGAGTCTCTCAGCGCTCTGACGGATCTCCTCTCGAGTCTCTCTCAGCGCTCTGACGGATCTTTTCTCGAGTCTCTCTCAGTGCTCTGACGGATCTCCTCTTGAGTCTCTCTCAGCACTCTGACGGATCTCCTCTCGAGTCTCTCTCAGCGCTCTGACAGATCTCCTCTCGAGTCTCTCTCAGCGCTCTGACAGATCTCCTCTCGAGTCTCTTTCAGCGCTCTGATGGATCTCCTGTCGAGTCTCTCTCAGCGCTCTGATGGATCTCCTCTCGAGTGTCTCAGCGCTCTGACGGATCCCCTCTCGAGTCTCTCAGCGCTCTGACGGATCTCCTCTCGAGTCTCTCTGCGCTCTGACGGATCTCCTCTTGAGTCTCTCTGAGCACTCTGATGGATCTCCTCTCGAGTCTCTCAGCGCTCTGACGGATCCCCTCTCGAGTCTCTCAGCGCTCTGACGGATCTCCTGTCGAGTCTCTCAGTGCTCTGACAGATCTCCTCTCGAGTCTCTCTCAGCGCTCTGACGGATCTCCTCTCGAGTCTCTCTCTGCGCTCTGGCGGATCTCCTCTCGAGTCTCTCTCAGCACTCTGATGGATCTCCTCTCGAGTCTCTCAGCGCTCTGACGGATCTCCTCTCGAGTCTCTCTCAGTGCTCTGACAGATCTCCTCTCGAGTCTCTCTCAGCGCTCTGACGGACAGAAACATAGAAGATAGGAGCAGGAGTCGGCCATTTGGCCCCTCGAGCCTGCTGCGCCATTCAACGAGATCATGGCTGATCATCCAAACCCCAGCACCCGGTCCCTACACCGACAGCCATCCCACCCAAGCCCTATCCCCGTAACCCCACGTATTTAATCCCCCCTAACACTAAGGGCCAATTTTTATCATGGCCAATCAACCTAACCCGCACATCTTTGGACTCTCTGCGCTCTGACGGATCTCCTCTCGAGTCTCTCTGCGCTCTGACGGATCTCCTCTCGAGTCTCTCTGCGCTCTGACGGATCTCCTCTCGAGTCTCTCAGCACTCTGACGGATCTCCTCTCGAGTCTCTCTCTGCGCTCTGACGGATCTCCTCTCGAGTCTCTCTCAGCGCTCTGACGGATCTCCTCTCGAGTCTCTCAGCGCTCTGACGGATCTCCTCTCGAGTCTCTCAGCACTCTGACAGATCTCCTCTCGAGTCTATCAGTGCTCTGACGGATCTCCTCTCGAGTCTCTCTGCGCTCTGACGGATCTCCTCTCGAGTCTCTCAGCACTCTGACGGATCTCCTCTCGAGTCTCTCAGCGCTCTGATGGATCTCCTCGAGTATCTCTCTGCGCTCTGACGGATCTCCTCTCGAGTCTCTCTCTGCGCTCTGACGGATCTCCTCTCGAGTCTCTCTCAGCGCTCTGACGGATCTCCTCTCGAGCCTCTCTGCGCTCTGACGGATCTCCTCTCGAGTCTCTCAGCGCTCTGAGGGATCTCCTCTCGAATCGCTCAGCGCTCTGACTGATCTCATCTCGAGTCTCTCAGCGCTCTGACGGATCTCCTCTCGAGTCTCTCTCTGCGCTCTGATGGATCTCCTCTCGAGTGTCTCAGCACTGTGACGGATCTCCTCTCGAGTCTCTGCGCTCTGACGGATCTCCCCTCGAGTCTCTCTGCGCTCTGACGGATCTCCTCAAGTCTCTCAGCGCTCTGACGGATCTCCTCTCGAGTCTCTCTCAGCGGTCTGATGGATCTCCTCTCGAGTCTCCCTCTGCGCTCTGACGGATCTCCTCTCGAGTCTCCCTCTGCGCTTTGACGGATCTCCTCTCGAGTCTCTCTCAGCGCTCTGACAGATCTCCTCTCGAGTCTCTCTCAGCGCTCTGACAGATCTCCTCTCGAGTCTCTCTCAGCGCTCTGACGGATCTCCTCTCGAGTCTCTCTCTGCGCTCTGACGGATCTCCTCTCGAGTCTCTCTCAGCACTCTGACGGATCTCCTCTCGAGGCTCTCTCTGCGCTCTGACGGATCTCCTCGAGTCTCTCTCAGCGCTCTGACGGATCTCCTCTCGAATCTCTCAGCGATCTGACGGATCTCCTCTCGAGTCTCACTGCGCTCTGACAGATCTCCTCTTGAGTCTCTCTCAGCGCTTTGACGGATCTCCTCTCGAGTCTCTCCGCGCTCTGACGGATCTCCTCTCCAGTCTCTCAGCGCTCTGACGGATCTCCTCTCGAGTCTCTCAGTGCTCTGACGGATCTCCTCTCGAGTCTCTCTCAGCGCTCTGACGGATCTCCTCACGAGTCTCTCTCAGTGCTCTGACGGATCTCCTCTCGAGTCTCTCCGCGCTCTGACGGATCTCCTCTCCAGTCTCTCAGCGCTCTGACGGATCTCCTCTCGAGTCTCTCTCAGCGCTCTGACGGATCTCCTCTCGAGTCTCTCTGCCCTCTGTCGGATGTCCTCTCGCGTCTCTCTCAGCGCTCTGACGGTTCTCGTCTCGAGTCTCTCTCTGCGCTCTGACGGACCTCCTGTCGAGTCTCTCTCAGCGCTCTGACTGATCTCCTCTCGAGTCTCTCTCAGCGCTCTGACAGATCTCCTCTCGAGTCTCTCAGCGCTCTGACGGTTCTCCTCTCGAGTATCTCAGCGCTCTGATGGATCTCCTCTCGAGTCTCTCTCAGCGCTCTGACAGATCTCCTCTCGAGTCTCTCTCAGCGCTCTGATGGATCTCCTCTCGAGTCTCTCTCAGCGCTCTGATGGATCTCCTCTCGAGTCTCTCAGCGCTCTGACGGATCTTTTCTCGAGTCTCTCTCAGCGCTCTGACGGATCTCCTCTCGAGTCTCTGTCAGCGCTCTGACAGATCTCCTCTCGAGTCTCTCTCAGCGCTCTGACGGATCTCCTCTCGAGTCTCTCAGCGCTCTGACGGATCTCCTCTCCAGTCTCTCTCAGCGCTCTGACGGATCTCCCCTCGAGTCTCTCTCAGCGCTCTGACGGATCTCCTCTCGAATCTCTCAGCGCTCTGACGGATCTCCTCTCGAGTCTCTCTCTGCGCTCTGACAGATCTCCTCGCGAGTGTCTCAGCGCTCTGACTGATCTCCTCTCGAGTCTCTCTCAGCGCTCTGACGGATCACCTCTCGAGTCTCTCTCAGTGCCCTGACGGATCTCCTCTCGAGTCTCTCTCAGCGCTCTGACGGATGTCCTCTTGCGTCTCTCTCAGCGCTCTGACGGATCTCCTCTCGCGTCTCTCTCAGCGCTCTGACGGTTCTCGTCTCGAGTCTCTCTCTGCGCTCTGACGGACCTCCTGTCGAGTCTCTCTCAGCGCTCTGACTGATCTCCTCTCGAGTCTCTCTCAGCGCTCTGACAGATCTCCTCTCGAGTCTCTCAGCGCTCTGACGGTTCTCCTCTCGAGTCTCTCAGCGCTCTGATGGATCTCCTCTCGAGTCTCTCTCAGCGCTCTGACAGATCTCCTCTCGAGTCTCTCACAGCGCTCTGATGGATCTCCTCTCGAGTCTCTCTCAGCGCTCTGATGGATCTCCTCTCGAGTCTCTCAGCGCTCTGACGGATCTTTTCTCGAGTCTCTCTCAGCGCTCTGACGGATCTCCTCTCGAGTCTCTGTCAGCGCTCTGACAGATCTCCTCTCGAGTCTCTCTCAGCGCTCTGACGGATCTCCTCTCGAGTCTCTCAGCGCTCTGACGGATCTCCTCTCCAGTCTCTCTCAGCGCTCTGACGGATCTCCCCTCGAGTCTCTCTCAGCGCTCTGAAGGATCTCCTCTCGAATCTCTCAGCGCTCTGACGGATCTCCTCTCGAGTCTCTCTCTGCGCTCTGACAGATCTCCTCGCGAGTCTCTCAGCGCTCTGACGGATCTCCTCTCGAGTCTCTCTCAGCGCTCTGACGGATCTCCTCTCGAGTGTCTCAGCGCTCTGACTGATCTCCTCTCGAGTCTCTCTCAGCGCTCTGACGGATCACCTCTCGAGTCTCTCTCAGTGCCCTGACGGATCTCCTCTCGAGTCTCTCTCAGCGCTCTGACGGATCTCCTCTCGAGTCTCTCTCAGCGCTCTGACAGATCTCCTCTCGAGTCTCTCTCAGCGGTCTGACGGATCTCCTCTCGAGTCTCTCTGCGCTCTGACGGATCTCCTCTCGAGTCGCTCTGCGCTCTGTCGGATCTCCTCTCAATTCTCTCTCAGCGCTCTGACGGATCTCCTCTCGAGTCTCTCAGCGCTGTGATGGATCTCCCCTCAAGTCTCTCTCAGCGCTCTGACGGATCTCCTCTCGAGTCTCTCAGCGCTCTGACGGATCTCCTCTCGAGTCTCTCTCAGCGCTCTGGCGGATCTCCTCTCGAGTCTATCTCAGCGCTGTGACGGATCTCCTCTCGAGTCTCTCTCAGCACTCTGAGAATACCTGGAACCCCAGGGATTTATTTGTTCATGAGCCCATTTAGCTTGTATAGGACTTTGCTCTCGTTCATAATATAAGTCATCGATTAGACTTCGGATATCTTGGGTTGGAGAGGGTAAGTTCCTCACATCTTCCCTTGTGAATACTCTGAGGAAGTCATCATTTACAATATTTATTAATTTGTGCACATTCTCGTTTTCAATCCCGTTTGCATCTTTTCACGATTCACCTCTTCTCTGATTGTTGTGGTAATGAAAGAGTTTTTTTAAACTTTAAAGCTAATATTCAGCTGCTATGCGTTTTTTCCCCAGGTCACTCTTTGACCTTCTGATGACCCTTTCACCATTTTCTTATATCCGCCCCAGAGAGCCCCTTCTCAAGCCATTTCCCCTCATTATCCCTCTCTTGAAATTCGTTTGTTAATCCATTTAGGATCACATTTGTTTAGTCGGATCTTGTTGATTTTGGGAACGCATTTAGCCTACATATGTCCAGCATCTCTATTTAAGATCCTCCTGACAACCCACCTCACTGACCAAGCCTTTTGCTCACTCTTACTTATGTTTCCTCCTTGTGTACTGTCCATTTTGTTCTCTTCCGCCCCTGTAATGAGCATTGGGATATTTTTTTCTACGCTAACTCTGCTGTCTGTGTCCTAACTCGCACCAAGTCCCGTTCACCCATCACCCCTGTGCTCGCTGACCTACATTAGCTCCCGGTCCGGCAGTGCCTCGATTTCAAAATTCTCATTCTGCTCGAATCCCTCCATGTTCTCGACCCCCCCTCCCTATCTCTGAATCCTCCTCCATCCCTACAATCCTCCCGAGATCTCTGCGCTCCTCCAATTCTGGCCTCTTGCGCATCCCCGATTTTCATCGCTCCACCAATGGCGGCCGTGCCTTCTGTTGTCTGGGCCCTAAGCTCTGGAATTCCCTTCCTAAACTTCTCCGCCTCTCTACCTCCCTTCCCTCCTTTAAGACGCTCCTTAAAACCTACCTCTTTGACCAAGCTTTTGGTCACCTGCCTTAATATCTGTATGTGGTTCGGTGTCAAATTTCGTTTGATAATCGCTCCTGTGAAGCTCCTCGGGATGTTTTACTCCGATAAAGGCGCTATATAAATGCAAGTTATTGTTGCGGGCAGCACGGTGGCATAGTGGTTAGCACTGTTGCCTCACAGCGCCAGGGACCCGGGTTCGAATCCGACCTCGGGTGACTGTCTGTGTGGAGTTTGCACATTCTCCCCGTGTTTGCGTGGGTTTTCTCCGGGTGCTCCGGTTTCCTCCCACAGTCCAAAGATGTGCGGGTTAGGTTGATTGGCTATGATAAATTGACCCTTAGTGTTAGGGGGATTAAATACGGGGATAGGGTGGGATATGTGTTGGTGTAGGGGTTGCGGGGAATTGGGTGGGATATGTGTCGGTGCAGGCTTGATGGGCCGAAATAGCCTCTATCTGCACTGTGGGGTTTCTGTGATTCTGTGATTCAACCGCCACTCGCTTGGCTCACTTGTTTAATTTTTTTTTAAATGTGGTCCCTGTTAAACATGCCTCTACCAGTCATCCATCAGGCACAGCCAGATTCATGCTAGTTCCTCATGGTAGTGTTGAAATTACATTTGAGCTTATGAAGCCATCAAACGTTTTCTGCCCCACTTTTCTGTGTGCCAAGTAGACTGTTCGATCTGTCACTTTATAATAGAAAGGAATCTGCTGTAAAATTCATGCTTTTTCTAAATTAAAACCATGAAAATTGCATAGAGACAAAAAAGGAACTGGGCCTGCGTTTGGTCAACAGTAATTGGATTTGCTCCAGGCTATGTCAGTTCTCGCTCCCGACTAGTGTTCAATATTTCAATTCACTCCTGTTTTACATCAGCCTACGGATTCTTTAAAAAAAAAACCCCACACGGAAGAGCAGGAGTTCAGTCGTTCCAGCTGGTGCTCTTCCTTCAATCAATAACACCAAAGAAACAGATTAAACCAGTCGTTCACCTCGGTGCCGCTTGTGCAGTCTTGCAGCGTGCAAAATGGCTGCCGCTTTTTGCCTCCATGACACTTCAAAGCGCTTTGAGACGTTTCCGAGAGACACGATAAGGCACTAGGTAAATGTAAGTTGTTCCTGCAGGAGACTCCAGTAATCAATCTTTCTTTTGCCTCCTGTGCGAATACCTCGCAGCCTTGAGCCATGTTAGATCTGTGAACTCAAGGAAGGCAGGGCCTGACCTCGAGCAGCTTGTGTAGGCGTGTAGTTACAGCCGGGGATCAACCTTTGGAGTGAGTTCGACCTTCACTCTTGCATTGAAAGAGTCAAAGTTAGCAGTGTCTGATTTTAAGCTCCCAACAGTGCTTTGGCAGAGAAAGAGAAAATACATTGCATGCTATGAGGACAGATTGAGTAGACTAGGCCGATATTCTCTCGAGTTTAGAAGAATGAGAGGTGATCTCATTGAAACATACAAAATTCTTACAGGGCTTGACAGGGTAGATGCGGGGAGGATGTTTCCCCTGGCTGGGGAGTCTAGAACCAGGGGTCACAGTCTCAGAATATGGGGTCGGCCATTTAGGACTGAGATGAGGAGAAATTTCTTCACTCAGAGGGTGGTGAATCTTTGGAATTCTCTACCCCAGAGGGCTGTGGAGGCTCAGTCGTTGAGTATATTCAAGACGGAGATCGATAGATTTTTGGATATTAAGGGAAATCAAGGGATATGGGGATAGTTCAAGAAAGTGGAGATGAAGTCGATGATCAGCCATGATATTGAATGGCGGAGCAGGCTCGAGGGGCTGAATGGCCGACTCCTGCTTCTATTTCTTATGTTCTTACGTTTTACGCCCCCAAAAAACCCCAGGCGAAACGCGTACCAATTTCTACCCCAGGGTGTCCAGATAGCGTCTGCGGAATGTGGCCCATGTCAAGTACCAGGATGTCAGATTGAGTTTGAGTCCGATAGCCCGCCAGCACTCCCTGTCAGAGTTCACTCCTGGACAGTGGCCACTTGGGAGTAAGGTTCTTGTGTGGGGTGTGTCAGATATCTCCTGTGGAACCAAAGCACAGTCAGGGCATCAGCACTTCAACGGAGAGGCGGGGTGAAAGATTATTGGTAGATGGCGAATAAATAAATTCAAAATCAAACACAGAAATGTCACTAACTATGAGGGCTATCCATAAGTGACCCAAGCAGTTTGGATTTTAATCTTGTTACACACGAGATAGTAATCTCTGCAACAATTAAAGACGCTCTTTCATCGCGTTTGATGTTTAATTGGCATGTGGTTATGTGACTTTAACGAGTTAAACTGTTTTCTCACTTTCATAACCGTTCCAATTCCTCGTTTCAAACATCGGATAAGTCCACAAATCACTTTAATTAAGCATTAGAATATTATATTCTTAATCCAGATGGCACAAAAGTCCTAATGCAGAGATGAAACCTCTCTCCGTGCTGGATGGTCTGTCTCGGGGCTATCTCAATCTTCCTTCTTTTGTGTGTCATGATACACTGAAGTTTTCATTTTAATTCCAGGATATTTGTTTAAGTCGGTAGTTTTTTTTTGCCTTTTTAATCTTCCGCAGAACACTGCTGAATAATGGCTCCCGGCAGGAGATAATGACATTTTCTTAATTTATTATTTTCACGCTGCAGCTTCTATAAGACGTGGCATCTTGCAACCTGAAGGCGTGTCTGCGGACCAGTGTTTAGCAGCGGGGGGGGGGGGGCGGTATTGGTGGCAGAGCGGGCGGGGGTTGAAGAGGTTCAGTAATAACGTGAAGCCCGTGGCGACCCGCAGAGCGATAGGGCAGCGAGGAAGTCATTTGAGGGAGAAAGCAGAATGCACCGAAGCGTTATTGTAACCCGTCTAATGATCCCCTCCCGGATTCTCGATAGTTTTTGGTGCTCGGTAGAGGATACAAATGTTATCTTGCCAAAACAGAAACCGCTGCTAAATCAGCAGAACAAGGCTATCGATTTTTTTTTTTTAAGGCTGTGCACTATAGATTACACTAGGAAGCTCTTGCTCCACGCTTTGCAAATTACATTGATGAGCATAGACATTTCACACACCAAAGACACAAGGCTTGTGAGGATAATACTTTCTCAATATACCAGAGGGGCAAACAAGACGTAGAAGACAGATCGATAGCGCGTGTGTTCAGATTGGCGCTTTTATGTCTCGAAAGCCCAGAAGTTTATAGCTTAAACCTTCGGAACAAAAAAAAAAGAAGCTTTTAAGAGACATCTGGAACTCTCTTCCCCTGCAATAGGATGTGCATGCTGGGGGACATTTGGAGCTAACAAGACTGAGAGCGATAGATCTTCGTTAGGCAAAGGGCATCGAAGATTATGGAGCTACGGCGGGTACATGGCGCTGAGGCACAGATCGGCCATCATCTCATTGAATGGCGGAACAGGCTCAAGGGGCTGAATGGTCAACTCCTGTTCCTAATGTTGGTTAGAGTTTTCAGCAGAGGGTGAATCAAAGGAGACAGGCTTTTGATCCTTCAGCATTTTGGGAGGGATAGAGAGAGAGAGAGCAATGATTCACGATTTTATCCATTTCTCACTACCTATAGGGTTAAGAATGCCTCTTGCTGATTCTGCGCAGCGACATTGCAAAAGCGTTCAAAAAGCACATGTTTACAAATTTGCTACGCATACCATCCAGAGGCATTCTCTCGCCCGTCCGACAGTATTCAGCAGCAGTGATTGATTACTGGGAACTTGGTGTACTTTAAGAAGGTGAAAGGATCTTTGGCAGTTGAAGGGTTAAAGGACATTATTGCACACCGAGGTTCTTCCCTCCTCACCGCGCGCCCCCCCCCACTTTGCAACCTCCTTGCCCCTTCCTTCACTCCCTCCCCCCTCGCCCCACTAACTGATCTGAAGATTTGATCGGCACGTCTTGTGCTGCTTTTCTACGCTTTTTGTAAAGATTCACCAACCCTGCATCATTATTCATGACAATGTAATACGCCTCGACCTTTTAAGGATGATCTCTGTGACGAGGTAGACCTCTCAAGTGTCTGCTTTCTAAAATGTGCCTTTTATTATTTTTCTCATTCATCATCCCAAAGATTCCGCTTGAAGTAATCCTGTTCTTCTTTCATTCCCATTTTTCATTTTTATTTTCCGTTTTTATTTGGCTTCTTGCTGTTTCTTTTTTTTGTCTGCTCAAAACTCTCTTTCACCTTTGTATTTTTATTTACGTTTTCTCTCCAGTTTAACCATAATTAACCGTCTGGGGAGGGTCAGCCAGGTGACCTTCTGCCATTGACGCTGTGATGGGGAAATTGGGCTCCCAACTCCCTCGATGGTTTTGCGAGATTTGTCCAGGGAGCAGTGGAGCCATACGGAGCAGGCAGATCCTGGGTTTGATCCCCCGACACGCGCTGAGTAACTTGACCGCAGCCAGAGCAGCGGAAGGAATGCCACAGTTTGCACCACGGGGTCGGAGAGGTGGTGGGGGGGGGGCGGGAAATTGGCCATGGTCCCCCGGGCCTAATCAACTTCCAATGATTCCCTGCTTGAAGTGGGCATTGGGTGGGAACAGCATGACATCTGACTTTGTTCTGCACCGGCCCAGGCACTGGTTTCGTGCACGAGGCGGGCGGCACAATTGGAACGGCCACTAGACAACCTCAGCCCGAGGATGGCTGAAAATTGGGCCCCTGGCCTCAGCGAGGTTAAAACGGGCCAGCTGCGGACGCCCGAGGCAGCTCAGTGGTTGGGTCCTTCGCAAAAGGCCGCCTTGGACTCTGAGCCACAGGTCCTGGGGATTGGGGGTGGGTGGGGTGTTAGGGAGGGGAGGGGTGGAGAGGAGGAGGGGAGAGCCAAGCCAGGACTAGCACGCAGCACTGTCGTGGTGTCATTAGGGGCACTCCTGTCTCTACAGTAAGGTAAGTTTAAAATAATGACTGCCATTGATCGGCATGCACGTCGCTAGGGACACATCTAGGACATCTGCCCGGTGACAAGGCTGTAAAGTTTGTTGTCCCTTTGACCTCCACCCCCTATGTAGGGATGGCAGAACAATTCTCCCCATGGAACTAGAACTCAGGAAAGAGCCGTCGTCTTAAAGGAGATGAACTGAGGGGGGGGAGTGGGGGGAAGCATGCGAGAGAGAAAAAGCACAGCCAGGGTTACTGGGAGAGTCACGTGCATGCACTGCGTGGAAAGGGTGCTTTATGCAGTCTCTCTGTCACTGAGAGAGATGTAAAAACTGCTTTTCATATCAGAGGTCATCGAACATTAGAAAGTGCTCAAATGATGAGCTGCTGTCAAACACACAAGAGTAACAAGCACGTTGTGCCACATGAATGCTGATTTACTGCGACAAATAAATGCAAATAAGGCTGCACAAAGCAAGGATCCGTCTGCCTAAATATGCTTCTTAATTAAACGCAGTCTCGTAAAGTAATAATTGCAATGCGCTCATAAAAGTTCAACAGTAAATCAGCTTCATCTTTCTGAATGGACAGATCCACCATCGCAGGCTTTTGTAAATGACATGGTTGGCTTGACGCTGTATTTTGGTACTGAATTATTGAAGACAGTGATTTTTAGTTAATGGAGGCTGTTTGGTCAATTTTTATGGACAGTTCTATTGTTCCAATGGATTCCCGTCAATTTTCAGCACAGAGGAATGTAAAAGCATTTTCTTTTGCAATTCATGAAGCTGAGCCCGAGATATATTTTTAGCCTTAAGTTGCTATCAAAGAAACAAATGTGATGATGTGCTTGCGTTTGTAACGCACCTCGTCGCATCTCTCAAGTATCTTGTGTCAGCTGTGGCTCAGTTGGTAGCATGCTTGGCCTGTGGGTCAGAAGGTAGTGGGTTCAAGCCCCAGGCCAGGGACTTGAGCACGAAAATCGAGGCTGACACTCCAGTGCAGTGCTGAGGGAGTGCTGCACTGTCTGAGGGTGCTGTCTTTCAGATGAGACGATAAAGCGAGACTCCTGTCTGCCCCTTCAGGTGGACGGAGAAGAATTTTGAATAAGAGCAGGGAAGTTCTCCTGGGTGTCACCAGTTCTCCTGGGCAGCACGGTGGCATAGTGGTTAGCACTGTTGCCTCACAGCGCCAGCGACCCGGGTTCAAATCCGGCCTCGGGTGACTGTCTGTGTGGAGTTTGCACATTCTCCCCGTGTCTGCGTGGGTTTCCTCCGGGTGCTCTGGTTTCCTCCCACAGTCCAAAGATGTGCGGGTTAGGTTGATTGGCCATGATAAAAAAATTGGCCCTTAGTGTTAGGGGGGATTAAATATGTGGGGTTACGGGGATAGGGCTTGGGTGGGATGACTGTCGGTGTAGGGACCGGGTGCTAGGGTTTGGATGATCAGCCATGATCTCGTTGAATGGCGGAGCAGGCTCGAAGGGCCGAATGGCCTACTCCTGCTCCTAGTTTCTATGTTTCTATGTGTCCTGGTCAAAATGTATCCCCTCAATCAACATCACTTAAAACAGATTATCATTGCTGTTTGTGGGAGCTTGCTGTGTGCAAATTGGCTGCTGCGTTTCCTACATTCCAACAGTGACTACACGGCAAAAGTACCTCATTGGCTGTAAAGTGCTTTGGGGCATCCTGAGGTCGTGAAAGGCGCTACCGAAATGCAAGCTTTTTCTTCTTTCCAATCGGCTTATTCTTAAAGTTGGCAGTCAGTGAAATAACACCAATTTGGAAAGTCTAGGCTAAAGTGTCTATTTTTAAGTGGCTTTTAAAAGCTTTATTAGGCTATTACAATGCACAAGCTATGAGCTTAACTAAAACTGGCCTGGCCAGGCCAGGCAGGAGCAGACACAAAAGGCATCCAGGGGTATGGGGAGAGAGCGGGAATATGGTATTGAGATAGAGGATCAGCCATGATCATATTGAATGGCGGAGCAGGCTCGAAGGGCCGAATGGCCTACTCCTGCTCCTATTTTGCTATGTTTCTATGTTTCCCTTGACCGGTTGGCACCCTGGCAGTTAACTCGGCAGAGCACGGTTCACCAGCTGGTGCCATTTAGAGGATTCTGAAGGGAAAGTGTATTAAAAATTTAAAAAGCTTGCTGCTAAAGCACTTAAAGCCAGGCTTGATATATGAGGAGCAGCAAGCTAAACAAGAGTACATTTCTGTTGCTCGTTCATAATTATGCATTGCAAAATTTGAGAAAATAACCTTGTTCCGACATTGCTATATCATATTCAACGTGAGGCCTATGGAACGGACACATTAGCCAGTCTTATCATTCAATAATTGACTTCCATTTTGAAACTGTTGCTGGAAGCTGAAGAAGCTCGGTTATAGATCCCTTCTGATTTTTTTTTTCCAGTTGGAACTAAGGAGGCCTGCCTGTTAGAGCCCACATTCCTAGCACCGCGCATTGTGAAGGGTTTTGGCAGTGGAATTCAGTTTTCAAGGAATACGCAGGTTGTATAATCACTCAATGGTGCTGCTGCTGACCTCTGCCCTTCACCCCTGGGTTCTGGCGCTTGATTGGCAGGATGCTAAGGGCAAAGCGGCTGACCTCTGTTCTTTGCCCCCAGGGTTCTGGCTCTGTAATTGGTAGAAACCCAGGGGTGAGCAGCAGAGGTCCGTGGCTTGAGTACAGAAACTTCACCTTCATAAAATTGACTCTGCTGCACAAACCTAAGTGTTATTAATAGATACCAGCATGCTCGCAGTGGAAGACGTATAGCTGAAGAGGAAAAAATGCTTCTATCTTCTCCCTTCTCGTCCTAAAGGCATCAAGTCTGTGCTCAAATCCCTCCATGGCCTCGCCACTCCCTATCTCTCTGTAATTTCCTCCAGCCCCACAACCCTTCGAGATCTCTGCGCTCCTCCGATTCTGGCCTCTAGGAGCATCCCCGATTTTAATCGTTCCACAGTTGGCGGCCGTGCCTTCAGCTGCCTGGGCCCTAAGCTCTGGAATTCCCTCCCCAAACCTCTCCGCCTCTCTCTCCTCCTTTAAGCTGTTCCTTAAAACCTACCTCTTTGACTAAGCTTTTGGTCATCTGCCCTAATATCTCCTTATGTGGCTCGGTGTCAAATTTTGTTTTATAATCGCTCCTGCGAAGCGCCGTGGGACATTTTACAACGTTAAAGGCGCTATATAAATGCAAGTTATTGTTGTTGTACTTGGTTACCGTTTCATAGGCACCAGACGTTCTTTGGCCATGCGTCGGTCTCGACAGTGTCAGAAGGCTGTTTAACCGTGGGGGCCTTCACAACACAACTTGATCCCGTTCTCACCCAAGGACCACATGTTGGCACTGCGAGCACGGGATTACTGGATAGTGATTAGCAGTGGCCACTTTTCCTCTCCCTAGACAACCTTAGTGGCACAACCACACCCAATCCAGCTAAGATCAGCTAGTGGAGCACAGACAGGGGATTAGAGTCAGACACTCTTCTGGTTGGTACAGCTTAGCCATTCACTGGAGACTGAGTCGGACAGTTCGCAACCTTGGCGTCCTATTTGACCCTGAGCTGAGCTTCTGACCCCCGTAATCCTCTCCATCACCAAGACCGCCTACTTCCACCTCCATAACGTCACCCATCTCCACTCCTGCCATATCTCATCTGCTGCTAAAACCTCCATCCGTGCCCTTGTTACCTCCAGACTCGACTATTCCAATTCTTTCCCAACTGCCCTCCCACCTACCTCCCTCCATAAAGTTGAGCTCATCCAAAACCCTGCTGCCCGTGTCCTAACTCACAGCAAGTACTGCTCAACCATCACCCCTGTGCTCGCTGACTTACGTTGGCTCCCAGTCCGGCCTCGCCTCGACTTTAAAATTCTCATCTTTGTTTTCAAATCCTTCCATGGCCTCGCCCCTGCCTATCCCTGTAACCTCCTCCAGCCCCACAACCCCCCCGAGATCTCTGCGCTCCCCAATTTTCATCGCTCCACCATCGGCGGCCGTGCCTTCAACTGTCTAGGCCCTAAGCTCTGGAACTCCTTCCCTAAACCTCTCTCCCCTCCTTTAGGTCACTCCTGAAAACTTAGCTTTTGGTCACCTGTCCTAATATCTCTTCATGTGGCTCGCTGTCAAATTTTGTTTGATAACGCTCCTGCGAAATGCCTTGGGATGTTTTACTAGATTAAGAGCGATAGATAAATGCAAGTTGTTGTTGAATAAACTTGCTGAGTGATCAGGAGAGACAGATAATTAACTTTCGACGAGCTTGAACAAAGCAGTAGACCGCAAAATTTGGATTATTCAAAAAATCCAGATCTTTCCTGGATTGTGCTGCTTATCCCAATGAGTGGGTTTCCATGATCACCTTATCTATGCATCTTGTATTCACAGTTATCAAGATGCTTGGTGTTAATCCCCTACGGAGGTCAGATTGATAACTGTCTTTGCGCAGATGGTGGTTGGAGCTTGGAGTGTTTTGTCACAGGGAGCAGTTGAGGCAGAGATCTTTCAAGGGAAAAAGTAGGTGAACATTTGAAGTCGAGGTAGATACAGGGCTATGGGGGCAGGGAGTGGGAGGCGGGAGAGCAGGACGGGGGATTAGTTTTGGACTGCTCCAGCAAGGAGCCGGCACAGACAAGAAGGGCCAAACCGCTTGCTTCCGTCCTGTAAACGATTCCTGGTAGACTAGTGGTGGATTTGCATCCAGTTCCCAGTTTGCATCAGTCGGAGTTATACGTCTGAGAGTGTTGGTCTTGGAGGCCCAAACGCTCAGCCCCAGTTGGCGGATCTTGATGGAGTAGTAAGGATTCTAATTCCCGTTGAAATGACGGTTGGGATTGTGTGTGACAGTGGGTGTTCAAGCACCAGGCATTGATCAAAGCTGTGGTGTGTGCAACAAAAAAGGTAATGTCCCAGAAAGAATTAAGCATATGTCCCTTACCACTTAAGAACTGGCAAGGAGCCCTAGCTTTGCCTTTCATTCCTAATAACCTAAATACCTCTCGTGTAAAGTCACATAGAAACGACACGAAATACAACAAGTTGAGACAGGCCGTACAGCCCAATCAGTCCATGTTAAAGTTTTACCTCCACAAGAGCAGTCGTCTTAGGATAGGAACGGGAGGAGGCCATTCAGCCCCTCGAGCCTGTTCCGCCATTCAATGAGATCATGGCTGATCTGCGACCTAACTCCATATACCCGCCTTTGCCCCATATCCCTTAATACCTTTGGTTAACAAAAATCTATGAATCTCAGATTAAAATGAACAATTGCAGAAATCCCATGTGCTCCCATCCCCCCTGTTCCCATTTCCCTTTACTCCTCTTTCCTTCAACTACCTGTCTAACCTATTCTTAAATGTGTTACCTTCAGCGACTGTTGGGCCTTGGTGAGGCCACACCTTGAGTATTATGTGCAGTTTTGGTCGCCTTATCTGAGGAAGGATGTTCTTGCCATGGAGGGAGTGCAGCGAAGATTCACCAGGCTGATACCTGGGATGGCAGGAATGACGTATGAAGAGAGATTGGGTCGATTAGGCTTATATTCGCTAGAGTTTAGAAGAATGAGAGGGGATCTCATTGGAACTTATAAAATTCTAACAGGACTAGACAGACTAGATGCAGGAAGGATGTTCCCGATGGCGGGAGAGTCCAGAACCAGGGGTCACAGGCTAAGGATAAGGGGTAAGATATTTAGGACAGAGATGAGGAGGAATTTCTTCACCCAGAGAGTGGTGAACCTGTGGAATTCTCTACCACAGAAGGCAGTTGAGGCCAATTCATTAAATATATTCAAGAAGGAGTTGGATATATTTCTTAAGGCTAAAGGGATCAAGGGGTATGGGGAGAAAGCAGGGACAGGGTACTGAATTTGGATGATCAAGATTCAAGATTCAAGATTCTTTATTTGCCATATGTAACTAGTACAGTGGAATGCTTACTCCCCAATCACTCCCACAATAAAGCTGTGGGAGCTCACAGCGACACGTCAGCTATTTTTACAGCGCCGTGTTCAGAAAGTCAATTCTTTGGCATCCAGTGGCAGTGGGAGCACGATGTCCTTCAGCCGCTCCGTCCTCCTCGTCACCGCGGCCTCCTCCTCACTGTTGCCGGCTCGGCTCCATGTGCGGTGGCCTGCTTCTCCCGCTCACCCTCTGGCCACCATTCCCGGCTCCCCTCCGCCCAGTCGGACTGCGAGTCGTCGAGTCTGCTGCTGCGTCCCGATGCACTGCGCTCCTCCGCCCGACTCGCCCAACACATCCACCGGTCGCCGCGGCCTGCACCTCACCGTCGCCAGCTCCGACGGCCCAGGCCTGCTTCTCCCGCTTCCGGTCCAGCCTCTGGCCACCATGCTCAGCTCCCGTCCTCCCGGTCGGAATCCCTTCCCGCTGAGGAGCGGCCGGCCGACGTGCCCTAGCGGGTCGACGTGGCTGCTACTGCTTGCCGCGCTGTGCTGCCTCCGCCCGACTCGCCGAACACCTCGCTCTGGTTGTGGGAGCGAGCGGTGAGAGCGGGCCGCCCAAAGCAGGGAGAGCGCGCTAGCACCGGACCGTCTTGGGCGCCATCTTGATCAGCCATAATCTCATTAAATGGCGGAGCAGGCTCGAGGGGCCGACTGGCCTACTCCTGCTCCTATTTTCTATGTTTCTATGTGTGTTTGTGGGAGCTTGCTGTGCACAAATTGGCTACACTTCAAAAGTACCTCATTGGTTATAAAGCGTTTTGGGACATCCTGAGGTTGTCAAAGGCGCTATAGAAATGCAAGTCTTCATTTTTTCCCTCTGCTTCAGTCACTAACTCGAGTAGAGCATGCCACAGTTTCTCCTGCTCTATGTCCTAAATCTCTTGCATTTAATCTTACATCTACATCCCTTCATTTTAGACCCTCAATCATTGGAAACAGTGCTGTCAGGATTGTTGTTTTTTTGTCAAATAGGTGAATGAAACATTTTGGGGGCAAAAGAGCCCGGCACTCGAGAGGAGTGCTGGGTTCACGGAGCGCAGCCAGCACCCCGCGGTGGGGGGCTTCACAGGAGGCCGGGGACGGCAACGGGGGCAGGTGCTGGCAGGCGGCCAGTAACAAAAATGGCCGCCTCCCACCTCCCCTTTAACTAATGCCGCCCCGGCCGCAAGTAGGCCCCCTTGACCCTGTTGGACATAGCGTCCGGCGGTAAGTCAGGGAACGCTACCAGAGTTCGCGAGCGGGGGCGCTGCGCACGGTGATGACGTCATTGCCAGAGGCGAAGGGCCGCGGGGCGCTAACGGTTACCGCTGCCGCTAACCTCCTGCAGAATTTCGGGGGAGGTGTTAGCAGCATCGCGCCCGGGCGCTAGTTGCTTTGCGGCCCGTTTGGGAGCTAACGGGAGGTGAAAGTCAACCAAATTTCCCCCCCCCTATTTTTAAAAAATAATTGAGCTTCCAAAAGCATTCTTCAGACCCTGGCATTGATTTTAACCCAGAGTGGGTTTCGGACAGGCGGAGGGAGGTGTTTGTGGGGGTGGGGGGCCGGGCGGGGGAGCGTTGGCCAAGTACGAAACATGCTCCCAGGCTTAAGATTCAGACCCGGGGTATTTTAATTCCAGGGCCTCGTTTAAATGTCACCAGTCTGCTTCCTGCCAAGGGCTGCCCGCAAGCTTGTAGATAAGAGGGCGGGGAGGGGGTTTCAGGAGGGGGCGTCATGGAGGGACGGAGGGGAGGGAGGAGGCCTTGGCCGGGGAGGCCGAGACTTTCCTTGTGTGACCGGAGGGGAAATGTAACGGACTGGGAAAGGCGATTGTGGCCCATTTTCTGGTCCCAATGTCTACGGCGAGATTAGATCCCATGATATTGCTCTTGCCTCTCTCATCAAATCTTTCACCAGGTTATTTTGCAATCTCTCAATGGAGGAAACTTTGCACTGATGGAATTTTCTTATTTTTGGTTTGCCTGTGTAATACAGTGTCATTAAAAAGAAAGGGGGCTTGTTCTTGCTTTCTTGCTCCTTCTAAGCAAGGACAATCTTCCTGCAGGATTTTCCCATGAGTTTGAGGGGGATGCTTTTGTGCAGTTTCAGAACCGTGGCTTGATTTCCCAAAGAAAAATCTATCGGCTGGAGACACCATTATTTACAATATGTGCATTTAAAAAAAAACATCAAACAATGGCTGTATGTGTTTGGGATCGAGCCAAGGGCAGGCAGTTAACTCACTAGCCGCGGCTGATGTTCTGGAAGCGAGTTGCTATTGATTTCTATTATCATCGCTCTTCTCACCAGATTTCCTAAATGAGATTGAAAACAGATCATTTCCCCACTGGTGCGGTAACTTCAGGAGCAGTGCGACGCATTTGGGTTCTCAAGGCAACAGAAGCATTGCTGCAGTTTTATTTGCTTTCCTGTCAGCCTGGCTCAGTCAGTGGCTCTCTCGCCGCCGCTGAGCGAGACATCTTGATTGTAGGCTCGGGGCCTCGAGCGTAAAATCTAGGCCAACGTTGCCGAGGAAGTGCTGTATTGTGGGAGGTCTCGTCCGTCGGATGAGCTGCTAAACCGGCGTCCCGTCTTCCCTCTTCAGGCGCCATTAGAGAAACAGGAGGAAGTCCCGCTGGTCAACATTCCCCTCTCAAACAAACTTGGCAAAAGAAAAAATAAGACGAGCTGAACATCTCATTGTTGTTTATGGAGCCTCGTGTGCAAAATGGCTGCCGTCTTTGCCTACATCACAAAGTCACTCCACGTGGTTTGGAAACAGCCAAGTTCTGGAAACCCATATGGCAACCGCAGGTTGTGAGATATTTGTATGTACATGTCACCTATTTATGATCTTATTAAAGAGTTATCATAAGGCAGCCCAGTACATTAGTGAATTGACTGTGTAACTCTAAGGTATCCAGGCTACAGCCTATATGTGGCCTGTTGGCCTTTAGGTATCCAACCCACAAAGTGCTGGCAAAATCGGTTTCCATTTGGGCTAATCTCTGCTCGCCAGCCGAGGGTTATCCTGTCCATTAAAATGAAAGCGGGGGGGGGGGGGAAGCTGCATGAACAGAAAACTCCAACCCATGTTTCTTGGTTTCTCCTGTCTGAAGTCTGTGGGCCTACAGGCACGTTCTCAGTGTCAAATCCTAAATTTTGAACACCAGGATCTGCTAGTGTTAGCAGCTTGAGATTTCTGCAAATTAATGGGAACAGGATACAGACTTTATAGAGTAGAAATGGGTGTTGCTGATAACAGCGGACAAACGCTTAGAAAGAAAAGGCAAAGAAGCTTGCATTTGTCTAACCACCTTTCGGCGGTGTCCAGCTGAGCAGGCAGCTGCAGTCTTGGTTTAACGTCTCATCCAAAAGACGGCACCTCAGTCAGTGCAGCACACACTCGGTACTGCGTTGAGTGTCGGCCTAGGTTGTATCCTCTCAGGTCCTGATGCTGGGCTCGTACACTTGACGTAGTGAGTCAGAGAGAAGAGTGCGACCACTGAGCCAAGCCAACCTTGCTGCTGCTGCTCAGTGCGTTCGCACGTTGGTGTTGTGTTAATTTACCAGCGGCAATGTACTTTAAATGAGTTAATGCATTATGAGTTACAGGGAAAGAGCAGGGGGAGTGGGACTAATTGCTCTTTCAAAGAGCCGGCACAGGCACGATGGTCCGAATGGCCTCTTTCTGCGGTGTGTGATTCTGTGCCTCGCTTCAAATGGCACAAATGTATGAATATCTTAAATGTTCGCCCGTTGTTGGTCACAGTCATTTCTGGCCTTGCCGAGCCGGTGGGCTCCATTTAAAGAGTTTGAACAGCCCTGGAAAGGTAATAGTGCAAGGCTTAGGTTCCCAGAATGAAGCCTCACTGACAGGCAATGTGGTGGCAGAGATACGCTTACCACGTCGTAGCCCCAATCTGACCCGGGTTAATGAGGTGAAGTTTTGCCCCACTAACTTTAACCAATTACCGGCTATACTGGGAGTCATGAATCTTATCGTTCATGAAGAAATGACTCATGAAATAACACTGGGCGGCCAGCTGGTGGCGCCGTCCAAGGAGTATAAATACTCGGGTGTGGGCCCAGCTTGCCCAGGACGTTTTTGTAACCAGGAACTAGTGATGTAACGAGAATCTCATGGTTGTGAAACAGTTGATTAAAGCCTTGTTTTATACTCAACCAAGTGCTTAGTGAGTTTTCCTACGTCACTGGGCTTTTATTGGCCACAAACTAGAACGAGCTCTGCCTCGGAAACCAAGTATCACCTAACAGTTTTAAGGGCCCTCGATCCCGCCCCTCCTGACTGCATCTGGCAATAATGCGAAGCTCTCACCCTGCAGTGCATAGCTGGGCCGTGAAAACTGGAATCCGCACCAAAGAGGGGACCAGCTTGTCGGGCGAGTTCGGGAGCAAAACCTGGGAGTTATACGTCACTCCCGGAAGCCGATTTTTGCTCCGTTTTCGTTTTTCCCGACAGTGCGCTACATTCATCAAAATATCCGAATATCGGATCGAAATAGTTACATGGCGGATCTTTTCCCTGCACATTTGGAGTTGCTCGAGTAAGGTGATGGGAAGGTCACGGGCAGCTGCTCCCGCTCTCTGGAAAGTGCCTTTCAGTATTCTGATTAATGGCCCCATCCCAGTGGACTGCAGACGCTGACATGGTCTGACATCAAATTTATTTACCTTCAGTTTAAGGGGAGCTGCGGCCCTCCCTAAAGAGACCTGGTACTGGTGGAGGGCAAGAGAGATTTTGCCATGATCTACGCACCCAATAACGTTTATGTCTATCCATTATGTGCTTGTAACCATCAAAACGAAGGCTTGCTGAACACTTTTTTATTTGGTTGCAATTTTTCCTCTTCCTCTCCTGATTTTACTGAGATTTTTTAGGAGTTTTAAAAGAATTGATAGGCTAGATAGAGAAAAGCTTTTTCCATTGGTGGGGGAATCTCGGGTAAAGGGGACATAACCTTAAAATCAGAGCCAGGCCATTCAGGAGAAAAGTTTGGAAACATTTCTTCATGCAAAGGACGGTAGAAGTGAGGAACTCTCTCCCACAAACAAGCAGTAGATGCTCGCTCAATTAATAATTTTAAATCTGAGATAGTTAGATTGTTGCTAGACAAGGATATGGAAGGATATGGAGCCAAGGCAGGTAAATGGCGTTAATATACAGATCAGCCACGGTCTGAATGAATGGTGGAACAGGCTCGAGGGGCTGAATGGCCCACTCCTGTTCCTATGTTGCTGGAGGTTTTGATTCCTTGGTACAGTTCTGCAATCACCTTTTGTCTTACGGTACCTCACCCACTTACATAGAAACATAGAAGAATAGGAGCAGGAGTAGGCCATTCGGCCCCTCGAGCCTGCTCCGCCATTCAATGCGATCATGGCTGATCATCCAAATTCAGTACCCTGTCCCTGCCTTCTCCCCATATCCCTTGATCCCTTTAGCCTCAAGAAATATATCCAACTCTTTCTTGAATATATTTAATGAACTGGCCTCCACCGCCCTCTGTGGCAGAGAATTCCACAGGTTCACCACTCTCTGGGTGAAGAAATTCCTCCTCATTTCAGTCCTAAATGGCTTACCCCTTATCCTTAGACTATGACCCCTGGTTCTGGACTCCCCGGCCATCAGAAACATCCTTTCTGCATCTAGTCTGTCCAGGCCTGACAGAATTTTATAGGTTTCGATGAGATCCCCTCTCAATCTTCTAAACGCCAGTGAGTATAAGCCCAATCGACACAATCTCTCCTCGTACGTCATTCCTGCCCATCTTCATGTGTGTGCGAGACAGTAAGTGTTGGCCGACTATTCTGTGAGTGTCAGCTTGGCTCAGTGGTAGCACTCATACCTCTGCATTGGAAGGTCACAGGTCGAAGCCTCGCTTTCGGGCGTGCCAACAATCGAGGCTGGCATTGAACTGCAGTACTGAGGGAGAGCTGCACTGTCACAGAGTCTGTCAGATCAGACATTGAGCCGAGGCCTGATCAGGTGGATGCAAAATATCCCATGTCAATATTTGAAGAAGAGCAGGGGAGTTCTCCCATTCTCCTGGACAACATTTAGTCTTCAACCAACACCACCAAAAATAGATTAACTGGTCGTATATCTTATTTGCTGTTCCTGGGACCTTGTTGGGCACAAATTGGATGGGCTGCATTTGCTGACCCAAGAATAGTGACTGTAATTTTATTGGCTGTAAAGCATTTGCGATGTCCCGAGGATGTGAAAGACAATACAAGTTTTCCTTTATTTGATCAGGGGGGAGGTGAGGAGCATTACACGTGCGCTCCAATCCGATCCTCACCTGATGTTGAGCACAGGGTTCACTTCCAGCAAAGGTTTGTTGGCACATCGATCGGGCTGGGAACCCTGGTGACCCGAGAATGCTCAGGCCAATTTTAGCGTCCCCCCCGGTTACGCCTGACTGGTTTGGGTGAACAGTTGTTCCCAGGCAGCTGGTGTCTCCTTACGGTGCGCAAGCAAAACAACTCTGCAACAACTGCTCCTTTCAACAAGTCTACACAGCGATAAGAAAAAAGATTATTAATGGCCTGAAATGACTTGTATGGAAAAGGGGTCCTTTCCTTGGCTTGTGTGAATTGAACTTTATGGGTTAAATCTTGCTCCTGTTTCGATAATATCACCAACTCACCATGGGAGCATTCCGAGGTGTTATCCAAGCAACAGCAATCTCTTCATCTGTGCTCAAAACAAACTTATCACAGCAGTAATGCGGGTGTCAGCCATGGCTCAGTGGGAGCACCCTCGTCTCTGAGTCAGAAGGTTGCAAGTTCAAGCCTCATCCCAGACACTTGAGCACGTAATCCAGACTGACCCTCCAGTGCACTGTCGGAGGTGCCGTCTTTCAGATGAGACGTTAAACCAAGGTCCCGTCTGCCCTCTAAGGTGGACGTAAAAGATCCCGTGGCACTATTTCGAAGAGGAGCAGGGGAGTTATCCCCGGTGTTCTGGCCAATATTTATCCCTCAACCAACATCACTAAAAACAGATTATCTGGTCATTATCACATTGCTGCTTGTGGGACCTTGCTGTGCGCAAATTGGCTGCCGCGTTTCCCACATTACAACAGCGATGACACTTCAAAAGTGGTTCAGTGGCTGTAGAGTGCTTTGGGACATCCTGAGAACGTTAAAGATCTTTCTTTAGGTGGGCAATCTGTGTAGGATAATTGAAGACAATTGGTGGGTGGTTATCTCTGAAGCTCAGACTGCCGTGGCAATGGACTGGTGCCACTGTCGACCCCTACACGGCCTGGTACCCACATGGCTTGTAGTGCCAGGAGACCCTTCTCGCCCAGCAAACTTGCTGCGCCAGTTTGGTGCATCGGCGTGCTCATGTCTGGGTTCAAAATAACATGAACACCCAAGCACACTAGCATGAAAAATAAAACCGGTAATTGAAAGCCCTTTTGAATCAGGTTAGCGTTTTTTTAAAAGAAGGAATCCACTGCTGAATTGTGGATAATATCAATGTTGGGGACACTGGGGATAATTTTAGGTTTGTTTTTCAGCTTTGTAATTTTCATAGAATCATACAGCACAGAAGGAGGCCATTCGGCCCATCGTGTCTGTGCCGGCTCTTTGAAAGAGCTCTCCAATTAGTCCCACTCCCCCTGCTCTTTCCCCATGGCCCTGCACATTGTACCTTTTCAAGTATTTATCCAATTCCCTTTTGAAAGTTATTATTGAAACTACTTCCACCGCCCTTTCGGGCAATGCACTAGATCATAACTCGCTGTGTAAAAGAGATTCTCCTCATTTCCCCCCATGGAATTTTTTTGCCAATTATATTAAATCTGTGTCCTCTGGCTACCGACCCTTCAGCCAGTGGAAAACAATTTCTCCTTATCTACTCTATCAAAAGTATCTAAGATACTGTAAGGCTAATACTCGAGTCTTGCTCTCGCTATAGGGAGCTACGCTGCCAGAAATGCTGCTTCAAGATTTCTTAGCCTTATTTGCACTACAAGAGCAGGCCAGAGGCTGGGAATTCTGCGGCGAGTGTCTCACCTCCTGACTCCCCAAAGCCTTTCCACCATCTACAAGACACAAGTCAGGAGTGTGATGGAATACTCTCCACTTGCCTGGATGAGTGCAGCTCCAACAACACTCAAGAAGCTCAACACCATTCAGGATAAAGCAGCCCGCTTGATTGGCACCCCATCCACCACCTTAAACATTCACTCCCTCCACCACCGGCGCACCGTGGCTGCAGTGTGTACCATCTACAAGATGCACTGCAGCAACTCGCCAAAGCTCCTTCAACAGCACCTTCCAAACCCGCGACCTCTACACTTAGAAGGACAAGGGCAGCAGGCGCATGGGAACATCACCACCTACAAGTTCCCCTCCAAGCCACACACCATCCTGACTTGGAAATATATCGCCGATCCTTCATCGTCGCTGGGTCAAAATCCTGGAACTCCCTTCCTAACAGCATTGTGGGTGTACCTACACCATATGGACTGCAGCGGTTCAAGAAGGCGGCTCACCACCATCTTCTCAAGGGCAATTAGGGATGGGCACTAAATGCAGGCCTAGCCAGCGACGCCCACACCCCATCAATGAATAAAAAAATTTAAAAAACACGCTCTCCCTTTGAGTGCGGCTTCTCTGTAGTGAGCAGGGGTTTAGCTCTTAATTGTTGTTCACTGCTTGTGGCTCAGTGGGTAGCACCTTTGCCTCTGAGTCAGAAGGTTGTGATTTCAAGTCTCACTCCAGACACTTGAGCACAAAAATCTAGGCTGACGCTTCAGTGCAGTACTGAGGGAGTGCTGCACTGTTGGAGGTGCCGTCTCTCAGATGAGACGTTAAACCAAGGCCCTGTCTGCGCTCTCAGATGGATGTAAAAGATCCCGTGGCACTATTTCGAAGAAAAGCAGGGGAGTTATCACTGGTGTCCTAGTCAATATTTATCCCTCAATTAACATCACTAAAACAGATTATCTGGTCATTATCACATTGCTGTTTGTGGGACCTTGCTGTGCACAAAATTAGCTGCCGTGTATCCTACATTACAACAGTGACTACACTTCAAAAAGTACATCATTGCTGTAAAGCGCTTTGGGACATCCCGTGGTCGTGAAAGGCGCTATATAAATGCAAGTCTCTCTTTCGTTTTCTTTTAGGCAGTGAGCATCAGCAGGTTCTTAAACAATTGCGGGGGTGGGTGTTGTTGGGTGGTGGTGTTGGTAGATGGTCATCTCTAGTTGCCCTGAGAAGATGGTGGTAGACCTTCTACTTGAATCGCTGTCGACCTTGTGGCAATGGTTGCTTCCACAATGGTGTTGGCTATCAGGAAATTGCAGGACATTGGCCCAAGAACGACGGTGTGTGTTCAAGTCAGGATGGTGTGTGACTTGGAGAGGAACTTGATGGTGTTGCTGCTATTGTTTTTCTTGGCGGCCACGAGGGAGGGAGGTGCTGTCAAAGTAATCTTGGTGAGTTGGTGCAGTGCATCCTGTAGACTGTACCCACTGCAGCCACAGAGCGCCACTGGTGGCGAAGGGGTTAGATGTTGAGTCCTGTGGCACAGGCGATTGTACTGTTTTTACCACTGCTATGGCTTCGATCGGATTTTTTTTTAAATTCGTTTATGGGATCAGGGCATCGCTGGCAATGCCAGCATTTATTGCCCATCCCTAGTTGCCCTGGAGAAGGTGCTGGTGAGCCACCTTCTTGAACCGCTGCAGTCCGTGTGGTGAAGGTACTCCCACAGTGCTGTTAGGGAGGGAGTTCCAGGATTTTGACCCAGCGACGATGAAGGATCGGCGATATACTTCTATGTCAGGATGGTGTGTAACTTGGAGGGGAACTTGGAGGTGGTGGTGTTCCCATGCGCCTGCTGCCCTTGTCCTTCTAGGTGGAAGAGGTCGCGGGTTCGGGAGGTGCTGCCGAAGAAGCCTTGGCGAGTTGCTGCAGTGCATCTTGTAGATGGTACAGAACAGAGCAAAGATCTAACCGGGGGCATTTCCTGTATGTGTGGATCAGTACCACACCAATCGTTTATCCACTGGGCAACGTGTGGGAGGGAGTCCAGAACTAGGGGCCAGAAATATAAGGTAGTCACTAATAAATACAATAGCGAATGGGGTGTGGGACTACATTGGATCACTCTTTCCAAGAGCTGGCACAGGCACGATGGGCCAAATGGCATCCAGCGCTGTACGATCCCATGATTCTATGTACTGTAATAATTATTTGTGCTTCGCTAATTTACTTTTCTCGTCTTGACATAGAGATGTTTCACCCGTGATGGAGTCCAAAACTAGGCGCTCTCAGTATAAAATAGTCACCAAGAAATCCAATCAGGAATTCAGGAGAAACGGCTTTAAAAAGAAAGACTTGCATTTATACAACGCCTTTCACGACCACCGGATGTCTCAAAGCGCTTTACAGCCAATGAAGTACTTTTGGAAGTGTAGTCACTGTTGTAACATGGGAAACGCGGCAGCCAATTTGCGCACAGCAAGCTCCCACAAACAACAATGTGATAATGACCAGATAATCTGTGTTAATGATGTTGATTGAGGGATAAATATTGGCTCCAGGACACCGGGGATAACTCCCCCTGCTCTTCTTCGAAATAGTGGCCACGAGATCTTTTACGTCCACCTGAGAGAGCAGACGGGGCGCCTCGGTTTAATGTCTCATCCGAGAGACGGCACCTCCGAGAGTGGTGAGAACGTGGAACTCGCTACCTCAAGGAGTTGAGACGAATAGCTTCGATGCATTTAAGGGGAAGCCCGATAAGTACACGAGGGAGAAAGGAATAGAAGGGTATGCAGATGGGGTGAGATGAAGTTAGGTGGGAGGAGGCTCATGTGGAGCATAAGCACCAGCATGGGCCAATTGAGCCGAATGGCCTGTTCCTTTCCTGTACATTCTGTGCAAATTTATGTGCATATAAGCATTGTAAGTGAAAGTGTAATTTAGATGTTGTTCAGCATCTTTTAAACTCAATTCAGGGCTAGGGCCCCCGACTGGTTTATAGATGTTATACTGTGAACTTTAGTCACAGACCCGGGGCTGGGAAAGAGTCAATAATTGTTTCCAGTTTACTTTTCCCTTTGTTTTGAAAGGAGAGGGGGGGGGGGGGGAGGGTGGTGGTGGGATGCGGGAAGACGTCTGGCTCTCGTGTTGATTCACAGCTCAAGGAGGTAGGCTGGAAAAAAGCCAGTAGAATGCAGACAAGAAGTGGAGCAGAAAGCCACTGAAGGAATGTCGGGGCCCGAAACATTTCAAGAAAGCAATCGGGGTGAAAGCACAGCTGAAGCAAAGCTAAATAAGGGCCTGGAAGAGAATGGAGTCAGCAGCAACCGTCGGTGCAAGAATGAGGAGAATGAGAATGACTCAAAGGGGCAGATCCTCATTAAAAAGGACCCTTCGCTGCACCTGTATGTATTGTGCTGGGGAGACGAGGGCATTGGAGGAGGCCCACCCGTATTTTCACATAATGTCATCCTAGACAAGTGACATTATGATGCCTTGTGACAAGATGAATGGCATTGACTTTTTTTTTAATGATGGCAAGGCCCCGTTTAAAACAAAATTCTGAAATGAAAAACCGAGGCCCCTCAGATGGACTTAAAAGATCCCGCCGCACTCTCTGAAGAGGAGCAGGGGAGTTCTCCCCGGTGTTCCGGCCAATATTTATCCCTCAACCAACATCACTAAAAAAACAGATTATCTGGTCATTATCACAGTGTAGCTGTTTGTGGGAGCTTGCTGTGCACAAATTGGCTGCCACTTTTCCTACATTACAACAGTGACTCCACTTCAAAAGCACTTTATTGGTTGTGAGACGCTTTGGGACGAGTTGAGGGTGTGAAAGGCGCTATATAAATGCAAGTTCTTTCTTTCTCTTCTCTCCTGGTGCTGAATTGCTGCTGGGGTATGGTTCCACCAGTGTTCCCTTTAAGCCACACAGCGACTTGCAGGTCCTGCGCAGCCGGCTCGACGGCGTTCTAATGGGAAAAACCGCGCACGCGCGGTAACTTGAATGGGCCGCAAAGCCCCTTCAGGGGGCCACGCACCCACAAATAATTAGCAGGAACATTGCTGGCCACCCTCTGTTTTTTCCCCAAAGTGGCTGCTCTTCAAGTGTGAGCCTTGACATTGAATGCCATTAGGTTATTCAACCCCGAGGGGCATCACAGCCAAGTCGAGTATTGTTCACCCCGACATATTGCGATTGCACGCAGGAGGGGGAAACCCTAGCCTATTTTTTGTTCGCTAACCCAACGGTGTTGAGGTCAACTGTAGTGCACCTCGCATCAACCCATGCTGAGGTAAAGTGGGCACCATATATCAAGCCTAGGCCTCTTCTTACCCCCATTGTTCAGCTACACACTTCAAACTCCCACTGAGCCAATGGGGAGCTGCAGCACCACCTTTTGATGGCCTGTTGTAAATGTGAGCTGGGTTTGGCAGGCATTTGTATATCGAGAATGGTTCCTGCTCGATAATGCCTTTTACCACAAGACATACACAGATGTCAACTTAGTAACAAAATTACGTTGTGTGTATTAAGCAGCAATGATCATTATGAAACATATCTCATTAATATAGCCGGCCCTTCCTGTAAACGCCACACTTTAACCGTCATATTTCAGACACCGTAGCCCTAATTTTAACCTTACCGCCCCGGCGGGGATGGGGCTGGTTTGGGTCAGATGGCCGATTTACACCATGCCCGACTTGACTCTCTGTTTACTTCAGTGGAGAATAAAATCGGGCGAGGCATCTGACCCTTTCCCGCCTGGAGAGTGGGGGAGGGGGGGGGGAACGGAGACGAGTTTGGTAAAAACTAGAGCTCATTTTGTAGCGTATCCTGGTCCTCTGACTCATCGTGAGCAATGCCACGGGAGCTCTGCTTGTTTTGTGCGTGCGTGTGTGTGTCTACTCCTATGTCTCTAGGAGTAGACGGAGAGGTTCAAATCATCACTGGTAAAAGCAAAATCAATTCAACTAATTTAAGGAAAGTGGAAAGGAAGAAGATAAGAAGTTGCACAAAAATAAATCACCGAGGTAATCGGTGGTGAAAGAGAAGACTAGAACAAGAGATTGCAGTAGACATCAAAGGAAACCCGACGTCACTCAAATTTCTCTCCACGGATGTTGCCTGACTTGCTGAGTTTTTCCAGCATTTTCTGTTGTTATTTCGGATTTCCAACATCTGCAGTATTTTGCTATCGTCTTTGGTTATAGTTGGAGTGGGAAAAATGTAAAAGAACGAAGTCTCTTAACTATGACAGAGGTGAAAATAGTAAAGAGATAGGAGGGAAAATTGGGTTGTATTGCGCCTCCCGTTAGTGCCCCTGGGCATGGCGCTGCTAACGCCTCCTGCGAAATTCAGCGGGAGGTTAGCGGTAGCCGGTAGCACCCCACGGCGCTGCGCCTCTGCCGATGACGCCATCGCCGTGCGCAGCGCCCCGGCTGCAAACTTCGGTCGCGTCCCCTGAACTACCGCCGGACAATAGGTCCGACAGGGTCAGGGTGGCGTTCTTGCGGCCGCTGCAGCGCAAATTAAAGGGCAGGTGCCGGGCGGCCATTTTTTTGGGGCCGCCTGCCAGCACCTGCCCCCTTTCGCCTCCTCCTGTGGGGTGCCGGCCGCGATTGGTCAGCCCCGGCGCTCCTCCCGAGTGCCGGGCTCTTTTCCTGGCACCCCACTGCCCGGTGGTCCAGCAGGGCCCCCCCTCCCCTTTAATCAGGGGAGGGAGGTCTGTAGCACCGTGGCGCTACATGCCAATACACGTGGCGCTGTTGCACGTAGCGCCGCAATATTGAATGGTAGCACCCCAGGAGGCGGTGGGGGGGGGCTTCCAGTAGCAACCCGCCTCCTGCTTGGGGTGCTACCACTCAATTTTCGGCACGGGGCACTAACTTTTTCGGGGCGCTAAAAGTAGTGGCTTATTTTAAAGTGTGGTGGCTGTTACCATGCAAACAAACGTGGCACCCATTTTGCACAGAGCAAGATCCCACAAGCATAGATTAATATATTTTTTTGGTATTGTTCAGTGCCAATCCAAACCCTTAAACAGCAAATCAAACACTATGTATGCCAAATTCCTTCAGTACTGTGCCAGAGCTTAGATTCTGAGCTCAAATTCCTGGGAGAGGCTTCAGCTTTTAAACTAGAAAGTGTTATCAACTGAGCCAAGCTGGCACACATTAATGGAATGTGGGCCACACTGACAAGATGGCATTTATCACCCATTCTTGCAGCTGAGTGGCTGGCTGGGCCTCAGGAATCTAGTGTAGGCCATCGGTTCACCGGTCAATCCTCTGAAGGACATTAGTCAACCAATCCATGGTCACTTTGCTGGCGCTGGGTGACAAATGACCAGATTGACTGAATTCAATTTTACAGTTGGCGATGGGTGGGATTTACATAGGATTACATAGGATGTACAGCACAGAAACAGGCCATTCGGCCCAACTAGTCCATGCCGGAATAACAACAGAAAATGCTGGAAAAACTCAGCAGGCCAGGCAACATCCGTGGAGAGAGAAATAGAGTCAACGTTTCAGGTCGAAACCCTTCGTCAGGACTGAAGAAACACAGGAAATGAAACAGATTAAAAGGCCAGTTTGGGGGCTGGGAAATGGGGATGAAAGAACAAAAGAGAAGTGAAGAGACATTAAGAGGTATTCAAAACCAGACGAGACGGTGATAGAACTAGTGGAGAGACAAAAGACGGCTCTAGATTAGGTGTGAAATGCGCTGGCAGAATGGGAGACAGCTGCCATGTGGGAGAGAAAAAAAGAGGGGGGGGGAAGAGCACAAAACAAAGGTGTGGATAAAAAATATATGTAAAAATGTAATAGGGGCCGATGTTATGATCTGAAATTGTTGAACTCGATATTGAGTCCGGAAGGCTGTAAAGTGCCTAATCGGAAGATGAGGTGCTGTTCCTCGAGCTTACGCTGGGTTTCCGTGGAACAATGCAAGAGGCCGAGTACAGTGAGGTCTGAGTGGGAATGGGGCGGTGAATTAAAGTGACAGGCGACCGGAAGCTCGGGGTCACTCTTACGGACTGAACGGAGGTGTTCTGCAAAGCGGTCACCCAATCTGCGTTTGGTCTCCCCAATGTAGAGGAGACCGCATTGTGAGCAGCGAATACAGTATACTAGATTGCAAGAAGTACAAGTAGTCCATGCCGGCGTTTATGCTCCACTCGAGCCTCCTCCCATCTTTCCCCATCTAACTCTATCAGCATAACCCTCGGTTCCCTTTTCCCTCATATGCTTATCTAACCGCCCCTTAAATGCATCTAAACTATTCGCTTCAACCACTCCGTGGTACCGAGTTCCACATTCCCGCTACTCTCTGGGTAAAGAAGTTTCTTCTGAAATCCCTATTGGATTTCTTGATGACTATCTTATATTGATGGCCTCCAGTTATGCTCTTGCCCACTTCCAAGAGAAAAGAGACCCAGCCTGTTCATCCTTTCCTGATCGGTGTACCCTCGCATTTCCGGTGTCATCCTTGTAACTCTTTGAGCTCGGGGTTGCAGTCCAGTACCGTAACCACAGCACCACACTTCCCTAATGGCATTTTCAGACTGCGATAGCATTTTGAGAGTCGGTATCATCGCTCTGGAAGCTGTTAAGTACTGTTTCCCAATCCTGTGACCAACTGAAATCATATCGAGCTTAGCAGCGAAGTAATGAAAGCGTCATTAAGAAAAGTGAGCAATTGCAGATTCAAAAAGCACCAGATGCAGATGGAATGTGTCCAAGAGTATTAAAAAAAAGTTAAACTCAGTAAAAGCCAATGGTGCTGTAGGGGAAATTCTGCTGAGCTCGTTAAATACAGGGTGGTAGCAGAAGACCAAGAAACAGCTAATGTAATTCCCATCTTTAAAAAAAAAGGTCGGAAGCATGATCTTGGGAATTATAACCCAGTTAGCTTGACATCTGCAGTGGGAAATTGCTGGAATCTATTATAAAGGAAGCAATTCAGGAGCATTTAGTAAGAATAAAGGGCAATGAATCAAAGTCAACACAGGTTCATGAAAGGCAGGTCAAGCCATACAAATTTATGAGAATGTTTAAGGTACGTAACAGAGTTAGTGGATAAGGGTAATGTTGTAGATATTTTATATCTAGACTTTTAAAAAGGCCATTTGATAAGGTCTCTCGTAAAATGCCTACGACTGAAGTAGAACTCTTGGGATCAAGGAGGATGTTGCAAATTGGATAATGAATAGGAAACAGAGGGGCCATTATTGGTTTATACTGGACTGCAATGACCAGATGAGCCCATTAGGGATTAATTCTGAGACAGTTGCTGTTTCTAATGTTTTATTAATTAGCTGGATGAGAACATTGCAAGCAGAACATCAAATTTTGATGATGCTACCAATTTTAGAAAGCAGGCAAGGTGGCCTGTAGGGAGTGATAACATTCACGCCGATTCACACAGGCTAGTGACTGAGTGGCCACCCGTCATCCTGAGGGTCATTTGAAGGGGAGGGGGTGAGGGGCGCGAATCTGGCCCTCAAAACATCGGCAGCTCAGTCCCCTTTGCACTTATCATTTTTGTCGTCGCTTTCTGCTTTGTCTTTGAATTTTGTTGGCCTGAATGTTTGGAAAAGGGCAGTTGATTTTATTCTTAAGTGCTTTGCCTCATTGGCGGGTAAATCCTTAAATCGCAACACCCAGATCTGTTGGTTTCAGCAACTTGAGATGTACGCAAATTAACAGGAATGGGTATATAAATTTTATTAACAGCCCCCGAGGCTCCATCGTACACACCCATGCTGCCCACAAAGTTTGGACTCCCCCAGCAAGTGACTGGTGAATGCCATTTATCACTTGGACACCCCTTGGTGAGTGAATGGCGAATGCCATTGGTCACTTGGACACCCCTTGGTGAGTGAATGGCGAATGCCATTGGTCACTTGGACACCCCTTGGTGAGTGAATGGCGAACGCCATTGGTCACTTGGACACCCCTTGGTGAGTGAATGGCGAACGCCATTGGTCACTTGGACACCCCTTGGTGAGTGAATGGCGAATGCCATTGGTCACTTGGACACCCCTTGGTGAGTGAATGGCGAACGCCATTGGTCACTTGGACACCCCTTGGTGAGTGAATGGCGAACGCCATTGGTCACTTGGACACCCCTTGGTGAGTGAATGGCGAACACCATTGGTCACTTGGACACCCCTTGGTGAGTGAATGGCGAACGCCATTGGTCACTTGGACACCCCTTGGTGAGTGAATGGCGAACGCCATTGGTCACTGAGCCATTATGGGGATGCATCCCTGCTAATAACAACAAAGGCTGGGAAAGGCAAAGGACAAATATTTTAGAAGATGCAGGTAAGCAGAATGTAATGATAGCGCGTCACAGGGCGGCTAGTGAAGGAGTGTCAGAAGAAACAAGAGTGGGATGGAATGGCAGACTATAGATAGCAGCAAGAGAGTCAATACAGCAAGGTTTCAGAAAGAGCTAGTATTGCATCATGCCTTTCAAGTCTTAAGGATGTCCCAAAGTACTTTATAGCCAATGAATTAGTGTCAAAGCATAGTCATTGTTGTTTCGTTGTTGCTGCAGCCAATTTGCACTCAGCAAAGTCCTACCAACAGCCAGTCAGATAAATAAGCACTCGGCCTGTTTTAGTGGTGTTGGTTGAGAGCTAAGTATTGGCCAGACCATTGGGAGAACGTCCCTGCTCTTCTTCCAATAGTGGAGTGAACTCGACGTTCACCAGAACAGGTAGATGGGGCTTCAGTTCACCAGTCTCTTTTGAAAGATGTCACCTCTGACAATGCATCATTCCCTCAGTGCTGCAATGAAGTGTTGGCTTAGATTGTGTGCTGAGATGATGATTTGGCTGTGCACGGTGCCGACACTGGTACGACCTCTTTCTCTGTGTGCCTTCTCCGCTCTGAAGAGTGACAATTAGTGCACTCGATGCTTTCTGCTCTCTGCACAGTGGGGTTGTGTCAGTCAGTCCTTGATGCTAAACCTTCCCATTCCATCACATCAACTAGTAATGTTTTTCTGTACCTTCCTCACAGTCGATCGTCATCAACTTTTCCAAACAGTAGCACCCCCTCCCAGGTTTCCTGACTAATGTGCCCAGTGTGTCATTTATCCTTATCCTAATCAGCCTCATTACTCCTCTCTTTTCTTATGTCAGTTCAAGGACCCTCTCATTAGTCATCCTTCTTGCCCAGCTCATTTTCAGCATGCATCTGTAGCACCAGAACTCGGACTCCTCCAGTCCGCTTCATTCCTCAGCGGGATACCATTGTCCAGAATGATACCACTTATCAAGCGGTACGAGTGGACAGTGTCATGAATCTTATCATTCATGAAGAAATGACTCATGAAATAACACTGGGCGGCCAGCTGGTGGCGCCGTCCAAGGAGTATAAATACTCGGGCGTGGGCCCAGCTTGCCCAGGACGTTTTTGTAACCAGGAACTAGTGATGTAACTAGAATCTCATGGTTGTGAAACAGTTGATTAAAGCCTTGTTTTATACTCAACTCAAGTGCTTAGTAGTTTTCTCACGTCAGACAGCGTGGAGTTGAACTACACCGCGAGGGAAGCAGCAATCTGCTCGTCAACCTCCAACTGATGGAGATACTTTACTCAGTCAGAAGACGGCTGTCTTGTGGGTGCTCTTTTCTCTCGTTGGGCTGCTTTTAACGTAGAAGCTTGACAATCCAACTATGTGCCAGCTGCGGTTTTTGCAACTAAGGCGAAGCCGATGGGGGTGCGGGGACCCCCCTCTAATAGCAACAACAACTTAGATACAGCACAGAAGAAGGCCATTTGGCCTATCGTGCCCATTCTGGCTCTTTGGTAGAGCTATCCAATTAATCCCATGCTCCTGCCCGCCCTGCAAAATTTCCCCCTTCAAGTATATATCTAATTCCCTTTTGAAAGTTACTATTGAATCTGCTTCCACCACCCTTTCAGGCAGCGCATTCCAGCTCACAACAACTCGCTGCGTGGGGGGAAAAAAGTCTCCTTATTTCACCTCTGGCTCTTTTGCCAATTACCTTAAATCTGTGTCCTCTGGTTACCGACCCTTCTGCCACTGGAAACAGTTTCTCTTTATTTACTCTATCAAAACCATTCATGATTTTGAACACCTCTATCAAATCTCCTCTTAACCTTCTCTGCTCTAAGGTGAACAACCCCAGCTTCCCTAGTGTCTCCACGTAACGGACGTCCCTCATCCCTGGAACCATTCTAGTAAATCTCCTCTGCACCCTTCCAATTTCTTGACATCCTTCCTAAAGTGTGATGCCCAAACTTGCTATTATATAGTGCATTTTACATAGTAACTCATCCCAAGGTGCTTCATAGGAGTGTTACAAAACAAAATATTATTAGGACAGATGACCAAAAGTTTGGTCAAAGAAGTAGGTTTTAAGGAGCAACTTAGAGAAGGAGAGAGGTAGAGAAGGGAAAAAGGCTAGAATTGGAGGAGCGCAGAGATCTCGCAGGGTTGTGGGGCCGGAGGTGATCACAGAGATAGAGAGGGCTGAGGCCACGGAGGGATTTGAGCACAAGTATGAGAGTTTTAAAATCGAGGCGTTGCCGGACCGAGAGCCATTGTAGGTCAGCGAGCACAGGGGGTGATGTGTGAACGGAACTTGGTGCAAGTTAGGACACAGGCAGCAGATCTGATGATGTTTAAGCACTGAAGAAATGCTGGCTCGGGGCGGCTTTAAGTGACAACATTTGCACTGACAAAAAATATGAAGTGGGACTGCCACATATTTAGCGGCCAACATTTTAAAGCCCAGACTGATCCTTTAAGAGACCTTTTGGGTAGAATGTAAATGGCAGATGTGTTTAGTGAATTATTCACATCAGTCCTTTCTCACAAATTTAAGACTATGAACACATTCCAGATCTGATCCTTTTGGCTGAGGAATCTATAACATGTGTAGGGGTCAGTGCCACATGTGTTCTGAAGAAAATGTGAGACATTAAATGCCTATAGGGCACCTGGACCAGATGGGATATATGCTAAAACCCTTAAGGAATTGAGAGGGGAAATAGGTGAGGCTCTGGCTAATATTTTCAGGAGCTCCATAATCAAGAGGAGATGCACCAGACAACTGGAGGTTATGGTATATGATCCCGATATTCAAAATTAGGTTCAATGTAAACTTGGAAATGCCAGTCTAACGCTAGTGGGGAGGAACTGCTCAGGAGAATTTTACAGTGCTGTGTTTAAGAACACATATCCTAAGGATATCTGTTACATCCCTAACTTTTTCCAGTTCTGATGAAAGGTCATCGACCTGAAACGTTAACTCAGTTTCTCTCTCCACAGGTGCTGCCCGACCTGCTGAGTGTTTCCAGCATTCTCTGTTTTTATTTCAGATTTCCAGCATCCGCAGTATTTTGCTTTTGTATCTTAAGGAATGGTCAAGCTGGATTTCAAAGCGAATCAGAAAGGAGGCCTGGACTAAATGAGTGGACAAGGGACAACCAACGTGCACCATTTGGTTCAGTCTGAGTGAGGAGACGGGGAAAGGGGATAGACTTTGAGCAGAAGCTATGATATTTTTAGCTCCATCCTTGCTCTTGAATGTCCTCCAACCCCATGTCGCAGCCTGTGCCCTCCAGGACTCTGACTCCAGCCTCTTGTGCCTCCTCCCTCCCTTGATGTCATGGATGAGGCCAATCTTTCTCTGGTTGAGATAATCAGAGCTTTGAACTTCCAAAATAAGTAGTCACTGGCGTAGATCTTGACCTTGTGTGACAGTGTAAAATGGGTGACCGCAAATTGACTTCAATGGAAGTAAAGATCGGGAAAGATGCAAAACAGGCCGCCGATTCCCTATCGCCCATTTTACACTATCGCACAAAGAGCTACCCCAGTGAGTGCTAACCTGAATCCTAATTCAGCAAGAAGTGAAGGGATATGGAGATGGGAAGAGAAACAGGTGGGAAATAAAAATAGGCAGGTGGGATATAAAAATAGTCCGACGACATCCAGAACATGTTCTTAGCTGATAGATGAGCTCAGTGACCTTTGCGCACGCGGCTCGTAAATGGTTTGCAGATATCTGTGAGCTGTGGATTGTCTGGGTTTTATTGCTGGAAGTTTTTTTTCAGGCCATTTCAAAGCCTTTTTGGTCCAGTTAAAAGCCACCATAATTAATGCAGGGAATCACAGGGTTGGGACAGTGAAAACCCCAAGCCCAACAGAAAAGTAAATTGGCAATGCAGCGGCTGTACCCAGGACTCTGAAACATGCACTAAAATCATTGAGTAATAGGACATCAAAGCTTGCTATAAAAAGGGCACAAATCTACTACAGGATATCTTCAACAGACCCTTAGGTCATTGTTAGAAATCCATACTGGAGGTTGGATTAGATGTAAAATTGTCTGAAATCTGACCTGCGAAATGCGTTTTTGGGTCGATTTTACATAAGAACATAAGAAATAGGAGCAGGAGTAGGCCAATCGGCCCCTCGAGCCTGCTCCGCCATTCAATAAGATCATGGCTGATCTGATCCTAACCTCAATTCTACTATCACTCTACATCCCTCCCGAACCCATGTGATCTCCTGGGAGAGGCGAAAAACCAGATTAAAAAAAACAATGGCCAATTTGGGAGAAAAAAATCTGGGAAATTCCTCTCCAACCCATCTAGGCGATCGAAACTCGTCCAGGAGATCACTGTCCCTATATTTTCTACATTAATTACCTTCTGTGAAAGGTGATCTCCACCCCAGCCAGGAACAGGAATAGAACCATCTCCTGAAATCTAACATAATTAGAACACAAGAAGTAGGAGCAGAACCAGGCTACACGGCCCCTGGGCCCGCTCCGTTACCCACAGGGCCATGACCGATCCGAACCTAGACTCATGTCCAATTTCCTGCACGCTCCCCGTAACCCCTAATTCCCTTTACTTCTAGGAAACTATCTATTTCTGTTTTAAATTTATTTAATGGTTTAGCTTCCACAGCTTTCTGGGGCAGCAAATTCCACAGACCTACTACCCTCTGAGTGAAGAAGTTTCTCCTCATCTCAGTTTTGAAAGAGCAGCCCCTTATTCTAAGATTATGCCCCCTAGTTCTAGTTTCACCCATCATTGGGAACATCCTCACCACATCCACCCGATCAAGCCCCTTCACAATCTTATATGTTTCAATAAGATCGCCTCTCATTCTTCTGAACTCCAGTGACAGGGGAAACTAGACCCTGCTCGTGGGTTGGTTCCCTGCTGTGCATAGAACTCTTGTGCAGGCCAGGATAATCTCATTCGGAAGACTTGATGTTTGAAGCACCTCTACCATTCCTGACAAATTTCCCATTCCGCTTGCTGCCTCCACACTCCATGCGAGACGCGTAACAGCCACTCGATTCCATCTGAGGCCCTACCTCCAAGAAGAGAGGCAGCGAGTGCGTTGTCTGCTCTGTACAACTGTCAATGAACATGAGTGGACAAGCCAGCTCAGAAACACGCCAGTTTACACAGTAAGTAATGGGATCGAGGTAGCTAAAACCATGATTGCATCAAAGCTTTCAGGTATGGCCTATGGATACTTCAGTTGGGAGGAGGTGATACGGGGAGGTGGCACTGACCATGTATTTAGAGACTAGTACAGAGTCGTCTTCTTCTTAGGCAGTCCCTCGGAACCGAGGATGACTTGCTTCCACATTAAAAATGAGTTCTCAGGTGACTGATGAGTCCAATGCGGGACCTACAGTCTATGTCACAGGTGGGGCAGATGGTGGTTGAAAGGGCAGGTGGGTGGGGTGCTTGGGTTGACGTGCACTCCTTATGCTTGGCTTCCGCTTGCTCCCGGCGATGAGACTCGCGGTGTTTGGCGCCTTCCCGGATGCTTCTCCTCCACTTTGTGCGGTCTTGGGCCGGGGATTCCCAGGTGTCGGTGGGGATGTTACACTTTTTCAAGGAGGCTTTATGGGTGTCCTTGAAGCATTTCCTCTGCCCACCTGGGGCTCTCTTGCCGTGTCGGAGCTCCGAGTAGAGCACTTGTTTTGGGAGTCTCGTATTGGGCATGCGGACAATGTGACCCGTCCATCGGAGCTGATCGAGCGTGGTCAAAGCTTCAATGCTGGGGATGTTGGCCTGAGCGAGAACACTGACGTCGGTGTGCCTAGCCTGCCATTGCATTTGCAGGATCTTGCGGAGGCAGCGTTGATGGTACCTCGCCAGTGCTTTGAGGTGCCTGCTGTACATGGTCCATGTCTCTGAGGCATACAGCAGGGCGGGTATCACTGCTGCTCTGTAGACCATGAGCTTAGTGCCGGGTTTGAGGTCCTGGTCTTCAAACACTCTCTTCCTCAGGAGACTAGTACAGAGTAGAACCGAGAGGACACAGGCTCTCCGGCGAGGTACCTCTGCAAACAACTGCACCAACTCACCTGCTTATACACAATATACTGATGGGTCAGCTGAAGACATATTCTAAAACTGTAGGAAGGACAGCACAATGAAGTACAAAGCTGGTAGAGTGAAGGAAAACCTCCAATGGAATAGGGTGGCTGTTATGCACGGTATAGGGTGTGGCTGTAGCGGAGCTTCCACAAGACCAGTTCAGATGAAACAAGGCCCATTTTGATTTCATCTTTCCAGACTACCAACCCGACTATCTTCATATTACAGGATCGAGGTGGTTCTTAAATCCGTGCCCTATCCTTGGCTCAAACGCTATCATGTTTCAGGAGTTTTTGACCATTTTGCAACGGAGAGCATTTGGAAAAAGTAATGACTTTAAAACACATTTTTTTAAAGGATAAAGTGTGTTCTCCCTGGTTGCTGGCAGCAGTGCCCTGGAGATTAATCTTTAATTCCTGGAGACTCCAAGGCAATCCTGGAAGGTTGCCGACCCTACTTGGCATCTGTCCCAAAGTTGCCATTCAAAACCCTAAAAATTTCCATTGGAACTACCACCTTCACCCCAAGCTGCATTTGACCGCGAGCCCCAGAGTTGAAAGAGCGGTGCCTAAACCCACTGCCGCCCATTAAATAAAACAAACCGTATGCCAACAGTCAGGCCTGTCGCGCCTCACTCACCGAGAAGGAGACGCGCTCATTTTGGTTTGGAAAGGCGCCATTATTTCGGGGCATTCCGCTTTCAAAATAAGCCCAGCCCCGCGCGCGTTTCAACGTTTGCGTCCTCCTTTCTGATCAACAAACCTGACTTTCGGAGAGTCCCCGATGCTGATGGCCCTGACCAGCAAGTGACCGCTGGCGCCACGCAACAAAGTGTAGGGGTGAGCGTAAGGCTGGCTGCCATATTTGAGGGAAACTGCTGAGGAAAGACGAGAGCCAGGGTGGTGGGGAGGGGAGTATATAGAAGAGAGATAGGGGGCAGGACGGAGTAGCTGGGAATCAGCTACAATAACCAACCGAGCTCCTAAACACAGATACCTACCTCCCCCACCCCACCTGTTAAATATCTATATAGGGATGACCTGGGATCTGGTTGACACCAGAGCCACTGACAGGAATTTCAGTCCATTGACCGTATTTACTTTGCCTCGACCCATCAGGAGGATTAAAGTGCTTCACCTTCACACGTCAATCAAGGGATTAACTCAGACTTGTGAGGAATGCCACTGGGCAGTGAGACACTGACAAACAAGGAATTTGGTGCCTTCTAAAAATGAATGCTTAGGAAAAAAGTTAGGCGCCTTGGGACGTTTTTCTACCTTTAAGGCGCGATATGAATGCTAGCTGTGGCTGTTGCATGCATTCTGATTTTTATGGTGCACTCATACTGCCAAGTTCAGCACGTGCAAAGCTGTTTCGCACCGAGACTAAACTTGAGTCTTCGGGGCCCCAAAGTGATCATGAGGCAAAGCTCTGATTGAGGTGCCCTCCCCAGGGAATCTTCGTCTTGGTGTTCGGGTCAGGCCCCGACTCCAGATACGTTCACACCATAAGCACAGCATTGGTGTAGAATGAAACCGCCTCACTGCGATGGGCCAACTGGTGTTTTCATGTCCATCGATTTCGCAGGCCTGTCTATTCTTATGTAGGCGGCAAATGCAGCGACCATTTGGTAAACGGAAAGATCCCACAAAATGAACACATGAGAAGGGGTGAGGGTGGAATGTATCTTTATTAAGTGGATAAATTTTCACTAAAGGTGTAGTTCACTTCTTTATATCCAACGTAGTTCTTTGTTACAGAAGCTTGTTTCTCCCAAGTGTATAATAATAGGTTAATTTTCTGCTAAGTGCATAGTTTTATAATGTACATCTCTATTTACTATCTTAATACTAATCCATAAATTGGTGCTGAGGTTAGCCTGTACTCCAAGCTCTTCAAACAATGCAAAACAGTAGCCAAATAAATTTGTTTTTCTCCTAGAGCATACTTTTTTACATTTTAATAGTATTTTCCTGATGAGCTAAAGAACTCTTGTCTGTGAGGAAATAGTTTCTTTCCCCGTAGCCCTGCAATTTGTTTCCCTTTTCAAGTATATATCCAATTCCCTTTTGACAGTTATGACTGAATCTGCTTCCACTGCCCTTTTCAGGCAGTGCATTTCAGCTCAAAATTCGCTGCATAAAAAAAAAAAATTCTCCGCACCTGCCCCCGCCGGTTCTTTTGGCAATAAGCTTCAATCCGTGTCCTCTGGTTTCCGACGCTCCTGCCAGTGGAAACAGTTTCTCTCCATCTACTCTGTCAAAAAAACTCTCGAGATTTTCAACGGCTCTAGAAAATCTCCCCTTGACCGTCTCGAAACACAGGCTTTCGCTCGGGCAAAGCCAGCCCCTTAAACTCCCTTGGATAACATTTCTCTTTTTAAGCGTGACACACCGGCAAGCACCAGGCAGGAGAGCACTGCGCGCGGGTCGATTGGGCTTATACTCGCTGGAGTTTAGAAGAATGAGAGGGGATCTCATTGAAACTTATAAAATTCTAACAGGACTAGACAGACTAGGTGCTGGAAGGATGTTCCCAATGGCGGGGGAGTCCAGAACCAGGGGTCACAGTCTAAAGATAAGGGGTAAGCCATTTAGGACAGAGATGAGGAGGAATTTCTTCACCCAGAGAGTGGCGAACCTGTGGAATTCTCTACCACACAAGGCAGTTGAGGCCAATTCATTAAATATATTCAAGAAGGAGTTAGATATATTTCTTAAGGCTAAGGGGATCAAGGGATATGGGGAGAAGGCAGGGACAGGGTACTGAGTTTGGATGATCAGCCATGATCTCATTGAATGGCGGAGCAGGCTCGAGGGGCCGAATGGCCTACTCCTGCTCCTATCATCTATGTCTCTATGGTGAATATCAATGTACTTTCATTTTGGAGCCTGTCCCAGTCATTGATTGCTGCTGAGGGGTCAGGTCCTGCAGAATCTGCATTCCTTTCAGTTCCCCCCCGTTATAGTTAGCCCTTGTCCTCCAGCACGTTTTAAAAATAAATTTCAAACCCGCAGATACAATGAAGCACGCTGGAAGGTTACAGTAGTTTCTCGGTGTGTGGTGCTGCACTCAACCTTTGGCTCAAAGCATTATCACGATCACAGCCCGCGCGCTCAGTCATTTCTGAAATCTCCAATTACCCACGGGCTGCAATTGTTTACCGAAGATGAGCGTGTATAGCAGAGCCTCGTTATGTACGAGCTTGCAACAGACAAAAGAGAGTTGTCTCTCTTGCCAGACTTGCAAGTAGCGGGCAGGTTTTATCATTGCTTTTGTGAGGATTCACACTGGGAATTGAGGTTTGATTAAGCCTGTGTTGTGGGAGTGCTGACAAGAGTTACTTTCTGTTGATCATAATCTTGGCTGGGCTGGAGTCTGTGCGCCAACACTTGTCTTAACAACTTCCACTGTCAGTAAATTACAATCTGATTCCAGTGCATAATGTCTCGGCAACAATGATATAATATGTTACTGATCTCGACTGGTCAATAAACTTAAAGCATTTTTGCTCAATTAATGGATTTCCTTTTTTGCAGGCAAAAGCGAAGCAGGAGCAGATCATAGTGTGGAAGATATGTAATTTGTTTCTCTAATTGTTTACCACCCAGTCTTAGCGATTGCTCCAGTTCATTGAGATTTATCCCAATCAATGAGGCACTACCGTGAATATTCCAGGAGCCCTTTTCTATTTAGCTTTATTTGTTCGTACCGGCTAATGTAATATTAATTAAGAGTCTCTCGCTATTGACCTGGCTATCCTGTTGTGTGACAAAGCCAGCAGTATATTAAATCATTCACTGTAACGTGTGAATTGGAAATCCACTCGCTAAATGAATTGTCTTGTGTTTTCCCTCATTACAGGTGCAACAACCGGACACAATGTGTTGTGATAACGGGGTCAGATGTATTCCCTGACCCCTGCCCGGGGACCTACAAATACCTTGAGGTCCAATATGAATGTGTCCCCTACAGTAAGTACAAGCCTTCCTTTCTGATTAGTCTGTGCTTCTTGTCACAGGAGTTATTTTGCAAGAATTTGCGTCTTCTTGGGCGGGTGGAGGGGGGGCGGGGGGTAAAAAAAAGTGGTCGGGGTAAACAGAGTGGTACAAATTGCATCGTAGGATGTTATCTGGCCCAGGAAGATGGCGCTTGACTCTCCCAGCTCCTCCTCATTGCCCAAAACGTAACAAAGGTCTGCCAGAGACATGTCCATTAAGACAATGTCTGTTTTGCAGAAGGGCAGCTTGTGCATGTTAAGATCCGTGCACTTACGTGTGGTGCCTAACACCATTTTGCAGGCAGAGCACTTGAGTACTTATCCTTATCTGAGGAGGGATGTTCTTGCCATGGAGGGAGTGCAGCGAAGATTCACCAGACTGATACCTGGGATGGCAGGAATGACGTATGAGGAGAGATTGGGTCGATTAGGCTTATATTCGCTAGAGTTTAGAAGAATGAGAGGGGATCTCATTGAAACTTACAAAATTCTAACAGGACTAGACAGACTAGATGCAGGAAGGATGTTCCCGATGGCGGGGGAGTCCAGAACCAGGGGTCACAGTCTAAGGATAAGGGGTAAGCCATTTAGGACTGAGATGAGGAGGAATTTCTTCACCCAGAGAGTGGTGAACCTGTGGAATTCTCTACCACAGAAGGCAGTTGAGGCCAACTTATTAAATATATTCAAGAAGTAGTTAGATATATTTCTTAAGGCTAAAGGGATCAAGGGGTATGGGGAGAAAGCAGGGACAGGGTACTGAGTTTGGATGATCAGCCATGATCTCATTAAATGGCGGAACAGGCTCGAGGGGCCGAATGGCCTACTCCTGCTCCTATCTTCTATGTTTCTATGTAAGACTTAGGAACTGCAGGAGCTATTCTTAAGGTGCGGGTCGAGCTATTCTTAAGGTGCGGGTCGAGCATCCTTCCTACTTGTCAGCCGTTTGGCTTTTAAGGCATTCAGAGTTAAAGGCAGCCGACCTGAACTTGACATTCAGGTAACAGGCCGCAACCTTTCTCCTGTCACCCAGAGTCAACTGCTGCAAGAATGGACGTGGCCTACTTTAAAGGGAAGCGGTTGTGGCTTGTTGAAGCGCGGACCTGCTATGTAGGAATATCTAACACTGTATCTGTGTGGGGAAATCCATTAAACGATCATACACCTCTTTATTCCTGCTGTGTGTTTCCCTGTGAACCTCATAAGATGGATGCCTTTTCTGTTGTGTTCACATGTACCATCTGCAGGATGGTAGCCCACTGTGTACACTATCTCTCAATATTCTACCTCCTGTGTGTGATGCTGGTGACTGATACGATCATTCTTCTTAACCTTTTAGCCTGCCAGAGGTACAGTGTGGTATGCAGGGGGTCATTGCTTCTGTTAACAGTGAATTTGTCTTTTCCCCTAAATGTCTGTTAAATAATTTCTGAGCTGTGAATATTTCTTTTGCTTTCATTTTAAACTCTGAAATGTAAATTGGTCGGCACTGAACATGATCCCACGCTGACTTTAAAGTTAAAAATCATGCATTTCAATAATTGATAATGACGTATAACTTGTGAGTTGTAAAATCAAACGATTTCTTCCTTTCCAAGAGTATGTATCCCCGCAACCCCCCAAACCCCTACCCAGGCTCACCGTGACCTCTGATGTGTCACATCTGCCACCGTTAACCTCAGTTTGAGCTGTGTAGGCCAGGCAGCCTAGTTTAATGCTGCTGACATATCTTTTTCCTCAGCACTACAGATCGCTCTTTCAAAAGAGCTGGCACAGGCACGATGGGCCGAATGGCCTCCTCCTGTGCTGTTATCATCAGCTGTAGTCCGGAATAAGTCCACAGGCCGGTATTTCCGACGTACACTCTTGCTGGCTTAAATAAGAAAGTGTCCCAAACGGAAGCTGTCAAAATAGCTGCCGCCTTTATCTCGCTTGATGGGTTTTAAGCAGGCGGCGGGCGGTTCCTTTCTCAGGAACAGTTTTAACATTTCTCTTTTAAAGGGCTGGGGTGATGGGTGGTGTCACGTGCTTGCCTTTTGATTCTACTCATGAAGATCATTATTTTGGCGTGAAGTGGAAGGTACAGATAAGCTCGGTCTGACCAGGCTATCTAACGTGGGCACAGTACTCGAGGGTGCGAGGCGTAACATTCACAAGGCTCAAGGAAGGTTAGAGATTAGGAGAGGTTTTTATCACTTTCCCCCCCCCCCCCCCCCAACCCCTCCAACCACACAGGATGATGTGGGGCAGGCTGTATTCCAAGGCCCGGTCGATGATTAACCAACCAGCCAGGCCCAGTAATCAGGCTTAGTGTGAGGACAACCTGAGAGCTAGGATTCTTCCCCATCGTCTCCAAGATAAGCCTGAAGGCCAATGGTGAGTTTGGCTGAGCAAGCAGCAGAAAGCCAACCTGAGCTCTGCGCTGGTAACCTGCACTGCTCCAGCCTGTTAACCTCCAGAACTAGGCCTGCACACATCCGAGAGTGTCCCCCTAAGCCGTGGTTCTTGAAACCCATGGTCTCTGGATTTAGGTAAGTGAGGTAGTGGCCCTGTGGAGAGGGAACAAGCAAACACGAACTCGAGCTGTGTGTGTTTCTCAGTAACTTGCCGCTTTACTGTCGGCGAGAACATCCTTTACCTTGAAGGCCCCATAACCATCAGCTAAAAATGACTCTCAAACTATTTGGCAATTCTTACCCTCCATACTAAAAGAGAGAACTTGCATTTATTTTACTGCCTTTAACATCCGCAGGACCTCTGAAATCACTTTATAACCAATGAAGTGCAGTCACTGTTGTTATGCAGGCAAACAAAGCAGCCAATTTACGCACAGCAAAGTCTCACAAACAGCAAATGAGATGAATGACTGGATAACCTGTTTTAGATGGTATTGGTTGAGGGAGGAAAGTTGGGCAGGATGCCGGGAGAGCTCTCTGCTGGCATGGGATCTTTTACATCCATCTAGGTAGGCAGACGAGCGCATGTCTCGTCTGAAAGACGATGCAGCTCTTCCTCACTATTGCACTGAAGCGCCCCCCCCCCTCCTAGTCACCCATCATCCTGACTTGGGACATGCATCACCATTCCTTCACGTCGTTGGATCAAAATCCTGGCACTCTCTAGCTAACAACGTGGGAGCACCTTCACCACAGGGGCTGCAGCGGTTCAGAAAACGGAGGCCGACCACCACCTTCTCAAGGGAAACTCAGGATTGGCAATAAATGCCGGCCTTGCCAGCGACGCCCACATCCCAAGAATACCTTTTTTTTTTAAAAGCCTAGATTATGTGCTCTACTCCGTAGAGGGGTTTGAACCCACAACCTTCTGACTCAGAGGTGAGAGTGCGACTAGCTGAGCCACAGCTGAAACTCGCCGGGCCTAGATATTCTCTGTTCTTCCTCCCCCGTTATAGTGGACCAGTTGAATTAAATAATTAATCCCTCTGACATGAATCTTGTCATTCATGTGAAAATGACTTATGAAATGATACTGGGCGGCCTGCTGGTGGCGCTGTCCAGGGAGAGTATAAATACTCAGGCCTGGGCCCAGCTTGCTCAGGACATTCTTTAACAGGAACTAGTGAAGGACACAACTAGACCTCCATGTTGAAAAACAGTTGATTAAAGCCTTGTTTAATACTCAGACCAAGTGCCTAATAGTTCTTATGTCACCCTCCATGCACAAATAGTTAAAAGGTGAAAGGAATCTAGCATGGTGTGATACTTTAAATGACATGCACGTGCTAACAGGCCATTAATGGTGCTAAAGCACCATTATACTCATTCACTGAGCCGACACATTTCTGCTGGTACAAAGCTTGAAACCTTGTTTGGTTTGAGTTCAATAAAATCCTATGGGGGAGAAATTCGGTAAAGCCCCATTTGGGGTGCTAGCTTTTAAAAATTGAAAAAATTAGCGCCAGGCGCCAATGCTTTTCAACTTTTCAAAAATGTGGCTTTATGCTCCGGGAAGGAAGTGGAGGGCTAAATCAAGCGCTCCACTTCCTGCCTGGAGTGCACCGGGCGGGGCGGTAGGTTGCACACTGGGCCGTGCAGCGCTGCCGTGTTGGAAGACTCCTTCCCTCCCTTAAAGGGAAGGGCCATCGCTGCAGGCTCTGCAAGAGGGAAAACTTACCTGGTCCCCGACGGCAGCCGCGATCCTGCCCAATCAGCCTGATGCACTGCAGCAGAGCGCTGGGCTGATCGAGCGCTGGTGAAGACAAAGGGGCAAAAAAGAGAGAGCATTACAGAATTTTTTTTTTTTTTTTTACTTACCTCGGCCACCTCGCCTTTACGTATTGCCCCCGAAGCGCCCGGCCTCCCGGTGTTTTCGCCCGGCGATGCTGCAGGGGGCGAAACCGAAGTCCGGGGCGCTGCGCACGGCGATGACAACACGATCTCCGGGCGAAGGAGATTGGGGCGCAACGCCATAATGTCGCCGCAAACCTCCCGCCAAATGTAGCGGGAAGTCGATCTATCTCGCCACGCCTGGTCGGTAAGTCCTTAGCACCCCGTTATCGCCATCGGAGGCGCTAAGGAGGCCAATTCCTAGCCCATATTGACTTGCCAAAACAATGGTTAATGCTCAAAAAAGGGAGATCTGTCCTTCCAAGTGAAGGTAGCTAAGCTCGGTCTGGGGAACCAAACTGAGGCTTTACTACAAACACCAGTAGGCTTTTCAACGACAGTGAAGTCAAGGGTAGACATAGAGAAGATATTTCCACTTGTGGGGCAATCCAAAACTCGGGGTCACTAATAAATCCAATAAGGAATTCCGGAGAAACGTCTTTGCCCAGAGAATGGTTAGAATGTGGAACTTGCTACCGTATTGAACAGTTGAGGTAAATAGCATAGATGCATTTAAGGGAAAGCAAGATAAGTACATGAGCGAGGAAGGAATAGAAGGATATGATAGAGTTACACGAAGAAGGGTGGGAGGAGGCTCGTGTGGAGCATAAACACCGGCATAGACCTGTTGGGCCGAATGGCCAGTTTCTGTGCTTTAAATTCTATGTTATTCTACATATGTATGTAAATTGTCACCCTGGTTCATAGCGAATTAAATAGATCCATATTTAAAAAAAATTCTTGCAAGTAATTTAAACTAAATGGTACAATTTTAAAGTGGGTGCAGAAACAGAGAGGCCTGGGGGTGTGTGTACACAAATCTTTGAAGGTGGCAGGACAAGTTGAGAAGGCTGTTAAAGCATACGGGGTCCTGGGCTATCTCAGTAGAGGCATAGGGCAGGGTTTTCATTGGGCCTTGAGGCAGGGGGGGGGTTAAAATCCCGAAATCGGGGGGCACGAACCCATCCCGCCCCCAACCCGCCTCCATGCCAGTTCCAAAGGAGGCGGGTACCCGACCCGCCTCCCCGAGGCGGGAAGGGGATTAGTGCCAATTAGCTGCCTGTTAACAGGTAGTTAACAGGCAGTTTTTAGCCTAATCCATATTTTCATTGGTGAAGTGTGGGATTCTTGACGGCTCCAAACCACGCCAAGTTAGCGAGGCGGGCCGTCGGGATGACGGGCTTGGAGGGGTCGAGATGTCCGGTGTTCAGGTGAGTGATGGGTGCATGAATGCAGAGGTAAGTGTGTTTGGTGTGTGTAAAATGTTTAAAGAAGTTTTACTTACATGTACTTACCTTTACAGCCTTCCTTCCTTCAGGTCTCGGGAGTCCTTCATCTCACCGGCACAGAAAGCAGAATGGCCGCGAGCTGTCAAAAGTTCCAGCATTCAGTTTTCTGTTCCGAGGAGATCTCTAAATCATCCTGAGAGGAAGGAATTAACCTGGAGTACAGATTGTCAGTGTTTGACAGCTTCAAACAGCTGTGAAACGCTGATATTTCATCTGTCGAAAGGTCTTGACAGATGAAATGTCAATTTGTGACATCACCTGTTGCCGGGTGGCCCTTAATTGGCCTGCTGAGCCCGCTGGGCGGGCTCAACAAGGTCAATCAAGTCAAAATCGCGTGGGTTGGCTAGAACTCGATGGAGGCGGGGCTACAACCCCGAAAGTTGCAGCCCCGCCTCCTCAATGAAAATCCAGCCCATAGAGTACAAAAGCAAAGAAGCTGTTCTAAACCTTTATAAATCACTGGCTGGGCCTCAGTTGGAGTATTGCATCCAATTCTGAGCACTGCACTTTAGGAAGGATGTCAAGGCCTTGGAGAGGGTGCAGGAGAGATTTGCTGGAATGGTACCAGGGATGAGGGACTACAGTTACATGAAGAGATTAGAGAAGCTGGGATCTTTCTCTGTAGAACGATGACGGTTGCGAGGAGATTTAATAGAGGTGTTCAAAATCATGAGGGGTTTTGATAGAGTAATTAAGGAGAAACTGATTCTGCTGGCAGGAAGGTCGATAACCAGAGGACACGGGCTTAAGATAATTGGCAAAAGAGCCGGAGGGGAGATGAGGAGACCTTTTTTTAATGTAGTGAGTTGTTGTGACCTGGAACGCGCTGCCTGAAAGGGCAGTGGAAGCAGATTCAATAATAACTTTCAAAAGGGAATGAGATAAATACTTGAAAAGGATAAATTTGCAGGGCTGCGGAGAAAGAGCAGGGAGAACTGGACTGATTGCCGGAGGAGCTGTCCAAAGACACGATGGGCTGAATGGCCTCCTTCTGTGCTGTGAGATTCTATGAAGTACTTTTAAAACGTAGTCACTTGCACTCCGCAGCCTGAATTGGTTAACTGAGGGTGCTCCCAATGAAGCCAGCGGTTTATCCAATTTCTCTTTTGAAAGTTGCTATTGAATTGGCTCCCACCGCCCTCACCGGCAATGCATTCCCGATAACAACAACTTCATTGCTGTAAAGTGCTTCAGCACGTCCTGGGGTCATAAAAGCCGCAATATAAATGCTAAGTTCTTTCTGAGTACGCAATGAAACGCGCTATAAATGCTTAAGTTGTAACCCGTGCTGGGAGAGCTTGTACCTGAAATGGGAAGTGTTCCGTTCCCAGCCCCAACGTCCTTCAACTGGATCATGAGGGAAATGAGCTGCACCCAAAAAAAAAAGTGAGGACAGAAGCAATCACTCCCACACTAGCATGGAACTGTGGGACTAGCTTCATCACAGGTGTTGTTGAAATACTCAGTATTTAGCAAGGGAGGTTGTCATTCTGGGGCCATATATGCGCTGTTTGCATTATAAGGCCATTTGCCAATTGCGCGCTTCCGACAGGCAGCCTTGCCGGCTGGGAGCAACCCCCAGGAGGTTGCGTGATTTTTTTTAACCACCATTCAATTCAATTGTCATTGGTCGGAAAACCCGCTCTTAAAGGCAGAGCGCCAGGGACCCGGGTTCGAATCCGGCCTCGGGCGACTGTCTGTGTGGAGTTTGCACATTCTCCCCGTGTTTGCGTGGGTTTCCTCCGGGTGCTCCGGTTTCCTCCCACAGTCCAAAGATGTGCAGGTTAGGTTGATTGGCTATGATAAATTGACCCTTAGTGTTAGGGGGATTAAATACGTGGGGTTACGGGGATAGGGTGGGATATGTGTCGGTGCAGGCTCGATGGGCCGAAATGGCCTCTATCTGCACTGTGGGGTTTCTGTGTGATTCTGTGTGAAGACCTGGGGGTGCATTTCTTCGGGGCGATCTCCCGATCGGCCGCTGTGACCGTTTGCGCCCGTAAATAGGTTAATGGTTGAAATCACGGCGGCCGATCGGGATAAGGTCTCCCCCTCCCCCCCCCCCCCCCCCCGCCCGGCGAGGAAATTTCCTGGCACTAGAGTCACCATAACCGCTAACTGCACAACAAACATCACGGAGAAACACACCGTAATGAGTGGTGATGAATCAGTCTTAAAAGCACACGACCAAGGCAGCATTGCTACAGAACCTTCGTAGGCTGATATATATTTATGGGGTGGGGAGGTTGGGAAAAAGGTGTAGTCTTGCATTGTGCATTGGAATCATTTCCCTTGCCCTTATCTCTGTCTGCCATTCTGGTGGTAATATTAATGATTCCAAACAGGTACAGTCCTGCTCCCTGTTGAAGAATAAGGTCACGCATGCCAGTTCACTGGAAGGAATCTTCAGAAAGTCATTAAAGCTCGATTGTTGAAACGTACATGAAAGAGAGCAAAAAAAAACCTCCAAAAATTCTAAGCTCGTACTGTGGTTGTTTACAGCACGCAGCTCCTACATCATCGCCGTGCCGGCTGTCAGTGGCCGAGAGCCCTCTTGAATGTGTGCAGACCCCCCCCCCCCTCCCTCCCCCCGCGCGGGGTGATGAGTTTGGTTTGTGAGTCTGTCATTTCTGGGGCGGCTGGTGGCATCGCTGAGCCGCGCGTCCGCCTTTCATTGACGCGCTTCTTCCTCAGCTGTGATCTTGTCAACCACGTGCAGTTGGAGCAGCTGCTTTTAAAAAGAAAAAAGGGAAGTAGGATATGTTGCTGGAAGAGGAGGAGGCATGTTAAGTGAAGGGGAGCGAGCAAGAGAGTGGGATTAGACTAGACAGCTCATGTGGAGAAAGACAACACGATGGGCCACAAATGGCCCGTTTGTCGCTGTTATGAACTGCTGGAAAGAATAAGAACTCTGTGAATTTGCAATGGTTGCTATGGGCAACCGGAGTGGCATTAGAATGTTGCAGGACTCTTCGGTCAAATTCCCTCCTGCGCTGAGGTTCGGAGCTTGCAGGCCATCTCTCTGCCATCACCTGCACTTGCTTTGTCTTGTAGCCCGAGTGTGGCCTTGGGGAATCAGGAGCGCCTTTGGCTTCACCTTCAGTGTCTGCCTTCTTGGCCTCACAAATTGCAGCCAAGGTGGCGAAAATCGCGGCCGTCGTGCGAACGCCGCTTTCGGCAGCGCAGCGGACCGCTGCCCGGGTCAAGGCGTGGCTTCCCGGGACATGGAAGGTCCCAAATTATCACAGATGGTGACTGCTTATTCGTCTTAAACTCGATGAAGTACCTTGCCTCTTGATGCAGCAGGAGAGGCCTCATCAACTCTGCTGAAGTGAAAGGCCCTGAGAACTGACTTTGTTCCGAAAGGGGTTTGCAATTTTGGTGTGCTGGAGGGCGCAGGCCTTGACTTCTGTCCTTGAGTTACTGATGTACTTGCTGGGTTATGCCAGCGACAGATTCAACTGGACTGCGCACATAGGACACCTGAGAACATCCAGGGGAAAAAAAACATAACAATGTGTGTCATTCAGAGATGATGAGGTGAACAGGATCTCTTTGACTTCTCCTGTCATTATCATTGCTAGGTTATAATGGTCTAACTGGACACCATTTCCTTAGAGGAGGTTTATCATAATATCGATCAGTGTCCTTCAGGCAAGGCCCCCAATGTCTGGATGGTTTCCCTTTCAAAGTGCAATCAAATAAAAGTGATCCCTCTTATTGGCCATTACTCATTTTGTCATGGAGAATGGATATGCCAAATCATACCGCTATGTGGTAATTTCTTTTGATTTTTATAGACAAAGATCGCCTTGTGTCTCTTGCCTTTAAACCGTGGCTTTAGCTAAAGTGCCCTCAACATGCCTTTCCAAAAATGGATCCTAAACTGATGGAACTGGGTTCATTAATGAAAGTCACAGTGTACAATTTGAGAAACTTATTAAATATCACAGCCATGGTTTTTGGATGTAAGTGATTTTTGCAATGGTGTTATCTCTGGGCATTGGGAATAAATTGTCGGGGAGTACCTGTGTGAGGTGCTTTTAGCAGCGAGCTTCAGTGAAAGTTTTACTTGGTTGATTTTCCATCTCCAGATTGCTGGTTCTTCCAACAAGAAGGCTTTCCACTTGTTCCGTTTTATCTAATGGCGCAAGATAAGGTTGCCTTCGGCCACCGCTAAACCCATACTTAGTGCTCTAGGTGTGGTCTCACCAGGGTTCGATACAGGTTCAGCAAAAGTTCCCTACTTTTTAATTCTATCCCTCTAGAAATAAACCCTAGTGCTTGGTTTGCTTTTTTTATGGCCTTGCTAGCCTGTGTTGCAACCTTTAGTGTCCAAAGAGACTTGGGGGGGGGTCCAGGTACACAGATCATTAAAATGTCATGAACAGGTACAGAGAAGTAGTTCCACTACTTGGCAAAAGAACCAAAGGTGACATAAGAACAAACTTTTTTACTCAGCGAGTGGTTATGATCTGGAATGCACTGCCTGAAAGGGTGGTGGAGGCAGACTCAATTACGGCTTTCAAAAGGGAGTTGGATAAGCACCTGAAGAAAAAAATGCAGGGCTACGGGGAAAGGGCATGGGTGGGGTGGGGGGGGGGGCAGGGGGACTAACTGAGGTGCTCTTGCAGAGAGCCGGCACAGGCTCGATGGGCCGACCGGCCGCCTTCCGTGCTGTAACCGTTCTATGATCTGGCATTAGTTTGAGATTCCAAGGCCTTGAAATTCATCTCGGGCGCCGGCGCAAAGCAGGCGGTATGGGATGGGCCGCCCGTTATACGCAGCGCCTGATAGTCAGCTCCATTGCAGTCCCGATCCGCTTGTTTTGCGTCACCGCCTGAGATGAATTTCTAGCCCCGAGTGTTTTAAATGGACTTTAACAATCTGGGGGCGCAGGCTCCTTAGGACTTGCATCTATGGTACAGAAGTAAATTTAAGACTTCCCCCCGCACGTCCCCACACCCCCCAACCCACCCACCCCCACCCAACCCCCCACACCCCCCAACACCCCCACCCAACCCTGCACACCCCCCAACCCACCCACCCCCACCCAACCCCCCCTCCCCACACCCCCCCAACCCCTCCTCCCTCCTCTTCCTCCCTCCTCCCCCTCCCCTCCTCTCCCCCTCCCTCCCCTCCTCCCCCCTCCTCCCCCTCCTCCTCCCCCCCTCCTCCTCCCCCCCTCCTCCTCCCCCCTCCCCTCCCCCTCCTCCCCACTCCTCCCCCTCCCCCTCCTCCTCCCCCCTCCTCCTCCCTCCTCCTCCCCTCCTCCCTCCTCCTCCCCCTCCCCCTCCTCCTCCCCCTCCCTTCCCCCTCCTCTTCCCCCCCCTCCCCCCTCCCCCTCCTCCCCCTTCCCCCCTCCCCTCCCCCTCCAAGGTAATCCAAGAGGATTTGAGTGGTTGGTTTCACTAATGAGGTGAACCATTGTTTAGAAAGTTAACATTTTGCCACGGTTGCATTATTCAAATGCTCTCAATTTTAAGGATTTGGATTCCTTCACTCCCCAAGTCGTATGGAACGATCGTTGTCCTTGTGTCCGATTGATCTGAGTACAGCTGCTTGGAAAGATGGAAGCGTCCTACTCACCAGTTGCCTCACTTTTGGACAGATGAGCTACATTTTACTGAAGAACCATACTCAAAAGGAGCAGCCATGGATTGGCATCAAGAAGTGCTGTTCCTCTTCCCAATTGCACACTTCCTAATGCAAGTTTGTTCTTTTCTATTTACATCCAGTTTGGGAATCCCTCGATACAGTGCGCCCAACAGTGCAGACTGAAAGCCAGATCTGCCAGGTATTTTGCTGCCCTTCTCCTGGACCATCGCCGTTAACGCTGCGTTGATTAATCGTGTTGATTTAATAATAGACAAGAGCTGATCAATTGCTCCGTGGAACACAATGGCTGGTGTGTGGCTGGGGCTGTATGTAGTGTCAGCGATGGAACGTAGCTGGTCACGGTTAAATGGCGATGGAGGTATAAGGACAGAGAGGGTCTCTGGCGTTCCGCTTTATTGTTTTTGATGGGCAGGAAGGCATTTTGCACAACTTTTTCTGAGGAAGTGAAATGAGTTGGGTCGGATCCACAATGACCACATTGTCTGTGGAAGAAGCAGGCCTGAATCCCCGACCATCGGGAACATCCTTCCTGCATCTAGTCTGTCCAGTCCTGTCAGAATTTTATAAGCTTCAGTGAGATCACCTCTCATTCTTCTAAACTCCAGCGAGTACATGAACTATAAGCCCCCCCTGGCTCGGGAGCCTGATCCTGCTCCTATTTCGTGTGTCTAATTCTGTTAGATTCAGGAGATGGTTCTGTGATAGTAGATTGGCGGTTAGGATCAGATCAGCCATGATCTTATTAAATGGCAGAGCAGGCTCGAGGGGCCGATTGGCCTACTCCTGCTCCTATTTCTTATGTTCTTATGAATTGCCAAATGGCCTTTATCTCACTGTGTGCTTTGTCTTATCTTCATCTTTCTGTCCCTTTCCCATTGTCTCCTCTGGGTAACTGAGACTTGATTCTCCTGAAGGAGTGTCGAAGAGGTTTTGAGCCTGATTTGGGAGAGGTCTCAAACAGGTATCCCAGACTTTTAAGGATGAAGCAATTTGTCTGCAAAATTATCTGACGAGCTATTAAAGGACTGATGGGCCCCTTTTTGGAACAGGGCCCTGCAATATTTGTTTCTACAATTGAAGGTTGTTTTGGATCATTCATAGTTGCTTAGTTTAATTTCTGCTGAAGACCAGAAGATTCCTTTCAGGGCTGTGGAGGGAGGTGGACTTGCTAAGCAGAACTCACTGCTCCAGCTAGACCTGTGAACTGGTGGTTTGTTTATGGACTAGTGCAAGGACTGAGCCAGGGGGGCTTACAGTTCATGTACTCGCTGGAGTTTAGAAGAATGAGAGGTGATCTCATTGAAACTTATAAAATTCTGACAGGACTGGACAGACTAGATGCAGGAAGGATGTTCCCGATGGTCGGGGAGTCCAGAACCAGGGGACACAGTCTAAGGATAAAGGGTAGACCAGTTAGGACAGAAATGAGGAGGAATTTCTTCACCCAGAGAGTGGTGAACCTGTGGAACTCTTTACCACAGAAGGCGGTGGAGGCCAGTTCATTAAATATATTCAAGAAGGAGTTGGATATATTTCTTAAGGCTAAAGGGATCAAGGGGTATGGGGAGAAAGCAGGGACCGGGTACTGAATTTGGATGATCAGCCATGATCGCATTGAATGGCGGAACAGGCTCGAGGGGCCGAATGGCCTACTCCTGCTCCTATCTTCTATGTTTCTATGTAGTCAACGTAGGCTGGAGCCTTCAAGCATTCTTTAACATTGGGTGAAGAGGAAATTCCAGTTCAAATTTTTATCCTGTTACTGATCTTTTATTTAACACTAGCTGAAGTGCCCAGCGGTGCCGAGGCTTTTTCGAGGGCATGTTGTTGTTGGAAGGGAGAGAGAGAGCGACTGGGGGGAAGAGAGAGAGCGACTGGGGGGAAGAGAGGGAGGGGAGGGGTGGGGGGAAGAGAGGGAGGGGAGGGGGAGGGAGGGGAGGGGGGAGGGAGGGGAGGGGGAGGGGAAGGGAGGGCGGGGGAGGGCAGGGAAGGGGGGAGGGCGGGGGGAGGGGAGGGGGGAAGGAAGGGAGGGGAGGGGGAAGGGAGGGCAGGGGAGGGGAAGGGAGGGGAGGGCAGGGGGGAGGGGAGGGAGGGAGGGGAAGGGAGGGCGGGGGGGGGAGGGAGGGATGGAGGGCGGAGGGGGAGGGAGGGCGGCAGGCGCCCCCCCCCGAGGGTCGCGCCCCCCCCCCCCGGAGGTGAAGACCGCCGATTGCGCGCGCAGCAGGAGCTGAGACGCGGCGTCTCTCTCGGCCGGCGGGCCCAGTTGCCAGGGCAACCGTGATGCTGACCAAGCCAGAGAGAGACGCCGCGTCTCAGCTGCTCCTGCTGCGCGCGCGGCCCCCCCCCCCCGAGGGTCGCGGCCGCCCCCCCCCTCCCCCCCGAGGTGAAGACCGCCGATTGCGCCCGTTGCCAGGGTAACGCTGGATGCTCAGCAAGCCCCGGCAGAGAGAGACGTCTCAGCTCCTGCTGCGCGTGCACCCCAGCGGCGCTGGGCTGAGGCTCGGCCCTCCAGCCTTCGAGTGGGGTCGGGAGGTGCCTAGCTCGGGCGTGGGTGCGGAGGAGACGCCGAGGCTTCTAGGCCTACCTGGAAAAACGGGGAAAGGTAGGAAAATTAATGAGATTAGATAAGTTAATTACTTTCTAAATCATTTTTTTAAAAAACAATATGTGTTTTAAAAGCAACGTTATTTTTTAAGACGCAGAAAGCGGGAAAAAGAAAGGAAAAGTTTGGAATCAAGATGGCGGCGACTCACCTCGGTTCAGAACGATAAAGCCCGGCCACACGCGCACCGATTGGCCCGGCGGCACACGCCAGCAACCCGGCGTACGATTGGTTGAGCTCGAGGTCACTCTGTCGCTAATGAGCGGATAATGAGATGCTAATAAGCGGAATGTTGAAGGTTTTTGGGATACCGCGGGCGCAATTTTAGCCCGGCCGAAACGTAAATACGCTTAAAACCGTCTCGGAAGCGTAAGCTTTCTTTGGAGGTAACGCGCGCGTAGGTACGCCCTGTAACTTTCGAGTGCATACCCGCAACGCACACGCGATGACAGACAGATAGACAGATAGAAAGACAGAATGACAGAAGTACCGATTTATATATATAGATGAGACCAGGGCCTAGACATTCGTCTCCACAGTGCCTGATTTTTCAGCGCTACGGCTGCCGTTTTGAGTCCAAAATGGTGTCCGGGCCACGCGCGCACGATTCTGGAAAGGGTCGCGCCAGACGCAATTTTTACACAGCGTTGTTTACCCACGTCTGAAGAAGGCGTTAGGCTATTAACATATTCAAATAAGGGGCCTAACACCGGCTTCTGCTCCCTCTTGCAAATTTTGTTTGCGTCTGAGGCAGCCAGCGTGGATTGCCTTCAGGAAAACCAATGCTAAACAGCACGGAATTTTTTTTTAAAAAAGCTAAGTACTTAACGTTATCACCGCCGCTCCCCGTCCAGAGATCTCCGACCTCACTTCCGACTCTGACTTCCAGGCCCCCCCGATCTTCCTCTGACCCTGTCCCCGACCTCCTAGCCCCCCCAATATCCCATCTTCTTACCCGACCCCCGACAGCCTGCGCGGGCTCCGACCGCAGCGCCATCTACACGTTCATGAGGCCCGAGGCCCAAAATCCTTCTCGGACCTCCCCATTTGAGGGCGGACTGTTGGCACTCTGCGGGTACGGCGCCCGAAAATGGACGCTACTGAATTTCTAGGCTCATGTTGCATTGTGTTACTGTTGATCTGCTTGACTTGTGATTTGAAACACTCTCTCTCTCTCACTCTCTTCTCCACCCACCCCCCCCCCCCCAAGTCTCTCTCTCTCATCGATTGTGATGAATAGGCTTGCGTGTAGTTAACCTGGTTATTTGTTTTTTTTCCTCTTGTATTGTTCAGATGTCACAAATGGGTACAAAGGAAAATAATGGTACAGTAGTGTGTGATGTTCAAGTTGGGGAATTGATTTGCATAACCAGTCAGAAGCTCTGGAGTACATGAAAGTGTCATTTGGTTCACTGAGGCAGTTAATCATTCAAATGCCACTGGATATAGGATTTCATTCCAAACCGTTCATGTAAACAATCCGAAAATATGACAATTCTAAGAAGCCTGGTAAATTGTGTCATTTTACATGGATTCTACTTTATTTTTGTTACCTGTGTACACCACTTGAATCCAGTCATCAATATTCAACGCCGTACTTGCATGTTGTAAATGCAAGTTGCTGTATTTACATGTCTCCAGACATTTCACAGGAGCGATTTATCAGACAAAATTTGACACCGAGCCACGTAAGGAGATATTAGGGCAGGTGGCCAAAAGCTAGGGCAGGTGGCCAAAAGCTTGGCCAAAGAGGTTAGGTTTTAAGGAGCGTCTTAAAGGAGGAGAGAGAGGCGGAGCGGTTTGGTACTGATACTCAGTCTGGTGGTTGAAGACACTGGGGGTGGAAATTGCGCTTTGGTGCGCCCCAGCCCACGGCTTTCTGTCTCTTTAAATGAGAGGGCGTTAAGTCATGGGCTGCCGAGCATAAAAGTAGAATTTTTACCCCGCTAGCTCGAGGGTGTATAGACCAGATGATCTCGGGTTCGATTTGGGATCTATGCTGAGATAGCTAGTCTCAGCCGGGGTTGCCTTTAGGGTGCTAAAATTTGCTTCACTGCTCCTGGGCTGGGGGCAGGGGCAGGGGCGGTGGCGGGGGGGAGATGAATGTTCTGTCTCCTGTTTGTGTCTTCATCCGCCTATGTCCCAAGCTCTGGAATTCCCTCCCTGAACCCTCTAAGCCTCGCCCACCTCTCTCCCCTTTTAAGGCCTTCTTTAAAACCCAGCTCGTGACCATTTCTCCCTGATTACGCCTCCGGGAAACACCTTGGAATAATTTTCTGCGTTAAAGGCGCTATATAAATGCAAGTTGTTTGGGGTCGAGCGGCTTCCGCTGCAAGGTGCCCGTGTGTGTGGGCTGTTGGGCAAGAACAGGGCGGGGTCTCGGCTGTGCCAGCCCTCCCTGGTAAAATAACCTTCGAACACTCGGTTCCGCTCCATGAAGAATGCCCACGTGTGTGGTGTCAGGGAGTGGGTGCAGGGTGCCCGTGGAGCTGTACCTCACCAAGACTCAGCACTGACGAGGGGTGAAAGTAGCCTTGAAATAAATTTTTCTTTTTTTTTTAAGAGGTTTTGTCGGTTTAGTCTTTTAACTTTCCACTTTCCTTCGAGGGGTGCATGAGTGCAAATGATCAAAAGTCTTTGACTACTCTCTGAACTTGCCAGCTGAGGCTTTCTGTCGAAATACCTGTCATTGGTCAATCGAAGGCAATGGATTTGTTTGGTGTGGGCTACTGACCCCATTGACGCTGGCTTTCTTGTCATACAAAAATAAGAGGGAAGAGAAATGCTTTGATCATGGTTTCTGTCATATGAATTGGAAATGCAACCGAACTCAGTGGTGGAATCATTAAACCTGTCGCATAGATCTACCGAAAGAAAGGCGCACGTTATCAATACTGTGACCTTGCAATAACTTTACTCTCTTTTTTGGTCTCAATTTTGACTCTGCTGTTTTGAGAAACGCAATACGCTGCCGCGGTGAAGCTATTAGCTCCTAGCCTTTCCGAATAATAAGTAGAAACCTGGTAAATTAATCTAAAGTCGAGTCAATTGATTAAATGGGAAGCTTCGATCAGTTACATGCTAATTGCATTTAAGGTGCTGCTTGTTATGTGCTGGAGAGCTTGTTAACAAAGGAGCGTTGGGTGTACAACGGGGGAGAGTGTGGATAACGGTGAGAGTGTGTTATCGACGCCGTGCTTTCAGTCCGCGCGCTGTGATGGTGGCCGCAATTGGCAGTGGCATGAAAAGGTGCCTTATTAATGTGGATGATTGTGGTGGTGTTATTTCGAGGCATAAACTGACACTGCAGAAATGAGTTGCTCATAACCGTTGTAAAAAAAAAACCATCTCGAGAGGTTTTGTATTATACCACTAATGAAATAATCTAACCCACAGTCAGCTACATCAGCTCAAAATGGTGATTCATCCCTGCTGTGCCTGCTCTCTGCTATTGGATTGCAGGTGTCATGTGACTGGTGTCAGGGAAAAAAATGGTGCTGTACTGATTTAACCCCCTCCTATCTCGACGCTTGTTAATGAGCCAACGTGTTGAAGTATGGCGGACCTGGCGATGATGGATAAATCATGTTAATCTCTCTTCTTTTTTCTTGCACTCTTTTTTTTCATTCTTTCTTCCAATGCTTAAAATAGAAGTGGAGCAGAAAGGTAAATAACACAACACAGTCCCGAACCCAGATACCTTGTTTTTGTGGCATATGGTTGTTAACTTCCCTTTAACCCCCATCTCCCATCCAACCACCCCCCCCTCCCCCCACCCCCTCAAACTCTGGTGTTTCTTGAAGGAATCTATAATTGGAACAGGTAATGAATGCAAAGGTCGTTAGTTTGTATTGTGTCTGATCCAGTGACATAGCAACACAGTAAGAAGGTGGTGGGTGCAGGTGCTGGTGTCCTGACGGAGATCTCTTTCACACCCATGGGTGCTTTCTTGTGTCAGTAGGCGTCATCTGCCTGGCTTCCAGAACCTTCTCCATAGCATGCCATGGTTTATTTAGCAGGGATTCCTGGGTGGAACTCACGCACTGCTTCTGTTGTCTCCTTGCTCTCCACTGGCTTTCCACCTCTAGCTTTCTATTGTAAAACGTGACGATAATCTCTTTCGCCCACCACTCCCCCCCCTCTCCTCCCTTCCCCTCACCTCACCCCTCCCCTCTCCTCACTTCACCGCTCACCCCCCTTCCCTTTACTCCAGTTTCACTTCCCGATCTCTCAAAAAAAAATATCGATAACAGACATTCTCGCACCTATTTATCGGTTACACTTTGATGTGTAAAATGTTTAATTTTCAGTGTTTTCAGTTGTACTGCGCTATTAAAAAAAACAAGCCGGTTGTCGTTCCGCGGGTGTTTAAAATGCTAATTGATTTTTTTTTTCTTTTGTTTTCTTCCTCGTTGCCCGTTTCTTAGTTTTTGTTTGCCCCGGGACTCTGAAAGGGGTTGTGGAGTCGGCCTACGTAACCGAGGCTGAGCAGCAATCTGGTGCCTGGTGTAAAGACCCGCTCCAGGCTGGGGACAAGATCTACTACATGCCGTGGACACCCTACCGCACTGACACCTTGATGGAGTACGCGTCGCTGGATGACTTCACCTCCGGGCGCCACACCACCACCTACAAGCTGCCCCACCGCGTCGACGGCACCGGGTTTGTGGTGTACGACGGCGCGGTCTTCTTCAACAAGGAGCGGACGCGGAACATCGTCAAGTACGACCTGAGGACGCGGATCAAAAGCGGCGAGGCCATCATCGCCAACGCCAACTACCACGACACCTCCCCCTACAGGTGGGGGGGCAAGTCGGACATCGATTTGGCGGTGGACGAGAACGGGCTGTGGGTCATCTACGCGACCGAGCAGAACAACGGCATGATGGTCGTCAGCCAGCTGAACCCGTACACACTGCGCTTTGAGGGCACCTGGGACACCTCGTACGACAAGAGGTCGGCCTCCAACGCCTTCATGATCTGCGGGGTCCTGTACGTCGTGCGCTCGGTGTACGAGGACAACGAGAGCGAGACGGGCAAGAACTCGATAGACTACACGTACAACACCAACCTGAGACGAGAGGAATACGTTGACATTCCATTTCCCAACCCGTATCAGCACGTGGCTGCTGTGGATTACAACCCGCGGGACAACCTGTTGTACGTGTGGAATAACTATTTCATACTGAGGTACATCCTAGAGTTTGGACCTCCTGATCCTGCCCAAGGTAAGAGTCTCCTCTATGGCTTCCAACACTCTACCTTTCAGAGTCGCGTGCTTCTTGAGGGAGATGTCATTTATATAAAATGTTTCAAAAAACACAAACTTGAAAAATAAAAGCTTGTCACCTAGATTATTGCCCCATAACATACATGAGAGAAAAGCGTTATACCAGGAAACTCTCGATTTACCAGCACCTAAAATAACCGGAAACCTCTGTTAACCGGCAAAATTCAGGAGTAGGTTCAGATAAGTTTTACTTCATACTAGTGGCCGTTCCTGGATCTGTGGCCGTGTAACCGGGGTTCCTGCACCTGTTGCTAAGCAACAGGGTCGCCTGGATCTTGTGGCCTCCTGCACCTGTTGCTAAGCAACAGGGAAGCCTGGATTTGTTGCTGTGTACGGAGCTCTCGTACCTTTTAACTATACCTCTCTGTAATCCGGACTTTTTGATAAACCGGCACCACGCCGGTCCCGTCGGTGCCGGATAAAAAAGAGTTTCCTGTATATAGTCTTCCAATTTTTCTTGCTCAATCAATGCAAATATGTAACAATTTTTTAAGCAGCAAGTTGTGATCTGGAATGCACTGCCTGAAAGGGCAGTGGAAGCAGATTCAATAGTAACTTTCCATAGGGAATTGGATAAATACTTGAAAAGGAATAATTTGCAGGGCTATGGGGAAAGGGCAGGGGAGTGGGACTAATTGGAGAGCTCTTTCAAAGAGCCGGCACAGGCACGATGGGCCGAATGGCCTCCTCCTGTGCTGTGAGATTCTATGCATTCATTGTGCATTCACGCGGGAAGTTTAGGTTCAGTGCGAGGAGGTTTCAGCTTCACGCCAACACAATACCTGTGGAGTTTGAATTGGGTATTAAGACTCAAACAGTCAAGCAGTCAGTCTCTCCTCGTTTTTTCTCCCCCTTTGCTTCAGTGTCTGCTTGGGCCCCGACTCCTGGATTCAGGCTGTGTTCATACTGGAGCTGCAGAGTCGATGCATAAGGGAAGCACCACAGTTACAGAGGGAAGGGCGGCCTCGGGCACCGCGGGGTTGTGTGGAATTAGTAAGGAGCTGGATGCTTACAAAAAGCAAAAAAACTGCGGATGCTGGAAAATTGAAATAAAAACAAAAGAACCATGGGCGGATGGTCATTAGCCCACCAAACGTTTACACACTCCGCTTTGAAGGCACCTCGAATGACAAGAGGTCCCCATCAAAGGCGCTCATGATTTGTGGTGTTCTGTACATAGGGCGGTCATATTACAAAGGTAGCGGGAAAGAAATGGGGGAAGAAAATGCTTTAAGCAGACAACAGGTCCTTCAATGGCAGTGAGGGACAGAGAGAGGGCGAGTGCAGTCGAAGTCACGGTGTATGTGCGGGACGTCTCTCTTGTACAGGGCCTTGGTGAGACCACACCTTGAGTATTGTGTGCAGTTTTGGTCGCCTTATCTGAGGAAGGATGTTCTTGCCATGGAAGGAGTTCAGCGAAGATTCACCAGGCTGATACCTGGGATGGCAGGAATGACGTATGAAGAGAGATTGGGACGATTGGGCTTGTACTCGCTGGAGTTTAGAAGAATGAGAGGGGATCTCATTGAAACCTATAAAATTCTGACAGGACTAGACAGACTAGATGCAGGAAGGATTTTCCCGATGGTCGGTGAGTCCAGAACCAGGGGTCACAGTCTAAGGATAAGGGGTAGGCCATTTAGGACAGAAATGAGGAATTATTTCTTCACCCAGAGAGTGGTGAACCTGTGGAATTCTCTACCACAGAAGGCAGTTGAGGCCAATTCATTAAATATATTCAAGAAGGAGTTGGATATATTTCTTAAGGCTAAAGGGATCAAGGGATATGGGGAGAAGGCAGGGACAGGGTACTGAACTTGGGTGATCAGCCATGATCGCATTGAATGGTGGAGCAGGCTCGAGGGGCCGAATGGCCTACTCCTGCTCCTATCTTCTATGTTTCTATGTTTGCCTCTCTCTGAATCCCTTGCCCTCATTACCAGTGCCATTCCCTCCCTCTGCCCCTCTTTTACCCTTCCTCTCATTCTCACACTCCACTTTTCTCTCTCTCTGCTTCCCTTTTTCAGTCATTCCATCATTCTCACGCAGTTGCTCCCTGAATCTGCTCGTCACCTCATTTCCAAATAACCCCTCTGGCAACTTTGCTGCTGTAGAGGTGGTAGCACTGAAGACTTGTGCTTGCTGGAGCAGCAGTGCGGGGTCACTCTTCATTTACTCCAGATCTGATTATTGTTTAAATGCTGTTGGTATAAACCCACTCACCCGATATTGCGTTGCATTCAGGGTCAAATTAGGTGCACAAAACAAATCTACAAACAGATGAATTCATCCATCTGTTGCAGATCCATCTCTCTGTTGCAGGTCCATCCATCTATCTGTTGCCGGTCCGTCCATCTATCTGCTGCAGGTCCATCCATCTATCTGTTGCAGGTCCGTCCATCTATCTGTTGCAGGTCCGTCCATCTATCTGTTACAGGTCCGTCCATCCATCTGTTACAGGTCCACCCATCTGTTACAGGTCCACCCTTCTGTTACAGGTCCACCCATCTGTTACAGGTCCGTCCATCTATCTGTTGCAGGTCCGTCCATCTATCTGTTGCAGGTCCATCCTTCTGTTGCAGGTCCATCCATCTATCTGTTGCCGGTCCGTCCATCTATCTGCTGCAGGTCCATCCATCTATCTGTTGCAGGTCCGCCCATCTATCTGTTGCAGGTCCGTCCATCTATCTGTTACAGGTCCGTCCATCCATCTGTTACAGGTCCACCCATCTGTTACAGGTCCACCCTTCTGTTACAGGTCCACCCATCTGTTACAGGTCCACCCATCTAGTGCAGGTCCATGCTTCTGTTGCAGGTCCATCCACCTGTGCAGGTCTACTCATCTGTTGAAGGCCCATCTCGCATGTCCATTCCAGCATTAGTGTAAGTTAGGAAGTAAAGGATAGTTTCAACAGTCTGACACTTTGGAGTTTTACCTGGGGAGTAATGCTCTGTAAAAAAAAAAGTGTCTTTATTCAATCAGTTAACATTAAAATGCAAGAGTTGAAACATCCTACTATTCTTACTTTCTAATGGTACAACTCCCTCCATTGTACTCTCCGCTGAGCCAAGGAAGAGTAAAATTGGGCGCTTCACCTGAACCTACCTGTTTCCTGCCCAGCAGCTTGGGTTAAAATGACCTCCAACCTGCCTCCGTTTACTTTGTATATTCTTTATATTATTTTGAACACCTCTCTCAAATCCTCACCTCAGTCTTCTCCGTTCTAGAGGCTACTGTGGGTATATGCCTCTAAATTTCTTTAGTACGGGTTACGTACCAAATTCCAGGGTAGTCCCGATGTCGGCCCACTCCTCCAACTCTTTATACATAGTCATGCCTCTGTTGCTATGGCAATCTCTTGGATGCCAAAAGTGCTGCATAAAAATTAGGCGTACACGCATTGGTATCTGAGCACAAGATCACCTGGAACGATCCATATCAGCTGCACTATAAAGGTAGTTTGTGTAAAGTCCTGCTACACAGGGTAAGGTTTTAAAAAGTGACACCTAATTCTGGCACTAATGTGGCAACTGTACAGCCATTCCACATTTTAATTTTAACTGGGAGAAATAATATATCTAATAAGGAATTCAGGAGAAACTTCTTTACCTAGAGAGTTGTTAGAATGTTGAACTCACTACCATGTGGAGTAGTTGAGGTGAATGGCATAGATGCATTTAAGGGGAAGCTAGATAAACACATGAGGAAGAAAGGATAGAAGGATAAGGTGATGGGGTGAGATGCAGTTGGGTGGGAGGAGGCTCGTGTGGAGCATTAACACTAGCAAGGACCAGTTGGGCCAAATGGCCGGTTTCTGTGCTATAATTCTATGTAATGTAATGACCCTTTACAGGCCTACAATTCACATTGGCGTTTGAGACTGCTGTGCAGAGTTCAATGCATGTGTTTGAACGCACACACACAGAGCTTCACAGATTATTATTTGACTGGCAATAGATTGGGAGAAGGAGAAGTGCAAAGAGACCTGGGGGTCCTTGTGCACCAGTCGCTGAAGGTAAGCATGCAGGTGCAGCAGGCGGTTAAGAAGGCAAATGGTATGTTGGCCTTCGTAGCGAGAGGGTGCGAGTCCAGGAACAAGGATGTCTTGCTACAGTTGTACAGGGCCTTGGTGAGACCGCACCTTGCGTATTGTGTGCAGTTTTGGTCACCTTACCTGAGGAAGGACGTTCTTGCCATGGAGGGAGTGCAGCGACGATTCACCAGGCTGATACCTGGGATGGCAGGAATGACGTATGAGGAGAGATTGTGTCGATTGGGCTTATACTCACTGGAGTTTAGAAGATTAAGAGGGGATCTCATCGAAACCTATAAAATTCTGTCAGGTCTGGACAGACTAGATGCAGGAAGGATGTTTCTGATGGCCGGGGAGTCCAGAACCAGGGGTCATAGTCTAAGGATAAGGGGTAAGCCATTTAGGACTGAAATGAGGAGGAATTTCTTCACCCAGAGAGTGGTGAACCTGTGGAATTCTCTGCCACAGAGGGCAGTGGAGGCCAGTTCATTAAATATATTCAAGAAAGAGTTGGATATATTTCTTGAGGCTAAAGGGATCAAGGGATATGGGGAGAAGGCAGGAACAGGGTACTGAATTTGGATGATCAGCCATGATCACATTGAATGGCGGAGCAGGCTCGAAGGGCCGAATGGCCTACTCCCGCTCCTATCTTCTATGTTTCTATGTGATGCCGTGAAACCCTCATCCCTGCCTGGTATAGAGCTGATACCATGCTGCTCAGTACTCTGTATACTCAGAAGTGAGTGCTGCCATGGTTGCATCTCAGCTTCCATTCTGTCCCCTCTATTTAGGGCCATTGCCAAGCTCTGCCCTCCTTTCACTTTGGACTTCCACGATTACCATTGTTAAATCAGCTTATCGCCAAACCACATTTTTGTTTCTCTACACCGTCTTATTCCAGACAGTGTTTGTGGAAATGATCAAGGCTTAGCAAAATAGAGAGAGAGAGCACGGGCGAAATGGAAAAGGATCACGGTTTGGGAAAATGGCATGAGAATTCCGAACATGTTTTCCCATTGAAAGAAAGAAAGACTCGCATTTATATAGCGCCTTTCACGACCACCGGACATCTTAAAGCACTTTACAGGCAATGAAGTACTTTTGAAGTGTAGTCACTGTTGTAACATGGGAAACGCAGCAGCCAAATTGCGCACAGCAAGGTCCCTCAAACAGCAATGTGATAATGACCAGATAAGCTGTTTATGTGATGTTGATTGAGGGATAATTATTGGCCAGGACACCGGGGAGAACTCCCCTGCTCTTCTTCGAAATAGTGCCATGGGATCTTTTATGTCCACCTGAGAGCAGACGGGGCCTCGGTTTAACATCTCATCTGAAAGACGGCACCTCTGACAGTGCAGCACTCCCTCAGCACTGCATTGGAGTGTCAGCCTAGATTTATGTGCTCAAGTCCCTGGAGTGGGATTTGAACCCACGACCTTCTGACTCAGAGGCAAGGCTGCTACCAACTGAGCCACAGCTGACACATTAGAGTCATAGAGTTAAACAGCACAGAAAGAGGCCCTTCGGCCCATCGTGTCCGCACCGGCCATCAAGCCCTGTCTATTCTAATCCCATTTTGCAGCAATTGGTCCGTAGCCTTGTATGCTATGGCATTTCAGGTGCTCATCTAAATGCTTCTTGAATGTTGTGAGGGTTCCTGCCTCTACCACCCTTTCAGGCAGTGAGTTCCAGATTCCAACCACCCTCTGGGTGAAGAAGTTTTTCCTCAAACCCCCTGTAAACCTCCTGCCCCTTACCTTGAAACTATGCCCCCTGGTTATTGACCCCTCTACTAAGGGGAAAAGTTCCTTTCTATCTATCCTATCTATGCCCCTCATAATTTTGTACACCTCAATCAGGTCCCCCCTCAGCCTTCTCTGCTCTAAGGAAAACAACCCCAGCCTGCCCAGTCTCTCTTCATAGCTGAAGCGCTCCAGCCCCAGGTAACATCCTGGTGAATCTCCTCTGCACCCTCTCCAATGCAATCACATCCTTCCTATAGTGTGGCAACCAGAACTGCACACAGTATTCCAGCTGTGGCCTAACTAGCGTTTTGTACAGCTCCATCATAACCTCCCTGCTCTTATATTCTGTGCCTCGGCTAATGAAGGCAAGTGCCAGCTGGGATCAGGTGAGCACTGTTCAGCCAATCAGGGGAGGGGAAACTTCATTCATAAGTTTGAGAGTAAGAACTGTCAAACTCATGAGAAGTACTGCACCCCAAAACACTACTTAAACTTTAAATAAAATTTTAAAAAACATCCCAATCATTAAATTAAGTATAAATAAGTTTAAAAAAATAATTTAAACAATTTTTTTTTTGAAATTTTTTTTTTAATTAAAAGGGTCTAAAACTAAACTTACCTTATTGTAGATTCTTTAAAATAATAAACCTGTGGGGAAAAAAAATTCTAAATTTCACTAAAACACCACTTACCTGTAAAAATAAATACTTACGTGTGCTTTTTACAAGCGTAAAGACGGAGGCCTTTACACATGCGCAAATCCCCCAAAACAGAGGAAATCCAAGACGCACGCGCTGCCCCCTACAGCGCACGCGCTAGCCTCTTCACCTCTTGGGTTAGAGGAGAGGAAATGCCGGTTTTCAGCGCATGCGCTGTGCATGCTGAAAACCGGCATTTCCTCCGGCCAGACGCGTGAGTACCCCTTCCGTACTCACGTGTTTGGGGAGGAATTACTGCCCCAAGTGTATTCTCTTGCCTTGTTAGTCCTCCCAAATTGCAACACATTGCTGCCTCATCCTCGCTCCAATCAGCTGTGCTCTTTTTAGTAGTAACAACTCGACCAACTTGGAACAGATGGCATCTTACGCCCACAGAAATGTGGGTCGCTGAATCTGCCCCTGGTTTAGGGACCACTGGTTCCTTAAACTAAACGTGAGAAGCCAGTGTTTGTTTCCTAATTACAGTCGTCGAGTCTCAGCACTCCACAGCAGCACCCAGCTTGACTGTCACCTGCCTGAAAAGTGAAAGGGCAGAGCATGAAGGAAGGGAAGAGAACCTTCATCCTTGCAACAATCCTGACAGGGTAAAACCATCACAGGAGCCCAGGGGATATACAGACCGCCCCGTGCGGCAATTTTCTGCTGCAGTCAGATTTGAGAGAGGAAATTCACACCTCTTGCCACCGCCCCCCCCCCACCCCCCAACCCAGTTTTTCATTTTAATTTGTGAGGTGGGGTATTCACATCAGGTTTATATAAAAAGGAATGCGAGTCCCGTGCTGATTTGTGCTGCATTCACTTTAGCACATTGTCACTGCCGGTTGTCCCAGCTTTGATTGCAGAACAATAAACAAGGTAGCATGGCTGCCTGCAGTAGCCCAAGACCCATTCAAAGAGGCAGTGCCACCCCGGCAAAGGTGGGGAGGCAGCCATCTTTGGAGGTGGCCATCTTTGGAGGCGGCCATGTTTCCTGATAAGGGGGCAGTTAGCCATGTTTTCTGGCACAGGGGAGGCAGCCATTTTTACTGCTGGCCATGTTTTCTGGCAAAGCGAGAGACAACCCTGTTTTTTGATGACAGAGGTGGCCTTGCTTCCTGGTTGAGGGGAAGGCAACCTTGTTTCCTGCTGGACGGTGACGTGACTATGCCTCCTACTGGATGGCAAGGTGGCTAAGCCTTCTGGTAGAGGGAGAGGCAGCGGCAGCCATGTCCTGGCCGATGGTGCGGTGAATATGTTTAGCTGCCCTTCCGTGGCCAGCGAAGGGTTATTTTTTTTTCCTCTCTGTTTTTGCTGATCTGTGTGCCTCTTTCCCAGCCATTGCTTGAAACAAAACCACAACTGTCAACCACATCTGCAACTGTTTTCTCGCTTGGTCTGGCTTTTGTGGAACTTTCTCCACGGTGTAAATGAGGCAGTTTCCACAGATCTGGGACCCCGAGGAGAAGCTAGTGGGCCTGTTCTTGGAGCAGTAATGTGCCGTAAAGCCTCAAACTAAAAATCAACACACGCGCTTAGCTAAGTAATCTATACTCCCAGCACATAGGCTGACTCTGACAGGCCTTCCTGCTACCCCTGAATTTAAGTGATTATGAATCTCAGTGCAGTGTAGCTGGCCTAGACTAGCACAGAAATATGAAGAGAATGAGCGAGAGGCAAAATTAGGAAAGAATATATAGTTATGATGGGAGACTTGAAAAGACTCTATTCAGGAGAGGGGAAGAAGGTTAAGGCAATATCTAATAACATTTTGAACTGCCTTGGCGAGGGTAAGTAGTGTGAGGTTATTTCAGCTGCTTGGTAAATCGGTAATGAGGAGGCGTCAGCTCAGCATTAGGACTAAGTGGGATTGCTTCGACCCCCAACTTTGATGCGCCTTGGGACGCTTTGCTGCTTTAAAAGTACGATGTAAATGGAAGTCTGCTTAGGTTGCTGTCAGAGACGGGGAACTATAGTTATGAGGAGAGACTTAAGGTACTGGGACTAATGGCCACTGCTGCAGTGATGATCAAGCGGAGATTTTAAGAGTTTTTTTTTAAATTATGAAGTGTGACTAGGGAAAAACGGTTTCCTCTGGTTGTGGAGTCAATGACGAGGGGAATCATCAATTTAAAACGGTCACGAAGGGAGAGAAGAGAGGGGTTAGGGGAAATTTGAGACTTTGCCACAGGGAGTGGTTGAGGCAGAGACCGTTGCATCTTTAAAGGAAAAATTGGATAAATATTTGAAGCAGAGGAAGATAGAAGATTAGCAGGAGTGAGCAGGGCAGTGGGATTTGTTTCCGTTGCTCTAGCAAAGAGGTGGCAGAGACACCAAGGATCAAATGGCCTCATTCTGTGCTGTAAACTTCTATGGTTCTGTGGTATGTTATTTAGAAGCATAAAGGGGAGGTTAGAAGAAATGTCTTCACACAAGAGTTATTAGAACATGGAGTCCTTTGCCATAAGTGGCCATGGAATCCAACTTAATCAGCACATTTCAAAGGGAGTTAGATAACATTTAAAGGAGACGAATATTAAAAGATGCAGGGATATGGAGTCTTAAGTGGAGTTTACAGTTCTGGTCTCACACCTGGAGTATTGTGTACAGTTCTGGTCTCCTTACCTAAGGAAGGATATACTTGCCATAGAGGGAGTGCAACGAAGGTTCACCAGACTGGTTCCTGGGATGGGGGGATTGTCCTATGAGGAGAGATTGAGTAGACTAGGCCTATATTCTCTAGAGTTTAGAAGAATGAGAGGTGATCTCATTGAAACATATAAAATTCTTACAGGGGCTTGACAGGGTTAGTGCTGGGAAAATGTTTCCCCTAGCTGGGGAATCTAGAACGAGGGGTCACAGTCTCAGAATAAGGGGTCGACCATTTAAGACTGAGATGAGGAGAAATTTCTTCACTCAAAGGGTTGTGAATTCTCTGAGCATCCACAGCTCTCTGGGGCAGTCATTGAGTATATTCAAGACAGAGGTCGATAAATTTTTGGGAATCAAGGGATTTGGGGATAGTGCGGGAAGGTGGAGTTGAGGGAGAAGATCAGCTATGATCTTGTTGAATGGCGGAGCAGGCTCGAAGGGCCAATTGGCCTACTCCGGCTCCTATTTCTTATGTTCTTAAAGTAGATCGCTCCAATGTGGCGCTAGCTCCGGCACAGGAACAAGGGCTAAGTGGCCTCCTTCTGTACTGAAATGTTTGTGGTTCTATGGAGATCGCCCGCCCGTTACAGAACCCGTCCGCTTTTCATTTCATGGAAATTAGCGGAATGAAAATCAGATGGCTTCTACATCGGGCGATCGGTTCCCCAAGATTGCAAGGCGGTGAAGGCAAAAAAACTGACTCCGTGGAGAGAATGATAAAGACGTTTTTTGGAGTGGAAACAGGAAAAAAAAGAGAAATTCAAGAGGCCGGTATAAAGAGGTGAGGGAAACTGGGCTAGCAAGAGGTGGGTAGAGAGACACATGGAGAAACACTGCACACCAAGACATTGAGAGAGAAAGAAAAATGAGCTCAGAGGACCAGAGCGAAATAATGCAATGGGTTACCTTGGTGCATTGGAGGTCAGATCGGAACTGGTATCAGCTGAAACCTGCCCTCTAAACGCACCGGGATCCGTCTGTAAGCTGGGTGTGTGCCAACATCAATTTAGACTCCAGTTCCAATAAACTGGCAGCCAACTCAAAGTCAAATCATCTCCATTATATCTGCCAGCTTGCCCCGTTTTGTCCATTGCTTCTCCTCCCACCTATAGGGTTGCCACCTGTTCAGTTGGATGGGCCATTCATTGAGCAGACCGCCCTTTCTGTTTTTAAAAAAAATAAAAAAAATAGTGAAATGGAAGCTGCACAGTTGAAGTCCAGTGTTCTGGGTTTTTAGTCCAGTTTCTGTTTCATTCGACATTGCAGGATTTACAGTGAAATGTCCCAACTGGATCGATTCAGGCTTCCTGCAGTTGCTGGAATGCCCTGGCCTTGAAACAAAGCCGCCAACAAAGAGAGCAGCAGGCCGCCTACGAGAGTTAATGGCACCACTGCTAAATCTGTAACATCTGAACAAAGAGCTGGCAAACGGGCAGGAGTCAGGATATCCTGCAATGCTGGAGGCAGACTGCATTGAAAATGTACTCTCTAAATATAACAGATGATTAATATGACCACACAATACTGGAAATAATTGGCCTCATGCAATTTTTCACAAGATTTATTTTTTCTCCCGAGGCACATTTCCTCCCCCTCCCAGCCCCTGCGCCCAATTCTGCTGTCTGTCGGGCTTTAGACTTGGTGCCACAGATCAGAGCGACCTTTTTCACCCCTCTATTCGAAGTTTCACATCCACAACTACAAACGTTTTCTTTTAACCAAAGCTGAATGTTGGTCTGAATGCACCTCTTGGTCCAAGGGTTGGGCCACCCTTCCTAATCTCTCCTTCTCTGGGTCAACAACGTCCGTTTTGTAGGGATGCTTATCTGTGAAGGGCCTTGGGACGTTGCTATTAAAGACGTAATATTAAATGCAAGTTGTTGTTTCTAATGAGAGCTTGCATAACGAGCAGCCCCCTGCGACCGTGCAGCAGGGGCAGGCGGTGGTGCCAACTCCGCCACAGGCGCCGGACAGTAAATAGCCGATCGATGCAGAACGCAGGTGGCAGGTGCAAGGGAAAATGAGACTGAGGTAGAAAGAGCCAGATAGAGAAGGAAAGAGGATCTGGATAAACATCATACAAGATGTGGAAAGAGGTTCTGGGCGCAAAGGGAAAGGCAGACAAACCTTGGGACAATAGACATTGGGAAAGGAAGACAGGCAACCTAAACATAGAAAGACTTGCATTTCTATGGCGCCTTTCACGACCACCAGACATCTCAAAGCTCTTTACAGCCAATTAAGCACTTTTGAAGTGGAGTCACTGTTGTAACATGGGAAATGCGGCAGCCAATTTGCACACAGCAAGCTCCCACAAACAGCAATGTGATAATGACCAGAGAATCTGTTTTAGTGATGTTGATTGAGGGATAAATATTGGCCAGGACACCGGGGAGAACTCCCCTGCTCTTCTTCGAAATAGTGCCATGGAATCTTTTACGTCCACTTGAGAGAGCAGACAGGACCTCGGTTTAATGTCCCATTCAAAAGCCGGCACCTCCGACAATGCAGCACTCCCTCAGTACTTGTTCTGGAGTGTCAGCCTAGCTTTTTGTGCTCAAGTCCCTGGAGTGGGATTTGAACCCACAACCTTCTGACTCAGAGGCGAGTGTGCTACCCACTGAGCCACAGCTGACACAGCCATGAACCAACTGATGATCTCAACGTTCGTGGCAGGGGATGAAAATGAAGAGGGGAGGGGGAGAACGAGGGATAAAAGTCGAGAGGTGGGTTGGGTATGGTGTCTACCATGATGAAGGAGCAGTAAACTTGTCCTTTGCAATTTGTCCAACAAAGTAAAGGGCCTGGCTTATCTTCCAGTTCCAACGTGAGGTCCACCCCTGAAATGGTCACCTGCCTTTTCCGGTTACAGGTGCTGACGGACGTTCTCTGTTCTTCCAGCATTATCTGTCTTTAGTTCAGGTTTCCAGCACACAGTTTTTGTTCTCATTATCTGTGCTGTAATTTATTTGTGCTTTGCAATTTACTTTTCTCATCTTGACGTAGAGAAGATGGATCCACTTGTGATGGAGCCTAAAACTAGGGGTCATCAGTATAAGATGGTCACTAATAAGGAATTCAGGAGAAACTCCTTTACCCAGAGAGTGGTTAGAATATGGAACTCGCTACCACAGGGAGTAGTTGAGGCGAATAGTACAGATGCATTTATGGGGAGGCTAGATAAGCACATGAGGCAGAAAGGAATAGAAGGATATGCCGATAGAGTGAGATGAAGCAAGGTGGGAGGAGGGTGGTGTGGAGCACAAACACTAAAGAAAGGCAGCCGCCTCGGGGTTCAGCATTCAGCCCCTCCAGTGGCGCGGCACTGTTGAAACATTCCACCCTCCGCGGAGGGCAGTGGCCCCGCCTACGTTAAGCTAACGCCCCTGACCCCTGAGCAAGGTCAGGGTTGATACCGGCCTGTGGGCGAAAGTCCTACCCCACCATCGTAAGAGCGGAGGAGCAGGCCTTTGTTTACTGGTTAGTTCATCAGTTGAGCCATTTTGGTATCGTTAAGATGAACTTTATTTATTATATGAACCTGCTCAGTGAGTGTGACCAGGTTTTAAGGCCAGGGGGTTGGTGGGGCGGGGGGGCGGGTGGTTATGGGGGCGTGAAAGTAGAGGCTGCTCCTCCCCTATACTGATACCGACACGTGCGTGTGGGCCGCTGGATAGCATTCAGAAGCTTTACCCCATCTCAGCCCAAGCTTCTAAGGCCAATTGTAGCAACTCATCTGTCACTCTTACTACAGCTTCGAACAGGGGATGTGAATGCAGATTAATGCGGTCCATCCACTGTCTGATATTAGGATCATTCTGTGACCAGAATGATACCGGGGTTGAAAGGGTTAAATTACGAGGACAGCTGGCAAAGAATGGGCTTGTTATTCCCTTATTCCAGGGATTCTCAACCAGTGGCCCGCAGCTCCCCAGGGGGTCCGCCAAGAAAAATACACTATCGCGTAAAGGCGGGATCGAACTGAGCAAACTTGCGGCGCCCACCCCGACACTGCCCACTGTTTGCCCCCTCTCGAATGTCTGTGCGATGATGGCGGAAGCTGCCGCTGAGCCCGGGCCCCCGCCAGCTGAGACGGGGGAAGAGGCGATGGGTGCTGAGCGCAGATCCCCTCCAGCTTGAGCTCTCTTTCCTCTGCTCTCCTCTTGCCAGGCCCCGCCGTATATACGGGCAGACCGTCCTGCTGGCCCAAACAGTTACAGTGCAGCCAGCAGAGCGCCGCCGGAACCACCGAGAAACTTCCGGATGATTTGGACAAGTTGAGTGATTGGGCAGAAGCATGGCAGATGCAATATAACGTGGATAAATGCGAGGTTATCCACTTTGGTGTCAAAAACAGGAAGGCAGATTATTATCTGAATGGCAATAGATTGGGAGAAGGGGAAGTGCAACGAGACCTGGGTGTCTTTGTGCACCAGTTGTACAGGGCCTTGGTGAGACCACATCTTGAGTATTGTGTGCAGTTTTGGTCACCTTATCTGAGGAAGGATGTTCTTGCCATGGAAGGGGTGCAGCGAAGATTCACCAGGCTGATACCTGGGATGGCAGGAATGACGTATGAGGAGAGATTGGGTCGATTGGGCTTATACTCGTTATGCAAGAATGACGTATGAGGAGAGATTGGGTCGATTGGGCTTATACTCGTTGGAGTTTAGAAGAATGAGAGGGGATCTCATTGAAACTTATAAAATTCTAACAGGACTAGACAGACTAGATGCTGGAAGGATGTTCCCAATGGCCGGGGAGTCCAGAACCAGGAGTCACAGTCTAAGGATAAGGGGTAAGCCATTTAGGACAGAGATGAGGAGGAATTTCTTCACCCAGAGTGTGGTGAACCTGTGGAATTCTCTACCACAGAAGGCAGTAGAGGCCAATTCATTAAATGTATTCAAGAAGGAGTTGGATATATTTCTTAAGGCTAAAGGGATCAAGGGATATGGAGAGAAAGCAGGGACCGGGTACTGAATTTGGATGATCAGCCATGATCTCATTGAATGGCGGAGCAGGCTCGAGGGGCCGAATGGCCTACTTCTGCTCCTATCTTCTATGTTTCTTACCTATCCAACCGATTCGACATTTGAACTCGCGGCCAAAAGTGTCCGGCTGTCCCCTTAATTGATTCTGCGCAATATCGGAAACTCCAGGTTAGCCGATAGATTTTAGCACACTGTAGTACAGTTACAAGGGGGCTCGCTGCCCTTTGGTGCCTAAACTTATTCATTGCTCACCTGCAAGTCTATGCCTTGAGTGATAGCAGCCTTGTTGCACCAAAGAAGGCATCACAGGCAGACCTGATTGTTCACATCCAATGTTGGCCTCCAGCTCGGAGTTCAACCTTCCAGCATTGTCCTGGAGTCACCAGGAATAAAACATTAATCTGGATGCTGCTGCCGGCAATTTGGGAGATTGGCACCCCATCCACCACCTTAAGCATTCACTCCCTCCACCACTGGCGTACCGTGGCTGCAGTGTGTACCATCTACAAGATGCACTGCAGCAACTCGCCAAGGCTTCTTCGGCAGCACTTCCCAAACCCACGACCTCTACCACCGAGAAGGACAAGGGCAGCAGGCGCATGGGAACACCACCAGCTCCAAGTTCCCCTCCAAGCCACACACCATCCTGACTTGGAAATAAATCGGCCGTTCCTTTATCATCGCTGGGTCCAAATCCTGGAACTCCCTCCCTAACAGCACTGTGGGAGTACCTTCACCACACGGACTGCAGCGGTTCAAGAAGGCGGCTCACCACCACATTCTTGAGGGCAAATAGGGATGGGCAATAAATCCTGGCCTAGCCAGCGATGCCCACATCCCAGGAACGAATAAAAAAAAAAAGAAAAATCATACAAATTGACATGATTCAGTCATTCATGAACGAAAGACTTATGAAATAATACTGAGCGGCCTGCGGGTGGTGCTGTCCAGGGAGAGAATAAATACTCGGGCACGGGCCCAGCTTGCGCAGGACATTCTTAATAGGAACTAGTGAAGGACACAACTAGACCTCCATGTTGTAAAACAGTTGATTAAAGCTTTGTTTAACGCTTAGACCAAGTGCCTAGTAGTTTTCTTAAGTCACGAATCTTAAAAAAAATTGTTTTTTTTTCATTTTCATTATAGACTTTTGTTTACTAGTTATGAAAATATTGGCGATGGGGAAATGCGCTGTTTGACTGACAATTAAGCAGAGAATCAGGACCGGGAACAATTGGTGGAGGAGTCGGTGGTTGCGGGGGAAAGAGGGAGACTGGGGGTCAGATGATTGGGGCTCAGATGGAGGGAAAGAGGGAGTGGGACGGACACGGGGACCAGTATTTTCCGAAGTGCCGGGATAGCAGCAGCTTCAGTAACATGGTGAATGGGAGCGGTGCTGAGAGAGTTTTAATACAGAATAAAATACTTGTGTTACAGGGGGCCCATGAAAATTTTATAACACGAGAGGGCGGCCTCAGAAGCAAAATAGTTGAGAACCCTCGTATTCCCTATTCAATATAGAAAATTAAGAGGTTATCGAATTGAGGTGTTGAAGATGATTATAGGATAGACAGAGAGAAACTATTTCCTCTGGTGGAGGGAGTCCAGAACAAGGGAGCATAACCTTAAAATTAGAGCTAGGCTGTTCAGAGGTGATGTCAGGAAACACTTCTTCACACAAAGGGTAGTGAAAATCTGGAACTCTCTCCCCCAAAACGCTGTTGAGGCTAGGGGTCAATTGACAATTTCAAAAATGAGATTGATAGATTTTTGTTAGGTAAGGGGTATTAAGGGATATGGAACCAAGGCGGGTAGGTGGAGTTAGGATACAGATCAACTGTGATCTAATTGAATGGCGGAGCTGGCTCAAGGGGCTGAATGGTCCACTCCTGGTCGTATGTGTGAACAAAGAATGCTCAGTAAACTGTTGAGGAATTAGATGCGCATTGCCACTAGATCACCAGGGACTTGGAAGGCCATGTTTGACACTGGGCACCATGGCTGGGAACAAAAGGTCATGTACGGTTGGAATCATTTAATGGTAGCAGCTTTCATTGTCCGTGAGTGTACGTTGCACTATTTATTTTGTTTTACATAGGAAATGTGTATTGATATCCAAAAGGTTGAAATTGTACATAAAAGTTAGCCTTTAAATTATTCTATTTTTTGTTTAAATGCCTTAATGCTGACCCAATTCAATCCAGTTTGGATTCAGGTCTCATTTCTTCCATAGATAATTTCAGTCATTATAAATCAAAACGAAAATTATGTCGGCTGGATAAAATAATTTTTTTTTTCCAGCATTCGAGCTAATTATCTAAATCAAGCTATTCTACTCAGTTAATACGGCAATGGAAAGGGCCCGAGATGATTGGAAACACTTGCAAGATATCGCAAGATAGCTTTTATTGCATTTTTGATTAATTACTGTGTATAAAATGTGTCATTGAAATTCGGCTTTCTTCATGGATCTGCCCTCTGCTGTTGTCTCGGGGGAGAATAGATTTCTTGTTTACTAAGTGTACTAGATTATTAATCAGATAGCTGAAAATCAGACATCTGAGATGATTATCCCTCAGGAGAGTGCATAATAAGAATTGACATTACAGAGAGATATGCATCTAAATAACTTCAACTTCAAAATGGCCACCTTCTACAGGTTAAATACTCAGGCCTCTTGTCTTTTGACAGAACTTGATGGTTAAACGGGGTCGATTGTAATCTTTTCTTTCATTTTCTGTATCAGTTCATCTCGGCAGTTTCACAATCTTAGTTTCGACGTTTGGAACAAGAATTTCACCACTGAGTCCCTTCTGTCAGTTTTGATACTCTTTTCAAGAATACTGACTTGAGAGAGAGTGCTGGCCACTCAGAGGAGACTTCTATTGCATCAGATCAGTTTAGTTGGCAGCCTAGTGCGATATTCTTAATATAACATTATTATATTAAAGATCTACTAATTAGCTCAAGATAGTTTGAAATTCAGAAAGCATAATGCCTTCTGATAGGTTTAATAAGTCCCTCCTTTCTCGACCAGAATTGATTTAGTGGCAATTATTTTGACTCTTTGCGATAGCTTTTTTGTTGGACAAACTTAAATTGAGTGAAAAAAAAAGCTCCAGTCTCCTGGCTGAATAGATTGCATACTAATCAAAAGAAAATGACAAGGATTTTCAGGAGATGGCAAAGACATGCGGTGGCAGAAAAGAAGAGTTGGGATGGCTTTCTGCAGCAGCCGGAATGGCGTGAAGTGTCCACCACGGACGGCTTAGACGTGTAACTCTGGAGCAATCAATGGGAGAAGCCCTTCAACAAAAAAAAAACAAGACATGTGTTCAAGACTTTTGTTTTGGTGTTTGAGATGTCTGATAGGCAGCACAGTGGCATAGTGGTTAGCACTGTTGCCTCACAGCGCCAGCGACCTGGGTTCAAATCCGGCCTCGGGTGACTGTCTGTGTGGAGTTTGCACATTCTCCCCGTGTTTGCGTGGGTTTCCTCCGGGTGCTCCAGTTTCCTCCCACAGTCCAAAGATGTGCAGGTTAGGTTGATTGGCCATGATAAAAAAAATTGGCCCTTAGTGTTAGGGGGGATTAAATACGTGGGGTTACGGGGATAGGGCTTGGGTGGGATGGCTGTCGGTGTAGGGACCGGGTGCTAGGGTTTGGATGATCAGCCATGATCTCGTTGAATGGCGGAGCAGGCTCGAAGGGCCGAATGGCCTGCTCCTATCTTCTATGTTTCTATGTTTCTATGATAGTGGCAGGATGAGAATATCATCCTCGCGGAGATAAGTGGAACATCAGTAGACGTTTAACACTCGGCCTTTTTTAAAAGCTGACAAATTGCGATGGTTCAAGTTCTGGTTCAGGGGTCCTAATACTGTTGCAGTTATTAGACCGGGAGTGGGGGCAGTGTTTTGAGTCCTGTGACTTAGTCGTCCACCAGCACCAGTTAGTAGATAATGTGGGGAAATTAGCCAGGCCGGCAACAAGTGGGTCGCCTTGGTAACGGAAGGAAAGCTCTTAAAATGTCAAGCTTCAATGTTGAGCCAGGCAACAGCTTCAGAGCCAGAGAGAGGGCTACTTGTGTTTCTGTTTGTCTAAAAGGCAATTAGGCACGGCAAAGCGACATCGCCGTTTATGTTTGATGTGCGGCATGGAATTGAGCCAGGCAGATCAGGCTCTATTGCCTTGTTGCTGATTTGCTGATCTCGGCCAGGGGAGCGGGTGAGGGAGGAACGACGGGAGGGGAAAATATCATACAGGGTACAGTAGCCATAGTGGTTATGTTACTGGACTAGTAATCCAGAGGCTTACTGACCCAGAGACGAGGGTTTATTAAGAATAGCGCACTAGGCTGCCAACTAAGTTGATCCGGTGCAATAGAAGTCTCCTTTGGGTTGCCGGCACTCTTTCTCAGGTCAGTAATTTGCAAAAGAGTAATCAGAATGAGGCGTGCAAACAGGTATAGAAATTCATGCAGAATGAGGTGTGGAACCAGGAATAGAATGAGGTGTGGAACCAGGAATAGAATGAGGTGTGGAACCAGGAATAGAATGAGGTGTGGAACCAGGAATAGAATGAGGTGTGGAACCAGGTATAGAATGAGGTGAGGAACCAGGTATAGAATGAGGTGAGGAACCAGGTATAGAATGAGGTGTGGAACCAGTTATAGAATGAGGTGTGGAACCAGGTATAGAAGGCGGTGTGGAACCAGGTATAGAATGAGATGTGGAACCAGTTATAGAATGAGGTGTGGAACCAGGTATAGAATGAGGTGTGGAACCAGGTATAGAATGAGGTGTGGAACCAGGTATAGAATGAGGTGTGGAACCAGGTATAGAATGAGGTGAGGAACCAGGTATAGAATGAGATAAGGAACCAGGTATAGAATGAGGTGAGGAACCAGGTATAGAATGAGGTGAGGAACCAGTTATAGAATGAGGTGTGGAACCAGGTATAGAATGAGGTGTGGAACCAGGTATAGAAGGCGGTGTGGAACCAGGTATAGAATGAGGTGAGGAACCAGGTATATAATGAGGTGTGGAACCAGGATTGGAATGAGGTGAGGAACCAGGAATAGAATGAGGTGTGGAACCAGGTATAGAATGAGGTGTGGAACCAGGTATAGAATGAGGTGAGGAACCAGGTATAGAATGAGGTGAGGAACCAGGTATAGAATGAGGTGTGGAACCAGGAATAGAATGAGGTGTGGAACCAGGTATAGAATGAGGTTTGGAACCAAGTATAGAATGAGGTGTGGAACCAGGAATAGAATGAGGTGAGGAACCAGGTATAGGATGAGGTGTGGAACCATGAATAGAATGAGGTGTGGAACCATGAATAGAATGAGGTGTGGAACCAGGTATAGAATGAGGTGTGGAACCAGGTATAGAATGAGGTGTGGAACCAGGTATAGAATGAGGTGAGGAACCAGGAATAGAATGAGGTGTGGAACCTGGTATAGAATGAGGTATGGAACCAGGTATAGAATGAGGTGTGGAACCAGGAATAGAATGAGGTGTGGAACCAGGAATAGAATGAGGTGTGGAACCAGGTATAGAATGAGGTGTGGAACCAGGAATAGAATGAGGTGTGGAACCAGGTATAGAATGAGGTGAGGAACCAGGTATAGAATGAGGTTTAGAGCATGGAGAAAAACAAGGCATTGAATAAGCTGCAGAATGAGACACAAAACCGTGTAGAGCAAGACAGAAAACGATGAACTGAATAAGGCGCCAAAGTATGGAATGAGGGGCTTCCAAACCCACCTAATGGAAGTTATAATAAACATACTCCGGGTAAACATAGACTTATTTTTGTTTTCTTTGTGTGGGGGAGGGCTTTTCCCCTCTTCTTCGGGTATTTCCCCCCTCCCGTTCAGGTGCCTCCTGCACCGCACACCACCCTCCTGCAGCTGAGAGGTGTGTGCGGCCAGGCAGTTAGCTTCCTCTGCCGCCGCTGAACTGGCTACTGAAAGTTGCTGCAGACTCGTGTGCCGACCGACTAGCCCTTCCATTGAAATTTAACTTAGGCCACTCTCTGTCAGTAATTGTCTCTCTACGGCCTTTGCCACAGGTCTGCGAAGGCTGGGTAACCAGATGGGATCGTGGCTGCAATACCCGCGTTGCAGTGCATTGACACTGGGGCATCAATGCACCACGCTACAGGCCCCTGACCCCCACTGCATTTGATCTGAGGTGCATAAGAGTTATAAAGAAGGTGGCTTTTGCAACCACGTCTAACAAGGCCACCAGTGAACATAGAAACCGGAATAGGCCATTCAGCCCCTCGGGCCAGCTCCGCCATTCAATTATAACATTGCTGATCTGCATCTTAACTCCATCTACCCGCCTTGGTTTGGTAACCCTTAATACCCTTGCCTAACAGAAATCTTATCAATCTCGTTTTTTGCAATTTTCAATTGACCCCCCCAGCCTCAACAGCTTTTGGCGGGAGAGAGTTCCAAATTTCCACTACCTTCTGTGTGAAGAATGTCACATCTGTAAATTCGAACTGAATTTGGTCATTTTTGTGGGGAGGGAGGGATGGTTTTAATGTTGTTTCCTGCATCAAATCGGTAAGAAAGCGATCTGTCAGTTGAGTGAGACTCCTGCACCTGAGCAAAATGTACCAGGTGCTGTGTGGCACTTTAGCCTTCGAGACCCACGGCGGGGGAGAGGCTTGGTGCTTGGTCTGTGCTGAGTTAGCTAGGGTAATGGTTTGGAGATGTTGCATTTAGCCTCTGTCCCCAGACGAGAGAGGGAGTTGAGATTCCTGCATTTTATTCAACGGAAGTGCATGAATGTAGGTAGTGATAGATCGGGTTAATGTTGGAGTCTTTTGCACTTTTACCGTGGATCCCTAGGCCGTTTGCAGCCTGAATGAGTCTGTGTTCCATATTCTGGAAGAGTGCGAAGGTTGCAGCCCCATTTAGTTGCCTGAGGAGGGCTACTCCTCAATTGTTGGTTGCACTTCAGCCCTACGCTCCGAACCTTTAACCACCCAGTACGGAAGGAGTTGTGTGTGGAGGTGGGGAAGGGCGGTGGTTGAAGGAGACAAGATAGAGGACCTTCTTGTCTTCTGGGCCAGCCTAAGACGGACATTCGCAGGTACAGACTGGGACTGAGGGGGCGGTTGCGGTGGGGAGGAGTGTCGCTCTGTCTGCCTGCCTCGCTTCCGCAGCCTTGTCCGTGACCAGGTGGCCCTGGAGAGAGTGCATGCGGTGCTCGCTTGAGGCGTCCCGTGACCAGTGGGCACCACAGGGCAAACACATTATGATTTATTTTCGAAGTTTTCTTTTGGTTCTGTTGAAATCAGATGTTGTATCAATTCTTTCATAGAATCTTAGAATCATACAGCACAGAAGGAGGCCATTCGACCCATCGTGCCTGTGCCGGCTCTTTGAAAGAGCTCTCCAATTAGTCCCACTCCCCCTGCTCTTTCCCCAAAGCTCTGCAAATCTTTTCCTTTCAAGTATTTGTCCAAATCTCTTTTGAAAGTTACTATTGAATCTGCTTCCACCGCCCTTTTGGGTATTGCATTCCAGATCATAACAGCTTGCTGTGGAAATTTTTTTCCCTCATTTCCCCTCTGGTTCTTTTACCAATTACCTTCAATTTGGTTTATCGACCCTTTGCCAGTGGAAACAATTTCTCCTTATTTACTCTCTGAACACCTTTATTAAATCTCCCCTTAACCTTCTCTGCTTTAAGAAGAACAATCCCAGTTTCTCTGGTCTCGCCACATAACTGAAGTCTTTCATCCCTGGTGCCATTCTAGTAAATCTCCTCTGCACCCTCCCCAAGGCCTTAACATCCTTCCTAAAGTGTGGTGCCCAGAATTGGACACAATACTGAAGCTGGGGCCTAAACCAGTGATTTATAAAGGTTTACTGGTGCCTTCTTAAAACAAAGGGGCATGGGCAAATTTGTTTCTCTGTTGATGACACTGGGGGCAACCCAGTGTTAACCCAGTATCATCTTCATGGATCAGTTAAGAAAGGCAAATGAAATTGCTCCTTCCCTGCAAACTCCTCAAGTGAAAATATTTGCACTGTATGAGTACAGCTGATGGAGGCATTCCCTCTGCCTCTGCTGACTGCACGTCACAGCGTAAGTCGGCCTTGCGTCCCTGAAATAAAGAATAGATTTGCCTTCCAAAGTTAGGCTTTATTAACTTTAAAATCGGCAGCATATCTTTCTACATCCAGTCCCAACTAAAGCTAGAAAAGGACTGAATTTAAGGTAGCCACAACACATCATGTGATCATCAACTACCAATGAGATTACAACACATATCCCAAGGCAGTTAACAAACAACGAATCACAATACTTTTACTAATCAAGGAATAATCACCACATTCACCCCTCCTTTAAAATATACTCTAACCTAATAACTTTTACAATTTACAATTAATTATTTACAACTAAACTATGCACGAGAATAAATCTATTTACATAACACAATACTAAATGAACAACAACAAATAATAACATTACGCATAAGTATTAAGTATCTCTCAACTAAAACAATATACTATAATATTTCAACAATTTTTAAAACATTACTATCAATTTAAAAGTGCATTTTCAATCGGTCGACCGGATATCTTGTACGTGTCGACCTTCTTAACCTTGGTGAAATTCCTTGCCCTCCCACGCCAGAAAGCACAGAAGTATCTTCAACAGGAAGGCTATCCATATCCCGATTCTCAACAGTTTCCGGATTAGAAATCCCATCAGAAGATGCACTGGGACGGTCATAAACATCTATCAAAGGCTGACTAATAGAAGTATGATTATCTGCAATCGGATTGGAAATATTCGTAGTATCTGTAACAGCATCCACATTATCCGAATCATGACCATTATTGTTATCCTCAGAAGAGGGCTGGCCCCCACAAGGAGCCAAGTCTTTAATTGAAACAGTACTTTCTTTCCCATCTTGGAATCGAATATGAGCATATTGGGAATTTGCCTCCAACAGCTCCACCTCCTCCACCAAGGGGTCATATTTTGACAATATAACATGGCGTCGAAGCAACACAGGTCCCTGCATAGTAAGCCATGAAGGTACTGAATATCCCGTAGTAGATCTCCGCGGATAGTTAAAGAGCCTTTCATGGGGGGGTCACATTAGTAGCCGTTGAAAGCAATGATCTAATGGAATGCAGGGCATCAGGCAGTACCATTTCCCACTGTGTATTCTTAAGGTTCCGGGATGTCAACGCCAACATAACTGCCTTCCAGATCACCCCATTGTATCGTTCGCACTGTCCATTACCCTGGGGATTATACGGGGTAGTTCGACTAGTAGAAATTCGCCGACTCTGAAGGTATTCCTTCAACTGGGAAGACATAAAAGAACTTCCCTGATCCGAATGGATATACGCAGGCATCCCAAAGATGACAAAAAGTTGAGTCAAACATTTAATAACTGTAGCAGCTGATACATCTGCACAAGGAAAAGCAAAAGGGAACCTTGAAAACTCATCCACAACAGTAAATATATATCGGTTTTGAGTAGTTGAAGGAAGAGGTCCCTTAAAATCAACACTCAAACGTTCAAAAGGAGAAGTAGCCTTTATAAGATGAGCTCGTTGAGGCTTAAAGAAATTCGGTTTACACCGAGCACAGATAGAACATGATGAAGTCATCCACTTGACATCTTCAACTGAAAAAGGCAAGTTCTTACTGCGTACAAAGTGTATCATCCTCGTAACCCCAGGATGACATAAGGCATTGTGAAGATTAATAAGCGTATCTCCGTGAATCACCGAACAATAAGCCCTCGACAGTGCATCAGCAGCAACATTATCCTTCCCCGGACGATAAACTATGTCAAAATGGTAACACGCCAACTCAATCCTCCATCTCATTATTTTATCATTTTTAATCTTTCCAAAATGTTTAACATCAAACATAAAGGACACAGATTTTTGGTCAGTTACCAACGTGAAATGTCGCCCCGATAAATAATGTCTCCATTTACGCAATGCTTCTACTATTGCGTATGCCTCTTTTTCTATTGAGGAATGTCTTTTTTCACTATTATTCAAAGTACGTGAGAAAAAGGCCACAGGTCTTCCATTTTGGTTCGAAGTAGCCCCAATTGCAAAATCCGAAGCATCCGTCTCAATCACAAAGGGAACCTGCTCATCAATGGAATGCACAACTGCTCCTAAAATATCCTTTTTAAAATTCTCAAAACATGTCCTGGCCTCCCATGATAGGGGATATGTCGTAACCCGAATAAGAGGCCGGATCTTCCGTGAAAAATTTGCAATCCAATTAGAATAATAAGAAAACAGTCCAACAACTCGTTGCAAAGCCTTAGAATTAGTAGGACAAGGTAAATCGATCAATGGTCGCAGACGTTCTGGATCTGGTTTAATCTTATTTCCCGAAATAATATACCCCAATAGATTTACCTCAGTAGCCGAAAAGACACATTTCTCTTTGTTAAAAGTTAAACCAACTTTTTCTGCAGCTTGAAGGAATCTTTTTAAATTAGAATCATGCTCCACCCTTGATTTGCCACACACTGTGATGTCATCTAAGTATGAAAAGGTGTCAGAGAGGGAGTTATCACTTATAAAAGCATCCATTGCCCGTTGAAAACAAGCAACACCATTAGTAACACCAAATGGTATTCGGCAAAACTGATACAGCTTTCCACCAGCCTCAAAGGCCGTATATGGTTGATCCTTCTTAACAATAGGAATCTGATGATAAGCACTCTTTAGGTCAATAGTGCTAAAAACTTTATACTGAGATACTTTATTGATAAGCTCATCAATCTTAGGCAAAGGGTACGCATCTAATTGATTATACCTATTAATCATTTGGGAATAGTCTATCACCATTCGTTTCTTGTGTCTCTCGTTAGTCGTGACAACTACCTGTGCTCGCCAAGGCGAACAACTAGGTTCAATGATTCCTTCCAATAAGAGACATTGAACTTCAGAATTAATAAATTCTCTATCCTGACTACTATATCTTCTTGACTTGGTAGCAATTGGCTTACAATCCGACATCAAATTGGAAAAAAGTGATAATGGAGGAATAGATAAAGAGGTTAATCCACAAATAGATAAAGGTGTCTTAGTCCCTCCAAATGAAAGACTAAGAGACTCGTGTAACTGAAGCACATCATGTCCAATCAAAATATCCGCACAGAGATTAGGCAAAACAGATAGGCGTATATCAATATACGTATTACCTCGAAGAACCATTTTCACAAAGCAACAACCAGCTATTTGTGAAGTAAGGGTCGTCTGAGCCATACACACATGATACGTAACAGGCGAAATTTTCAAATGCTTCTCCTTCGCAAACCGAAGACTTATAAAACTCTCAGTACTGCCCGTATCTATAAGGGCCTTCACTTCCAACCCATTAACTTGAGCCGTAACTATAGCTTTGTTTAGGCCATGAGCAAATGCAGCAGAAATTGATGCAATAAACGCCCTATCTAAAGGCTGAATAGTCACAGAAGAGGTAGTGGAGGAAGACCCTCCCACACCAGGAGAAGGGAAGGTAATTGAACCTGATGATTTGCACACACGTGCATAATGACCTCTCTTGCCGCATTTACTACACACAGCCTCCCGAGCAGGACACTTCAGACGAGGGTGCCGGATATTCCCACAAAAATAACACTTCTGAATCCTAGAGGCAACGGCCGCCGAAGTAGAAACTGTTTCAAAATCTAGTAAACCACTCCCATTAAGTCCACATAATTCCTTTTCATCCGAAACTGCCGAAACCATAGTCGCAGGCCGATTAAAAAGAGCATAAGAATCCGAACTTCTCTGAGCCATATCCAATGTAGAAGCTTGCTCAAAAGCACTTTTAAGATTCAGAGTCTTATTTTCTAACAACCGCTGACGAATTGATCTAGACAGTAATCCATTAATAAAAGCATCCCGTACCGATTCGTCCTTATATTCTTCAGCCGTCACAGCCTTATAATTACAGTCAACACTAAGGCACCGAAGTGCTTGTAAATAAGTATCCAAAGATTCTCCCACCTGCTGCCTATGGGCAAATAGAAGATGACGTGCAAATACCTCATTCTTTGGTTTAACAAAAATCTTTTCCAATGTAGAAGTAGCCTCTTCATAAGTTTTACAGTGCAAAATATATTTATATACATCCGGGTCAATGTAGTTGATCAGCATATTCAGCTTATTTAGAGCCTCTTGATCCAACACGCCCAAAAAGTTTTTAAATGTACAATACCAATGTTTCCATTTATCATCCACTCCAGCAGAATTGGGGTCAGCCTTGAATCGTTCTGGTTGAAGATATCGCTCCATTCTAACATAAAGTTAATAAATTGAAATAAAGAATAGATTTGCCTTCCAAAGTTAGGCTTTATTAACTTTAAAATCAGCAGCATATCTTTCTACATCCAGTCCCAACTAAAGCTAGAAAAGGACTGAATTTAAGGTAGCCACAACACATCATGTGATCATCAACTACCAATGAGATTACAACACATATCCCAAGGCAGTTAACAAACAACGAATCACAATACTTTTACTAATCAAGGAATAATCACCACAGTCCCTTATCCTGATCCCGCGGGCCTACCGATGGGAGCACAGATGTCGGTTGTCGGTGATACGAACTAGAGAAGCATAAAACGTGAAAAAACCTGTTGATAGAAGTACAGATTCACATATCATTCAAAGTAGCAACGCAGGTTAACAACACCAACTTGCATTTTCATAGCAAGGCCATATAAAATGGAAACCAAGCTCTGGGGTTCATTTCCAGAGGGGTGGAATTGAAAAGCAGAGGTTATGTTGAAGTTGTATCGAACCTTGGTTAGACCACACTTGGAGCACTGCGCATAGTCCTTGGACCCCAGCTATTCACAATATATATTAATGATCTGGACGAGGGAACTAGATGTAATATCTCCAAGTTTGCAGATGACACAAAGCTGGGTGGGCATGTGTGCTGTGAGGAGGATGCCGAGAAACTCCAGTACAATTTGGACAGGTTGGGTGATTGGGCAGAAGCATGGCGGATGCAATATAACGTGGATAAATGCAAGGTTATTCACTTTGGTGTCAAAAACAGGAAGGCAGATTATTATCTGAATAGCAATAGATTGGGAGAAGGGGAAGTGCAACGAGACCTGGGTGTCCTTGTGCACCAGTCGCTGAAGGTAAGCATGCAGGTGCAGCAGGCGGTTAAGAAGGCAAATGGTATGTTGGCCTTCGTAGCGAGAGGGTTTGAGTACAGGAGCAAGGATGTTTTGCTGCAGTTGTACAGGGCCTTGGTGAGACCACATCTTGAGTATTGTATGCAGTTTTGGTCGCCTTATCTGAGGAAGGATGTTCTTGCCATGGAAGGAGTTCAGCGAAGATTCACCAGGCTGATACCTGAGATGGCAGGAATGACATATGAGGAGAGATTGGGTCGATTGGGCTTATACTCGTTGGAGTTTAGAAGAATGAGAGGGGATCTCATTGAAACTTATAAAATTCTGACAGGACTGGACAGACTAGATGCAGGAAGGATGTTCCCGATGGTCGGGGAGTCCAGAACCAGGGGTCACAGTCTAAGGATAAGGGGTAAGCCATTTAGGACAGAGATGAGGAGGAATTTCTTCACCCAGAGAGTGGTGAACCTGTGGAATTCTCTACCACAGAAGGCAGTAGAGGCCAATTCATTAAATATATTCAAGAAGGAGTTGGATATATTTCTTAAGGCTAAAGGGATCAAGGGATATGGGGAGAAGGCAGGGACAGGGTACTGAGTTTGGATGATCAGCCATGACCTCATTGAATGGCGGAGCAGGCTCGAGGGGCCGAATGGCCTACTCCTGCTCCTATCTTCTATGTTTCTATGTTCTGGTCTCCATATTGCAAAAAGGATATCGAGGCACTGGAGAAGGTGCAAAAAAAAAATGATTTACAAGGATGATACCAGAATTGAGAGGTTATAACTATCAGCAAAGACTGAACAGGCTGTGGGGCTCTTTTCTCTAGCAAAGAGAATGCTGAGGGGGTGACCCGATAAAGAGGTGTTTAAGATTCTGAAGGAGTTCAATGGGATAGACATAGAGATGATTTCACTTGTGGGGAATCCAAATCTAGAGGCCATGAATATAAGACAGTCACTAATAAATCCAATAGTGAATTCAGGAGAAACTTCTTTACCCAGAGAGTGGTTAGGATGTGGAGCTCGCTACCACAAGGTGTAGTTGAGGCCAATAACAGATGCATTTAAGGAGAAGCTCGATAAACACATGAGGGAGAAAGGAATAGAAGGATATGCTGATAGGGTGGGAGGAGGCTCATGTGGAGCATAAACATTGACACTCGATGAGCCAGGACAAGGCACCAGAGCGCTGGCAGCACCCGAGGAACTGTGTTGCCTGTGGGAGAAGTGGGTAAAAGTAAAGTAAATGGAAGGAGGGCAGAAGAAATAAAAATTCTGACACCGCAAGTCCTTACTTTAAGGGGTAGGGATTCCTCTGGTGGCTTCACATTGTAAAATATACTTGTGAAGATGCCCCCCTGTTTGTCGCTGGCCACACCAACCGGAGATCATCGTGAACGTATTTACAGTGCTACTGGACAACAAAATTTTTAGCCGAGGCTCTAAACCCGAGCTTCGGTTACCTTGGCGATATAGTGATTGGAATAATTCGACGGCCTTTCACTTCAGGAGAGATGTTCTGGGAAGCCAAGGAATGCTCTGACTGCGAGAGTACGTAGGAATACCATGGCTGTTTGAAAATTTAATCAGGCTTACTCACAAGCTCTCGAGCACAAATTACTGCAGGGGGTGGCGCAAGATGTTACGTTAATTATTTTCTTGTAAGGCGCTGCACTCGGTTACTGAAACATGATGTAAATTGAAAGCTTCTCAAGTATTGTGCGTATCCTAGCCGCGCATTCCTCAATTTCCTCATTTGCTTATTGCTGGCAAAAGTGTAATGACTGTTTTGATCCACGCTCAATGAGATAAAATGCGTGTAGTGACTTGCAAGCTAGAAAGGGCTTCAATCAAATTTATGTCTAGTGTGAGTCATAATCCCTTTGCTGTTTGAAAGCAAACTAACGCTCATGTGTTGCTCGAACCTAAATGCTTTTTTTTTTATCCGTGAGCTTTTACAAGTCAAGTTGCACAATCTATTCAATATAGAAGATTAAGGGGTGATCTAATTGAGGTGTTTAAGATGATTAAAGCAGTTGATAGGGTAGAGAGAGAGAAACTATTTCCTCTGTTGGGGTTGAGAGTGGAGGACAGTGGGGGGGAGGGGGGTGGGGAGACCAGAACAAGGGGGCCTAACCTTAAAATTAAAGCTAGGCCTGGGATGGCAGGAATGACGTATGAGGAGAGATTGGGATGATTGGGCTTGTACTTGCTGGAGTTTAGAAGAATGAGAGGGGATTTCATTGAAACTTATAAAATTCTGACAGGACTGGACAGACTAGATGCAGGAAGGATGTTCCTGATGGTGGGGGAGTCCAGAACCAGGGGTCACAGTCTAAGGATAAGGGGTAGGCCATTTAGGACAGAGATGAGGAGGAATTTCTTCACCCAGAGAGTGGTGAACCTGTGGAATTTTCTGCCACAGAAGGCAGTAGAGGCCAATTCATTAAATGTATTCAAGAAGGAGTTGGATATATTTCTTAAGGCTAAAGGGATCAAGGGGTATGGGGAGAAAGCAGGGACCGGGTACTGAATTTGGATGGTCAGTCAGCCATGATCGCATTGAATGGCGGAGCAGGCTCGAGGGGCCGAATGGCCTACTCCTGCTCCTATCTTCTATCTTCTATGTTTCTATGTTTCGATTCAGGGGTGATGTCAGGAAACATTTCTTCTCACAGGGCAGTGGAAATCTGGAACTCACTGCCGCCAAAAAGCTGTTGAGGCTGGGGGTCAATTAATAATTTCAAAACTGAAATTGATAGATTTTTGTTAGACAAAGGGATTAAGGGCTACGGAACCAAGTTAAGATACAGATCAGCCCTGATCTAATTGAACGGTGGAACAGGCATGAGGGGCTGAATGGCCTCCTCCTGTTCCTATGTTCCTTCCTTGCTAAGTTTAAGCATACAAGGGGCCAAGAAGTATGTTTATTTTTACGTGTTAACTTGTCTTGCAGTGCCAACCACGATTGAGACAACTTCTTTAGGGGCGGCTGGTGTGAAAACCACAGTGGCAACTACAACCTCAACCACTTCCGAGAAAGCTCTCGCCACCACAACTCTGGCTGCAGGCGCGAAAGAGGGCAGCCGAGGGCCTAGGCCGGGCCCACCTGATGCTGAGACTAAAATGCCCCCGGTGTCCAGCTTCTTCCCCATCCCCGAGAGATTCTGTGAGGCGACAGAAGCCAGGGAAATAGGCTGGCCTGAGACCCAGCAAGGCCTAATGGTGGAGCGCCCATGTCCCAAGGGCACTCGAGGTAAGAGGGTTTACATTTGGTGCCTCAGATTTGTCAGCGCGTAACATGCGTATGGTAATTAAATTGGTTGAAAGTACTCGATCTGTTTCAGAAGAATTAAAATGGAGAATTCTTTCCTGGCTGTAAAAAAATATATATATTTGTGCTAGATCGTTTTAAAGGGTATCGTTGCCACGTCGGGCCCTATGTTTGCACTGATGGGCCTGAAGGAAGATGAGATCATTTTCAGATGTTAAGTGGAGGAAAGGGGCCTTAATGCTGCACATTCCAGTCCACTGATTCTTAGCTTGCTTCTTGCAACAAGACAGCGGTGAGACGACGTTCGTAATTACAGTAAAGTACCCGAGCAGCTAGAAATGAAGCACGTGAGCCCCATATGAAACAGTGTAATTGGGAAATAACATCCAAATCTTGCAGCAGAGAAGGAGGCTCAGCTTATTTTGGGTGTAGAAGAGGCCGAGGGTTGGCAGTCCACATGTTTTCAGCGCAGGAGTGAATCCTAGAGGTGGGTTTTAAGGAGCGTCTTCAAGGAGGAGAGGGAGAGGTAGCGAGGCGGAGAGTTTTCAGGGAGGGGATTCCAGAGCTTACAACGTAGGCAGCTGAAACCGCGGCCGCCAATGGAGGGGTGGAAGAAAGAAGAAAGAAAGACTTACATTTCTATAGCACCTTTCACGACCTCAGCACGTCCCAAAGCACTTTACAACCAATGAAGTACTTTTGAAGTGTAGTCACTGTTGTAATGTGGGAAATGCAGCAGCCAATTTTCACACAGCAAGCTCCCACAAACAGCAATGTGATAATGACCAGATAATCTGTTTTAGTGATTGTGGTAAACCACTGTTATTGTTGTTCACCGTTGTTGTTGTTGTTGCACACTGTTGTACCGATGCATGCCTCAGCATGTCTCTGCTGGCTCCGCCCCTGGCTCCACCCACAGGCCCAAGTATAAAGGTGATTGCTCTGCAGCCCCCTGCCTTCTTGGAACCCAGTCAACCACGAGAGGCATGCTCTGTTCTTTGCTAATAAAAGCCTTTAGTTACTCTCCTAACTCTCCGTCTTTTATGAGTAATTGATAGCGCATCAATTTTATTAGCAAAAACAAAATGTCGACAAACGCTGAGCAGCAGGCTGCTGCACCAAACGCTGAGCAGCAGGAGCTGCTGCGAGCCCTCAGACCAACATGCCTGGACCTAGACCCCCAAGAAGCGGGTTCGGCTACCAAATTCGCGCATTGGCTGCGTTGCTTCGAGGCCTACCTGCAAGCCTCAACTGTGACCCTGGACGAAAACAAGTTGGAAATCCTGGCCTCAAAGGTGAGCCACCAAGTTTATACAATAATCCAGGACGCGACGACCTACGCAGCGGCTATCGATCTGCTAAAAGGGCAATACGCACGCCCGGTAAATACGGTCTATGCCAGGCACCTCTTAAGATCCCGCAGACAGCAGCCCGGGGAATCGGTGGAGGCCTTCCTACGGGCACTATAGATACTCGGCCGAGACTGCGATTGCAAAGAAGTATCAGCCGCAGCACACACGGAGGGACTGATCCGAGATGCTTTCGTTGCGGGTCTAAGGTCCGACTACTCCCGGCAGAGACTGTTGGAAAAGGGAGAAATGGACCTGAGAAAGGCAGTGTCCCTCGCGCTCTCGCTCGACGCGGCCCACAGGAATATGGACGCCTTCTCCCCTAACCGCTCCGCAACGTGGACGCCACAACCTTGGGTCATGGGACCGCCACCTTCAACTGCTGCTGCGATGTCCAAGGCACAGAAATGTTATTTTTGTGGCCAGGCAAAACACCCCAGAGCACGCTGCCCGGCGAGAAACGCTACCTGCTCCGGCTGCGGGAAGAAAGGACACTATGTCAGCGCCTGCAAAGGTAAAACCGCTAACGGCAGCAGCGCCGCGTGTGAACCGTGGGGGCAGCCATCTTGCCCGCCATCTTGGGCTCCCCCAGCCGCGTGGGGATCGGGATCATGGGCGCCGCAATTTTGTCCGCCATCTTGGACGTCTCCAACTTCAACCACGGGGGACCCGGACTCAACCACCGCCTCATCTGACGACCACATCGACTCGCTCGACCATACGCTGGCCTCCGTGACGCTGGACCAATCTCTCCCTCATCAACTGTCCAGGTCCATGATGGACATTACGGTAAACGGCCGCGCCACTACCTGCCTTTTTGACAGCGGGAGCACGGAGAGCTTTATCCACCCCGACACGGTGCGCAGTTACTCTCTCCCGGTCCTGCCGACGCGCCATCGGATCTCTTTGGCTTCCAAAGCCCAGTCAGCGGACGTCGGTGGCTACTGTGTAGTGACCCTTTCAGTAAGGGGCACAGAATACAAAAATTTTAAACTCCTGGTCCTGCCCCATCTCTGCGCTGCTGTTCTACTGGGGTTGGATTTTCAGTGCCACCTCAAGAGTGTCACATTAGCGTACGACGGACCCCTCCCCCCACTCACAGTCTGCAGCCAGCAGCTTTTAAATCGCCCGCCGCGCACCACTTGCAGCCTCTCCACCCTTAAAGTTCCCCCCCCCTCCTTGTTCGCTAACCTCACCCGCGACTGTAAGCCCATCGCTACCAAAAGCAGGCGTTACAGTGCCGGGGATAGGAGCTTCATTAAATCCGAGGTAGCGAGACTCCTGAAGGAAGGGATTATTGAAAGTAGCACCAGCCCATGGCGAGCACAAGTGGTGGTAGTGAAGACTGGCGAAAAACAGCGCCTAGTTATTGACTACAGCCAGACGATCAATCGCTACACCCAGCTAGATGCATACCCACTCCCCCGCATATCTGACATGGTCAATCAGATAGCACAATACCGGGTGTTCTCGACGATTGATCTAAAGTCGGCATACCACCAGCTCCCCATCAGGGCTGAGGACCGCCAGTACACAGCGTTTGAAGCTGACGGTCGTCTCTACCACTTCCTCAGAGTTCCCTTCGGCGTCACCAACGGGGTTTCAGTCTTCCAACGGGAGATGGACCGGATGGTTGACCAGAACGCGCTCCAGGCCACTTTCCCCTATCTAGACAACGTCACCATCTGCGGCCACGACCAGCAGGACCATGATGTTAACCTAGAGAAATTCCTCCGTATGGCCCAGCGGCTGAACCTAACATACAACAAGGACAAATGTATGTTTCGTACCAAGCGCCTTGCCATTCTTGGCTGTGTAGTGGAGAACGGAGTCATCGGCCCCGACCCCGACAGGATGCGCCCCCTTATGGAGCTCCCCCTCCCCCACTGCCAAAAAGCACTGAAGAGATGCCTAGGGTTTTTCTCGTACTATGCTCAGTGGGTGCCCAACTATGCAGACAAAGCCAGACCCCTCATCAAGTCCACCTCCTTCCCCCTGGCAGCAGAGGCCTTTGCAGCCTTCACTCTCATAAAAAGAGATATTGCGAGGGCCACGATGCACGCAGTGGATGAGTCCATCCCTTTCCAAGTGGAGAGCGACGCATCCGACTTTGCCCTAGCTGCAACCCTTAACCAGGCGGGGAGACCCGTGGCCTTTTTCTCAAGGACCCTCCAGGGCCCCGAGATTCGACACTCCTCTGTCGAAAAGGAGGCCCAGGCCATTGTGGAAGCTGTGCGACATTGGAGGCATTACCTGGCCGGAAAATGATTTACCCTACTCACTGACCAGCGTTCAGTAGCTTTTATGTTTAATAATAAGCAGACGGGCAAAATCAAGAACGACAAGATCTTTGAGGTGGAGAATCGAACTCTCCACCTACAATTACGATATCTTGTACCGGCCCGGGAAACTCAATGAGCCCCCAGATGCCCTATCACGTGGTACATGCGCCAACGCGCAGGTCGATAGACTGAAGACCCTCCACAATGACCTCTGCCACCCGGGGGTCACCAGGTTTTTTCACTTCATCAAATCCCGTAACCTGCCCTACTCCATCGAGGAGGTCAGGACCATGACCAGGAACTGCCAAATCTGTGCCGAGTGCAAACCGCATTTTTATAGGCCAGACAGAGCAAGCCTGATCAAAGCCACGCGCCCCTTTGAACGGCTGAGCGTCGATTTTAAAGGGCCCCTCCCCTCCTCCGACCGCAATGTGTACTTCCTCAACATAATTGACGAGTACTCCCGTTTCCCGTTTGTCATCCCTTGCTCAGACATGACCAGTACCACGGTCATCAAATGTCTGAATGACCTCTTCGCCTTGTTCGGTTTCCCTAGCTATATTCATAGCGACAGGGGCTCATCCTTTATGAGCGACGAACTTCGGCAGTACCTGCTCTCGAGAGGTATTGCTACAAGCAGGACCACCAGCTACAACCCCCGGGGTAATGGCCAGGTGGAAAGGGAGAATGCGACGGTCTGGAAGGCAGTCCTTTTAAACTTGAAATCTAAGGGCCTTCCGACCTCGCTGGCAGGAAGTCCTCTCTGCGGCGCTCCATTCCATTCGGTCACTGCTCTGTACAGCCACCAATGCTACCCCTCACGAGAGAATGTTCTCCTTCCCCAGGAAGTCCACATCGGGGATCTCGTTACCGACATGGCTGACTTCTCCAGGACCCGTCCTACTGCGGAAGCACGTGAGGTCCCATAAGACGGACCCCCTGGTCGAGAGGGTGAGCCTCCTCCATGCCAACCCTCAGTATGCTTACGTGGTGTACCCGGACGGGCGGGAGGACACAGTCTCCATACGAGACCTCGCACCTTCGGGTGCTCCCGAAACACCTCCCTCGCCACCCACCACTACCCACGCCTACCCCCAGTACGCTTACGTAGCGTACCCGGACGGGCGGGAGGACACAGCCCCCACACGAGATCTCGCACCTTCGGGCGCCCCTGAAACACTACCATTGCCATCCACCACTACCCACAACCCAACCCCGCTAGGCGGCATGCCGCAGCCCCAGGACCCGTCATTGACCACCCAACCACTCAATGAGACGCCAGATTCAACGTTGGATGCTGCACCATCACCGCCGCCACCACGACGATCAGGACGGCATACAAGGCCACCTGATAGACTTACTTACACGAACCTTTAGTACACTTCACCCCGCCGGACTCAATTTTAAACAAGGGGTGAATGTGGTAAACCACTGTTATTGTTGTTCACCGTTGTTGTTGTTGCACACTGTTGTACCTATGCATGCCTCAGCGTCTCTGCTGGCTCCGCCCCTGGCTCCACCCACAGGCCCAAGTATAAAGGTGATTGCTCTGCAGCCCCCTGCCTTCTTGGAACCCAGTCAACCACGAGAGGCATGCTCTGTTCTTTGCTAATAAAAGCCTTTAGTTACTCTCCTAACTCTCCGTCTTTTATGAGTAATTGATAGCGCATCAGTGATGTTGATTGAGGGATAAATATTGGCCAAGACACCGGGGATAACTCCCCTGCTCTTCTTCGAAATAGTGCCATGGGATCTTTAACGTCCACCTGAGAGAGCAGACGGGGCCTTGGTTTAACGTCTCATCTGAAGGAAGTGGGGGTGCCAGAATTGGAGGAACGTAGAGTTCTCAGAGGGTTGCAGGAGGTTATAGAGGTAGGGCGGGGGCGAGGCCGTGAAGGGATTTGAACACACGGATGAAAATTTTTAATTTGACGCAGTCAGACGAGGTCACGCAGCAGCTGACTCCAAAAACTAAGCAAGGACTGACATTTTTTTTCACGTGCTGAGCTCTATATCATTCTACGTTGTTCTTGTTTGCATGTTGGTTTGTTGTTGCATTGCGTACAGGAAACTTTGTTTTATCCGGCACGGACGGGACCGACGTGGTGCCGGTTCATCAAAAATTCCGGATAACCGAACGCTATAGTAAAAGATACGGAGCTGAGAGCTCCGTATAAAGCAACAAACCCTAACAGCTTCAGAACAATGGCCACAAGTTGCAAGCGTCTCTGTAGCTTAGCAACAGCTGCAGCCACACCCTTGCACAGCAACAAATGGAGGAAGGCAAGCAATAAAAGTTACCTGAACCTACTCCTGAATTTTGCCGGTTAACCGAGATTTCCGGTTATTTAGGTGCCGGTAAATCAAAAGTTTCCTGTATCATGAAGAAGCTACACAATTTGATAGTTCCTGTTGCGAGATATTTCCAGAACTGTGGTTTTAAATCAAAAGTTCATCCTACACACATTTGTTCCATTGAAACAGGATGGACAACTGCTCCCGTCGTTTTCTACTCAAGTCTAATGCATCACCCCCTGACTCCTCCATTGCTGGCAGAGGCTTCATTCAATACCTTCTCGAGGGCAATTAGGGATGGGCAATAAATGCTGGCCTTGCCAGCGACGCCCACATCCCATGAACGAATAAAAAAAAAAATAGCCCTTGCATTCTGTAACTTAAACCACTTCACTTTGTTAAGTCTTCCCCTTCTTTCAGAAGCCTCCTCAAACCTGCCTCTTTTATACTGTGCCTTTGGCCACGCCACTAACTCCTTCCTGCAATGTGGAATCGTACAGCACAGAGGAGGCCATTCGGCCCACCATGCCTGTGCCAGCTCTCTGAAAGAGGTATCCAATTCATCCACGCAACCTGCTCTTTCCCCGTGGCCCTGCAATTTTGTTTTCCTTTTCAAGAATATACAGGTAGACTATCCTTTATCCGAACTTCCGAAAACCTCTAAAAACCGAAAGTTTTTTCGTTCAGCGTAAGTCGTGCGCACGACTTACGCTGAGCAGGGCAGAGGGTCACAGAGTTCCCTCCTGGGTAGGAGATTGCAGGCCGAGCCGGGCAGTGTGAAGGAGGTACCGGGAGAGTGAACCCAACAATACAGCGGCCCGTCCGATAGCTGCAGCAACCCGTTCGATATTCTTTTCTCCCCCCGACCCGACCCGCGGCCCGTCCGATATTCTTTTCTCCCCCCACCCCCCCGACCCGACCTGACCCCCGACCCATCCGATATTCTTTTCTCCCGACTCGACCCGACCCGCAGCCCGTCCGATATTCTTTTCTCCCCCCCCCGCCCCCCCACCCGACCTGATTTGCGGGCCAGCTTAGTAGGAGTCAGCCGATATCCGGCTTTCCAGAGAAGCAGGAAGGGGAATGAGACACGGAACAGTCGCAAGAGGTAGCCTGAACTTTTAAAATTTATATTAAATACAAATTTCCCAGTCTTATAATAATACCTTCTGAAATCCGAAAAATTCCGAAAACCGAAACTCAGCTGGTCACATGGCTTTCGGATGAGGGATAGTGTACCTGTATCTGCAATTCCTTTTTGAAAGTTGCTGTTGAATCTGCTTCCACCACCCTTGCAGGCAGTGCATTCCGGATCATCATAACTCGCTGCATAGAATAAATGTCTCCTCTCCGAACCCCACCCTTCTTTAGCCTGTGCTCTTCAGTCAGTGTCCGCTGGTTACCAACCGCCCCCCCCAGTCACACACCTATGTCCTCACCTCTAGTTAAAGTCACGGGATTTTTTTTTTGACATTAGCCAGAAGGTTCCTTCTCTACACATCGAGGGGGGGGCGGGGGATAGGAACTCTGATGGAGGCCCACCTCCCCGGCACCCAGCGGAAAGCCAGCGATGACCAGCAGCAATGCTGCTGCCCAGCCAAGCCTGTCGCTGCACCGTTGGAGAGACTAATGATGCTGACAGCCTTCTGCAAGCAATGCATCAGTCACCCCGTGGATGCATCTTGGCACGTGGTGCCATTGACCAATGCCACACGTAATCTCCCCCCCCCCCCCCCCCCCGGGCCCAGGAACAATGCCCTTCCGCCCCCCTCTCTCGCCAAAACAAATGGTTGCTGTCACTTTAGCAGTCACGGTTAAGAGCAGCTGGAGTCACTGAGGACCCCCTTGCAAGGCTGTGGTCAGCTCCCAAGTGAGCGTAAACCTCCAAAACACGCTGCTCCTTTGACCAATTAATTGTACAGCCTTGTGTGGCACAGGCGCGCCGTCTTGCTGCCATCGTCTTCCCACTCTTCTCTGCACAGCTCAGATGCTGCTGGCGACTGCACCCGTCCGTCTCACCCCGATGGGCTTGGCAGTGGCACCAAAACCTTTGTCCAACTGCGACAGACACCAATGGTGCAGCGCAGCCTTTTTGAAAAGCCTGGAGTATGCCTCCTGCGCTTGAGTTAATTGGATCTGTCCCCTCGTAATCAGCTAAATTGGTGTTTTTAGTTCACTGAGGGGTAATCATTATTCACTCTGTTCAGCCCACATTGGGAAATACTGAGTAGCATTAACTGTGCTGAAAAGTGCCCTCACTGTCGATTGGCAAAAATGCCTGTTAGCATCTCATGCCAAGGTAGCCTCACTGCCCAAACATCGGCACTGATGACATTGTCATCAATCACACATTAATTTTTGTTTCTTTATTTTCTCTCTTCTTTCTGCATTCCTCCATTTCTCCCTGACTCACGCTGAGGTAGTTACAAGTCGGTCTCCAATATTCCCACACCATCCTTAAGAAAACCATTTTCTTCTTGTGTGAACTGAAATGGTTGGCAGCCAGACCTGATCTTCTCCCTGCCCACACACGTGTTCTTTCCAATAAGGGAGGGTTCACTAAATAGTGGTCTGGAGCCGGAACACTGGCTAAATTCTCCCTTCCCAGATTTTGTCCACTGATTTTGTAAAAAAAAAACAGAAAACAGGCGACTCTTAAGGAAAAGAAGGTCAGCTGCTTCTGGCCAAATCACCTTACCTGCCTTTAAAGGGGAGGTGGTACCTTAGCAAAGAGAAAGGAAAAACTTGCATTTATATAGCACCTTTCACAACCTCAGGACCTCCCGATGTGTTTTACAGCCAATGAAATACTTTTGAAGCGTAGTCCCTCTTGCAATGTGGCAGCTAATTTGTAGCCAGATGAGATAAACAACCAGATCATCTATATTTAGTGATGATGGTTGAGGGATAAATATTGGCCAGGACACCAGGGATAACTCGCCTACTCTTCTTCAAATAGTGCTTTTTACATCCACCTGAGAGGGCTGATGGGGAGCCTCAGTTTAACATCTCCTCCGAAAGACAGCACCTCTGGCAGTGCAGCACGACCCTCGGAGTGTCAGCCTAGATTATGGAGCTCAAGTCTCTGGAGTGGGACTTGAACCCATGACCTTCTTAAGTGGTGTCATCCTTTGGGTGAGGCCTGCAGCTGAGGCCCGGATTTGGGGCATGTTAAAAGATCCCATTGGACTATCTGACGAAGAGCTAGGTGCTTCCCCTCCCCGGAGTCCTGGCCAATATTCTTCTCCCCCAAACAACATGGGGCAAAAACACATGATCTGGTCGCTCATCTCGTTGCTGTTTGTGGGATCTTGCCATGTAAAAAATAGCTGCTATGTTTGCCAACATAACAGCAGTCACTGGACTGTCAAAATAATTAATTGTACGTTCAGTGCTGTGGGGCATCTGAGAGAGATGTGATCAATGCAAGCCTTAATTTTTAATTTTGTTCAGGTACTGAAGCTGTCCTCAATCCCTCTCTCACATACTGCCACTGCTCTCATGATACAGCAATCACTGAGGGTGTGACACTATCAACAAGCATCTTAACACTACTCCTGAGCTCCCCACCATCACAGAAGCCAGTCTTCAGCCAATTCAATTCACTCCACGTCATATCAAGAAACGGCTGAGCGCACTGGATACAGCAAAGACTACGGGCCCCGACAACATCCCGGCTGTCGTGCTGAAGACTTGTGCTCCAGAACTAGCCGCGCCTCTAGCCAAGCTGTTCCAGTACAGCTACAATACTGGCATCCATCCGACAATGTGGAAAACTGCCCAGGTACGTCCTGTCCACAAAAAGCAGGGCAAATCCAACCTGGCCAATTACCGCCCCATCAGTCTACTCTCAATCATCAGCAAAGTGATGGAAGGTGTCATCGACAGTGCTATCAAGCGGCACTTACTCACCAATAACCTGCTCACTGATGCCCAGTTTGGGTTCCGCCAAGACCACTCGGCTCCCAACTTCATTACAGCCTTGGTCCAAACATGGACAAAAGAGCTGAATTCCAGAGGTGAGGTGAGAGTGACTGCCCTTGACATCAAGGCAGCATTTGACCGAGTGTGGCATCAAGGAGCCCCAGCAAAACTGAAGTCAATGGGAATCGGGGTGGAAAACGCTCCACTGGCTGGAGTCATACCTAGCACAAAGGAAGATGGTTGTGGTGGTTGAAGGTCAATCATCACAACCCCAGGACATCACTGCAGGAGTATCTCAAGGCAGTGTCCTAGGCCCAACCATCTTCAGCTGCTTCATCAATGACCTTCCCTCCAAGATAGGGTCAGAAATGTGGATGTTTGCTGATGACTGCACAGTGTTCAGCGCCATTCACAACTCCTCAGATAACGAAGCAGTCCATGCCTGCATGCAACAAGACCTGGACCACATTCAGGCTTGGGCTGATAAGTGGTAGGTAACATTAGCGTCACACAAGTGCCAGGCAATGACTATCTCCAACAAGCGACAGTCTAGCCACTTCCCCATGACATTCAGCGGCATTGCCATCGCCGAATCCCCCACCATCAACATCCACGGGGTCACCATTGACCAGAAACTTAACTGGACCAGCCACATAAATATTGTGGCAACAAGAGCAGGTCAGAGGCTAGGTATTCTGCGGTGAGTATCTCACCTCCTGACTCTCCAAAGCCTTTCCACCATATACAAGACAAGTCAGGAGTGTGATGGAATACTCTCCACTTGACTGGATGAGTGCAGCTCCAACAACACTCAAGAAGCTCGACACCATCCAGGACAAAGCAGCCCATTTGATTGGCACCCCATCCACCACCTTAAACATTCACTCCCTCCACCACCGGCGTACCGTGGCTGCAGTGTGTACCATCTGCAAGATGCACTGCAGCAACTCGCCAAGGCTTCTTCGGCAGCACCTCCCAAACCCGCGACCTCTTCCACCTAGAAGGACAAGGGCAACAGGCACATGGGAACACCACCACCTCCAATTTCCCCTCCAAGTCACATACCATCCTGACTTAGAAGTATATCGCCGATCCTTCATCGTCGCTGGGTCAAAATCCTGGAACTCCCTCCCTAACAGCACTGTGGGAGCACCTTCACCACACGGGACTGCAGCGGCTCAAGAAGGCGGCCCACCACCACCTTCTCAAGGGCAATTAGGGATGGGCAATAAATGCTGGCCTTGCCAGCGACGCCCACGTCCCATAAACGAATTAAAAAAACAGTCACATAACGTTCTTCCATCTGCCATTTCAAAATAAACAGGCCAACACCCTCTGTTAAAAAGGAAATTTAAAAATAACCCACGTTAAACAGCTTGTTATCAATCCTGCACTGTGTAATAAATCCTCACTTTCTGATGCTTTTCTTGAAGTAATTTTTTCCAAAATAACGTTTTGGCAGAGCCTGGATTCATTTCAAGTTCTGGAATTGTAGAACGGTCCAGCATAGAAACGGATTGTGCGGCTCAGCAAGTCTGCACTGGTTCATTTTTTTCCATGGATCACCTTATCCAATCTTCCTCTCCTGATCGCTCCCCATATCCATTAATATTGCTCTTTTTCGAGTAAGCATCTAATTCCCTTTTCAAAGAATTAATGGACTCTGCTTCAGCAACAGTTTGTGGCTGAGATTTCCACAATCTGAACTACCCGCTGTGTAAAGAGATCTTTTTCTAATCTTCCCTTTAATTCTGCTTGTGATTACTTTAAATGTCTGCACTCTTAGTCCCATCTCCCCAGGCAGTGGAAACAGGCTGTCACTACCCATCTTGGCATAAACTTGAAGCAATCTACAGGTTGCCTCTTGATCTTCTCAGTTCTAATGAATATGTCTTGATTTCTCCAGTCTCTCTCTCTCTCTCTCTCTCTCTCTCTCAAATCAACTGTAAAGTTTTCTTCCTTGTGCTTAAATGCCTCCATCCCCTCGCTATCTCTCTAATCTTCTCCAGACCTACAATCCCCCGCCCCAACACAGAACCCTCCGAGATCTCTGCGTTCCAGTTCTGCCTCTTGAGCAGCCCTGATTTTAATCGCTCCACCATTGGTGGCCGTGCCTTCAGCTACCTAGACCCTAAGTTTTGGAATTCCCTCCCTAAACCTCCCCGTCTCGCTACCTCTCTCATCCCTTTACGACGCTCCTTAAAATCTACCTCGTTGACCAAGCTTTTGGTCATCTGCCCTAATATCTCCATATGTGGCTCGATATCCGATTTTGTTTTATAACGCTCCTGTGAAGCGCCTTGGGATGTTTTACTACATTAAAGGCGCTGTATAAATACAAGCACAAAAACAGGACATTCGGCCCAACAGGTCCATGCCAGCATTTATGCTCCACACTAGAGTCAGTGCCCGAGATGCATGGGGCTGGTCACAAGAGCTTAACAGTGGGAGGCAGGAGGGAGCTCAAGGAGAAATGGTGCCATTCAGGGTTCGACCACAATAAGCGCACAGAAGTATTTTCACGCTCGGAAATCATTGTGGAATGCAGTCAAATGCAATCCTCGGGATTCACCGACCAGATTTCATGATCCCCGGCTCTGATTATACATCAAAAGGAGGACCCATCCCAACACGTCTGTTGCTGCTTGTCCAACGATCTTGTACATTATAACTGACTGAACCATTTCTACATCAAATGCATTAATTCCACTTAAGGTACAAGTACCTAAAAGTGGACGTAACAGGTAAAATTCCAACAGAAGCAGTCTCAAAAAAAAAAAAAATGTAGTCGATCTCTTGTGGCATTGTCACGGCGAGGTAACATCAAGTATATTTTCAGACGAAGCGCGGTTAGAGTCCGGGGGATAATTGGGTCGGCGCACCTTATCTGAGGAAGGATGTTCTTGCCATGGAGGGAGTGCAGCGAAGATTCACCAGACTGATACCTGGGATGGCAGGAATGACGTATGAGGAGAGATTGGGTCGATTGGGCTTATACTCGCTGGAGTTTAGAAGAATGAGAGGGGATCTCATTGAAACGTATAAAATTCTAACAGGACTAGACAGACTAGATGCAGGAAGGATGTTTCCGATGGCGGGGGAGTCCAGAACCAGGGGTCACAGTCTAAGGATAAGGGTTAGCCACTTAGGACTGAGATGAGGAGGAATTTCTTCACCCAGAGAGTGGTGAACCTGTGGAATTCTCTACCACAGAAGGCAGTTGAGGCCAATTCATTAAATATATTCAAGAAGGAGTTAGATATATTTCTTAAGGCTAAAGGGATCAAGGGATATGGGGAGAAGGCAGGGACAGGGTACTGAATTTGGATGATCAGCCATGATCTCATTGAATGGCGGAGCAGGCTCGAGGGGCCGAATGGCCTACTCCTGCTCCTATCTTCTATGTTTCTATGAGACATAATTCAGTCCTCATTTTAAAGTCAGACATTCTGCCCTTATTTTTATGATTCCGTCATACATTTCTGCATACACATTTATAATGGAAACTGCCTATGTAAACATGTCACGCTGAAATTGCACCTCCCCTCCCCCCCCCCCCCACCCCCACAGTGGAGTTGCTGTAATTAAATCCTCCTACCAGTGGTGGCACTATAGTGCCTCTATTGGGATGGGGCATAGATACAGGATGGCAAATTTACAAAGACAATTTTCCTCATAAATTGGGACATAGCAATTAATAATGGGGAAACGTTGACGAGAAGTGCATGCAGTGGTAAGTTCTTTAATATATTGCTAGTTGATCTCTCGTTGTGTTGCGCACGGGGAGTCAACCGAGTGTAGTCATCGGGGGAAGCGAGGATAATTGGACCAGGGCACAAACCGCAATTCAGTCCCAATTTTGACGTTCCCCCTCCCCGGTGTCCTGGCCGACATTCATCCCTCCAGCAACACCGCTAAAGTCAGATTCTCTGGTCATTGATCTCGATACCGTTTGTGGGACCTTGCTGTGCACAAATTGGCTGCTGCACTTGCCTACAAAAGCACAGTGGCTACCTTGCAACAGTGACTGCACTTCAAACATACTTTCTTGGCTCTAAAGCGCTTTTTGATGTCTTGAGTATTTGAAATGCGCTATATCAATGCAGGTTCCTTCTTTTGTTGATTGGGTGGGGGGGGAGGGTTGCATCTAAATAATTTAAAATAACGCAATGCCAAGTTGTGGATGCATTTGAGGACTGAATTTGGATTTTTTTTAAAAATAAGAAGCCCTGCACCAATAAAAGTGACCATGAAGCTATCGGACTATTGTAAAAACCCACCCGGTTCACTAATATCCAATATTTAGTGGAGGAAACCTACTATTCTGACCCAGTCTTGGACTGTATGTGACTCCAGTCCCACACCAACATGGTTGTCTCTGAAACTGCCCTCTGAAGTGGCCTTGCAGGTAACTCAGTTGCATTAAACCGCTACAGAGAGAAAGAAAATCCATCACCACCTTCTCAGAGGACAACTAGGGATGGCCAATAAATGCCGGCCTTGCCACTGACGACCACATCATTAAAAAAAAGACTGTTCAAAATGGCTGCGACATTTGCCCACATCATAACAATTAGTGGACTCTTAAGTAATTTATTGTATCTGAAGCACTGTGAGATGTGATAAGACGTTATATAAATATAGCACTTTGCATTTTTCATTGCCTTTTTTAAGTGATAGGTGACATGAATCTTGTCATTCATGTGGAAATGACTTATGAAATGATACTGGGCGGCCTGCTGGTGGCGCTGTCCATGGAGAGTATAAATACTTGGGCATGGGCCCAGCTTGCTCAGGACATTCTTTAACAGGAACTAGTGAAGGACACAACTAGATCTCCATGTTGAAAAACAGTTGATTAAAGCTTTGTTTAATGCTTAGACCAAGTGCCTAGTAGTTTTCTTACGTCAATAGGAATGTTCAAAATTGGGCCAGACGATAGCTGAGTATGATAGCAAAATACTGCAGGTGCTGGAAATCCGATATAACAACAGAAAATGCTGGAAAAACTCAGCAGGTCAGGCAACATCCGTGGAGAGAAATTTGAGTTGATGTTTCGGGTCGAAACCCTTCCAAACTGGAAAGAAAAGAAAATAGATCGAAGGCAGGGCTGCGATCGAACAAAAGAAGTAAAAGAGACAATAAAAGGTATTCGAAACCAGACGAGATGGTAATAGGCCAGTGGAGACAAAAGACAGCTGAGATTAGGTGTGAAGTGTACTGGCAGGATAGGAGACAGCTGCCAGGTGGGAGAGAGAAACAAAAGGAAAGGAGGAGGGGGGGAAAGGAGGACCCAAAACAAAGGGGTGGAAAAAATTATAAGTAAAAAAGTAATAGGGGCCGAGGTTATGATCTGAAATTGTTGAACTCGATATTGAGTCCGGAAGGCTGTAAAGTGCCTAATTGGAAGATGAGGTGCTGTTCCTCGAGTTTACGTTGAGCTTCCGTGGAACAATGCAAGAGGCCGCGGACGGTGAGGTCCGAGTGGGAATGGAGCGGTGAATTAAAATGACAGGCGACCGGAAGCTCGGGGTCACCCTTACGGACTGAACGGAGGTGTTCCGCAAAGCGGTCACCCAATCTGCGTTTGGTCTCCCCAATGTAGAGGAGACCGCATCATGAGCAGCGAATACAGTATACTAGATTGCGAGAAGTACAAGTAAATCGCTGTTTCACCTGAATCTTTGTTCCAGTCCTACTCAGGTCCCCTCCCTCACCTCTTTTTCTGATACATCGATGACTGTATCGGTGCCGTTTCCTGCTCTCGCCCCGAACTAGAGAATTTCATTCACTTTGCCTCCAATTTCCACCCTTCCCTCACCTTCACATGGTCCATCTCTGACTCTTCCCTTCCCTTCCTCGACTTCTCCGTCTCCATCTCTGGGGATAGGTTATCGACCAATATTCACTACAAGCCCACTGACTCCCACAGCTACCTGGACTACGCTTCCTCCCACCCCGCCTCCTGTAAGGACTCTATTCCATTCTCCCAATTTCTCCGCCTCCGCCGTATCTGCTCCGACGATGCCACCTTCCACACCAGTGCTTCCGACATGTCTTCCTTTTTCCACAACCGAGGATTCCCCTCTATCGTGATTGACACGGCCCTCGACCATGTCCGTTCTATCTCCCGCACTTCTGCCCTCACCCCTGCCCCTCCCTCCCGGAACCACGATAGGGTTCCCCTTGTCCTCACCTTTCACCCCACCAGCCTCCACATTCAACGGATCATCCTCCGCCATTTCCGCTACCTCCAAAGTGATCCCACCGCCAAACGCATCTTCCCCTCCCCTCCCCTTTCAGCATTCCGTAGGGACCGCTCCCTCCAAGACACCCTAGTCCACTCCTCTATCACCCCCAGCACCCCTTCCCCTTCGCCTGTCACCTTTCCGTGCAAGCACAGGAGATGTAACACCTGCCCCTATACCTCCCCCCTTCCCACTGTCCAGGGCCCCAAACACCCCTTCCAGGTGAAACAGCGATTTACTTGTACTTCTCGCAATCTAGTATACTGTATTCGCTGCTCATGATGCGGTCTCCTCTACATTGGGGAGACCAAACGCTGATTGGGTGACCGCTTTGCGGAACACCTCCGTTCAGTCCGTAAGGGTGACCCCGAGCTTCCGGTCGCCTGTCATTTTAATTCACCGCCCCATTCCCACTCGAACCTCACCGTCCTTGGCCTCTTGTATTGTTCCACGGAAGCTCAACGTAAACTCGAGGAACAGCACCTCATCTTCCGATTTGGCATTTTGCAGCCTTCCGGACTCAATATCGAGTTCAACAATTTCAGATCATAACCTCGGCCCCTATTACTTTTTTACTTATAATTTTTTCCACCCCTTTGTTTTGGGTCCTCCTTTCCCCCCCCCCCCCTTTCCTTTTGTTTCTCTCTCCCACATGGCAGCTGTCTCCTATCCTGCCAGTACACTTCACACCTAATCTCAGCTGTCTTTTGTCTCCACGGGCCTATTACCATCTCGTCTGGCTTCGAATACCTTTTATTGTCTCTTTTACTTCTTTTGTTCGATCGCAGCCCTGCCTTCGATCTATTTTCTTTTCTTTCCAGTTTTGAAGAAGGGTTTCGACCTGAAACGTCAACTCAAATTTCTCTCCACGGATGTTGCCTGACCTGCTGAGTTTTTCCAGCATTTTCTGTTGTTATTTTGAATGGTAGCTGAGGTTGGGTTCAAATGTTTGGATGGTGGGTCGTAGGCATTTCCTGGGCATTTAGGATTTGCGGGGGTGGCGGTCATTGTGTAGCCATCCTTGTTTTCAAATCCCTCCGTGGCCTCGCCCCCTTCATATCTCTGTAATCTCCTCCAGCCCCACAACCCTTCCGAGATCTCTGCGCTCCTCCAATTCTGGCCTCTTGAGCATCCCTGATTTTAATCGTTCCACCATTGCCGGCCGTGCCTTCAGCTGCCTGGGCCCCAAGTTCTGGAATTCCATCCCTGAAGCGCTCCACCTCTCTACCTCTCTCATCCTTTTAAGTCGCTCCTTAAAACCTACCTCTTTGACCAAGCTTTTGGTCATCTGCTCATATATATCCCCTTATGTGGCTCGGTGTCAAATTTTGTTTTTGTAACGCTCCTGTGAAGCGCCGTGGGGACGGTTTACTGCGTTAAAGGCGTGATATAAATACAGGTTGTTGTTGTTGTTGTGAATAGTTTGGAAATCAGCAGTGAGTAATTGGGATGGCTAAACCACTATTTATGCACTGTTGGTGTTTTACGTGCACAGAAAGACGCTGTTAAGGTTTATCTGATTTGTTCTGCTTCCCTCTTGCAGGCACTGCCTCTTATCTCTGTGTGGTTTCCACTGGAATGTGGAACCCTAAGGGTCCTGATCTTAGCAACTGTACTTCACACTGGGTAAATCAAGTGGCTCAAAAGGTTTGTTCATGTGGCTTTATTTTGTTTAAATGCCAAGCAGTGGTGATTAAAATCGCGTGCTGAGGATTCAATTTGAAGAAATCCCCACTAATGCGTCAGGTTTTTTTGAGTGTATTTACACTGGGCCGACTGAAAGCCTATTGAAGACTTTCTAAACTTGTACCTCACTGATGTGGAATCCGCGAATGACTGTTTACATATACATATGCATCCTTATAACCAAAGGTTTAAGAAAAAATAGTCAGTTGCGTGTTCTAAGGATCAAAGAGGCATTGTGGGTAATTATCCTCTGGAACTAAGTGACCTTTGGCCTTCACGTTTGGCGACTTGAGCTTCCAGTCTGGTAACCATTGGCAACCTATTCGTGGCCTGTGAAGAAATAGACATATTCGTTTTCTTTTACATGGTGCAGTCAGTAATTGAGAATTGAAAGAGTATTTGTGTAGCACCCCTGATACGCAGTTAATGTGCGGGAGAGTCTGTTGTGTTCAAACAAAGGCTGCTGTAAATAGATTTGTGTCTCCTTATCAGTTTCTGAGTCGTTTAATCACGGAATAATATATTTTCAAACAGCGAAAATGGTTGAGGAAATGGCGAAATGATTTATTCCCCCAGCGGAGTTCAGCCTGAAAGTTACTGGTGGCGGTCTGATCGTACAAGAGTCTCAATGCGCTTCTATCCAATCACCTCTCCGCTGTTTTAATTGAGATGTTAGCCTTAATTTAAATGTACGGCGCCTCTGTTCAAACGGAGGGAACTGCGAAATTCGATACAAGTGCATTAAGCATTTGTAAATTTAGCCTCGTCAGCAGTGATTACTAGGCTTTTAGTCTTTTTCGCTCATTTGAACCTCTAAATCGGTGCAGGAAGTCCAAATGAGGCAAACTAGAAAGTGCTGCGAATACATAACAGCCCAACAGCATGCGGCGAGCAGAGTTAAGGCTCTGTCAGGCAAAGGGGTCAACACTCGAAACGAAAGCCTTTCGGCTCTTTTCAGGCGCTGCCTGACCTACTGTGTATCCCCCCCCCCCCCCCCCACATTTTTCGTCAACTCTTTATCGCAAGCGCGTGTTCATCGTCTCAGTAGAACCGGTCTCCGTTGAGGCGTCACAGTCATAGAAACATAGAAGATAGGAGCAGGAGTAGGCCATTCAGCCCCTCGAGCCTGCTCCGCCATTCAATGCGATCATGGCTGATCATCCAAACTCAGTACCCTGTCCCTGCTTTCTCCCCATACCCCTTGATCCCTTTAGCCTTAAGAAATATATCCAACTCCTTCTTGAATATATTTAATGAATTGGCCTCTACTGCCTTCTGTGGTAGAGAATTCCACAGGTTCACCACTCTCTGGGTGAAGAAATTCCTCCTCATTTCTGTCCTAAACGGCCTACCCCTTATCCTTAGACTGTGACCCCTGGTTCTGGACTCCCCGACCATCGGGAACATCCTTCCTGCATCTAGTCTGTCCAGTCCTGTCAGAATTTTATAAGTTTCAATGAGATCCCCTCTCATTCTTCTAAACTCCAGTGAGTACAAGCCCAATCGACCCAATCTCTCATCATACATCATTCCTGCCATCCCAGGTATCAGCCTGGTGAATCTTCGCTGAACTCCTTCCATGGCAAGAACATCCTTCCTCAGATAAAGCGACCAAAACTGCACACAATACTCAAGGTGTGGTCTCACCAAGGCCCTGTACAACTGCAGCAAGACATCCTTGTTCTTGTACTCGAACCCTCTCGCTACAAAGGCCAACATGCCATTTGCCTTCTTTCTGTCCAGACACCCATTGCCGCTGCTAACGGTAGCATAGTGGTTATGTTACTGGACTAGTAACACAGCTCTAGTTGAATCTAGTTCACTAATGTCATTTCATGTCTGCTGTCCTTACCTGGCCTATGTG